>NC_064640.1:621449311-621786186 GCF_023864345.2 Schistocerca serialis cubense
ACGGTAGGGCTACCGGCAGTGCACGGGGGGCATCATACTTGTACCAAGAAGTATAAACTACTGGAAGTCACCCCTAGAGTCGAACGTTTATAGGGGTGTATCAACGCCTGCGTGAAACTGTAAGCTTTGCGTATACTGCGGGAACCGATAGGCATGCAAGAATTACACCCGAGCTTGAAGATGTGATGCTGGAAACAGTCGAACACCCTCCAGGAATGTCGACTAGAATACTTGCCACACAAATCCCTGGAATGTGCCGCAGTAGTGTTTGTAGAATAATGCATCGTAATGCAACGTACTCGTATCCCTTCCGACGAGTTCTATGTGTCAGTGAGGTGGATTTTTGTCCTAGACTAATGCTCTGTCAGTGGATGCAACAGCGAGCTGTAGGCAACCCTAAGTTTCACAATAACATTTTAGTCCTATTTACAGATGAAGTATCGTTCACTGGTAATGGTGCGTTTAATTATCCCAATTCTCACGCTTGCAGTCATCTAGGTTCCAACCCATATGCTGTGCATTAGTCTCCACATCAGTGACGTTACTCATTCAACGTGCGGTGATCGTCTTACTGGACCGTAGATGTTACCAAACAAATGCAGTGGACGGAACTACCTTCGGTTTCTGCGGCACCATCTTGAGGATGTTCCCTTAGAGCACATGCATGATGCACCGTGACATGTTGCTGCTATCGTAGGAGGACACCTAACGTGGCGATACGTCCAGAGATGGATTGGGGGAGGAGGACCTGTACCATGGCAACCAAGATCATCTGACCTGAACCGCTGGATTTCTGTGTTTTGAGCCACCTTAAAGGTGTAGTGTACCCCACTAAGGTTAAAATTACTGACGAATTGGGGCAGAGATTTGTCAATGCTTGTTTCGAAATCATCAAGGCATGTTTCCAAGGATTTGAAACTCATTACAGTGACGGGTAGGGCTTGCATCCGGGTGCGAGGACGACACTTGAACACCTGCTTTAAACACGAGTATAGTCATACAACTGTTGTGTTCATTCAGAATACCTGCACTTCTACCATAGTATCTCTAACAACTTCTCTTAATGCTGTGCAGCGTCGCTATCTTTTCCTAACTGGGATGTCGTTTACACAGAATCATGTCAATGATGGCTGGTAACCAAGTCGCAGTTATCTAACAAACGGTTCGTTTGCGTACCTATGTTTATTGATAGTTTCTTACTTCTAGTATCGTGTATATCCAACTGTATATGTTTACGCCATTAATTATAAAACAGGAGATCAAAATGTTTCCGTTCGAACGTCGCACAGAACGAATCGGTATGTCAATCAGGCGAAATGGCCTGGACATTTAGGCAATCATTCCACCGACGCACCAGGCTGAAGATACCCGTTTTGTTAAACACTGTGACCTGATGCATGAAGATGTCATTAACTGCCAGCTGCACGTTTTCGTCCTGTTGGAATCGTCGAGCCTTAAAGGAATTTCTTAAGGGACCGAAGGCGTGATAATCGCATGGGGAGAGATCCCGACTATAGGGCGAGTGCTCAAGGGTCTCCTTCTTGAGTTGGCATAATTTGTACTTTACGTCATTTTCGATATGGGGCGTCTTGTGTCAAATTGCGATCAGCACAGAAGTTGGCGTGGCATTCCACAGTGATGGTTTCTGGCAGACGTGCTGACCCATATATATTATTCAGTCTCCGATCGATGTCTACCGGTTTTGTCCTTCGGCAGCCAAGCAAATAATAACAATACGTTGGTCCTATTTGGCCGCATTTGGTAGTAACACCGCCATAGTTCACGTCCGCATTTACCGCATCCACATCAGAAAGACACGAATGCCACACTAATCGGTTCAAATGGCTCTGAGCACTACGGGACTTAACTTCTGAGGTCATCAGTCTCCGAGAACTTAGAACTGCTTAAACCTAACTAACCTAAGGACATCACACACATCCATGCCCGAGGCAGGATTCGAACCTGCGATCGTAGCGGTCTCGCGGTTCCAGACTGTGGCGCCTAGAACCGCCTGGCCACCCCGTCTGGAGCCACAGTAATCTCTTACCTACATGTCGGTGCTTATATACCCGCATCGAAGTCGCGCTACATTGCATATACACAGCAGCAGCGCCCTCAAACCTAAACTTATTGATCGTCCCTTATATGATACACGCTGTATATAAAATGAAGATTTACAAAGTGTTACACCCATAATAAATTTTAAGTAACGTAGTGTTTCATTTACATCTGTGTGAATGCTCGAAAGAATAGATGCGGTAAACCTAACACGTTGGTAACTGCCACTGGCTGGTCACGTTCGCAGTGATACTTCATTAGTTGCGAATGAACTGAAGGTACCAGTTAAGCTCCCAGCTGTGATAAAAATTGTTAGCTCAACGATTTTGTTGGGTGTGTACTATATTTGATCACTAGGTCACATTCAGGATTCACCTAGAACCTTCATAATAATATGTAATGTAATGTAAGAATATGTCACAAAATCTGCTTTTATTGCTTCTCCAGTCGGATAGGAACACTATCTTCGGCGAACATACTGGAGATATTCGAGAGGAATAGGCTATTCTTTCTTTCTTTTGCTTATGCCATAGTCCCGCAGCGATCGCAAGGTTGGCGCGGTTAGAACGGATTTGGCAAGATTAGTTTTTGGGGTGGCCAGATGCCTTTCCTGGCGCCACTCTGTACCCCCAGGGATGGAAACAGTGTACCCCAGCTCTCTGCATCTAGTGAAATACTGCGAAAGTGTTTCAAATGTCTGCGACGCGTGTAACTGAGGCGAAACGTGGGGACCAGCCCGGTATTCACCTAGCGGGATGTGGGAAACCGCCTAAAAACCACATCCAGGCTGGCCGGCACACTGGGCCTCTTCGTTGATCCGCCAGGCGGAGTCGATCCAGGGCCGCCACGCTACCCGAGTCCAGGAAGCAGCGCGTTAGCGCTCTTGGCTACCCTGGTGGGTCTCGAGAGGAATAGGCTATCTGATGCTGTAAAGATTAAAACTGTCAACTCGTCATCGACAATACTACACTCTTTCAGCACAATTATACACTCTACACCAATAGTTTTCATACTTAAGAATTACACTTCAGGGAAAAACTTACTAAAATCAAAAGACATGAGGAAAGTCTTGCAGTCAAGTGGAACACCTCTCAGTATCTCTCAGCAATCAGAGCTATGCGACTATGTCATTCTTGCCATTGGCTCACATTTACCTGCCTCGTGGAAAGTGGCCTTGCCATTAGAAAAGCGGTGGCATGTACGCTACTTCCTAGCATTGCAGGAGGTATCGCTGAGAGCCACCGGATCAAAGGTGAGCTGAGTCTCCAGTAATACGATCTAACCCTCTTTACAGATGCCTGAACCGTGGTTTTATTTGCACAGTGATTTACAACTAAGTGAATTCTTAATGGGTGCTCGTAGGAACATTAGTACAGCGAGATGCTGGCTTATTGTTATGAAGTCTTTATGAGATGATAATAGCCTGAGCCTTCTAAGAGCGTCTAATTTACCAGTTTCTGATGTATTTGGTTGGACTGGCTGGAGGACGTGCTGCCCATAAACAATGACCGCCTGAGGAAGGGACCTGGTCGCACCCTATGAAAGACATGCGCCTGACTCGAAGAGCCGTGCCAGGGCGTTTCCTCCAAACCCAATAACACATTGAGCTGGAGCTGTCAAATGTCTTAGGATACCTCATAATATCGTGTCGGACCTCCTTCTTATACTGCAGCAAATCGAAGTGCCATAGACTCAACAAATCGTTGGAAATCCCCTGCAGAAATATTGAGTCATGCTGTCTCTATAGTCGTCCATAATTACCAAAGTGTTGACGGTGCAGGATTTTGTACACGAACTGACCACAATATTATGGCCCATAAATGTTCGATGGTATTCGTATCGAGCAATCTGGGTGGTCAAATCATTCGCTCGACATGTCCAGAATGTTCTTCAAATCAATCGCGAACAATGGCCCTGTGACATGGCGCAGTGTCATTGACAAAAATTCCATCGTTGTCTGGGAACATTAAGTCCATGAATGGCTGCAAATGGTCTCCAAATAGCCGAAGCATAACCGAGGACCCAGTCTATTCTACACCACAAGGGTGCCACCACCAGCTTCCGCAGTGTCTTGTGGACAACCTGGGTAAATGGCTTCGTGGGCTCTTGAACCATCAGCTCTTACCCAGTGAAATCGGGAATCATCTGAGCAGGCCACAGTGTTCCAGTCGTCTAGGGTTCATCATCGCGCTGTTAGGAAAGGCACTCATGTCGGTCGCCTGCTGCCATCGCCCATTAACGCCAAATTTCGCTGCACTGCCCTACCGGATATGTTCGTCCTACGTCCCACATTTATTTCTGCTGCTATTTAACCCACTGTTCCTTGTCTGTTAGCACTGACAACTCTACGCAAACGCCGCTGCTCTCGACCGTTAAGTGAAACCCGGCGGCCACTGTGTTGTCCGTGGAGAGACGTAATGCCCGAAATTTTGTATTCTCGGCACACTCTTGACATTGTGGATCTCGGAATATTAAGTTCCCTAACAATTTACGAAATGGAATGTCCCATCCATCTAGCTCCAACAACCATTCCGCGATTAAAAAAAAAAAAAAAAAAAAGTTCAAATGGCTCTAAGCACTATGGGACATTTTTAACATCTGACGTCATCAGTCCCCTAGACTTAGAACTACTTAAACCTAACCAACCTAAGGGCATTATACACATCCATGCCCGAGGGAGGATTCGAACCTGCGACCGTAGCAGCAGCGCGGTTCCGGACTGAAGTGCCTAGAACTGCTCGGCCACAGCGGCCGGCCGGGTTCAAAATCTGTTGATTCCCGTCGTGTGGCCATAATAACGTCGAAACTTTTTAATGTAAATCACCTGCGGGCAAACGACAGCTCCGCCAACGCACTGCCCTTTTATACCTTGTGTACCCAATACTACCGCAATATGTATACGTGCATATCGCTATCCCATGACTTCTGTCATCTCAGTATATATGCGCATCGGCGTCGCGTTACGCAGCACATTCGCTGCAGCAGTGCCTTCAAACTGAAACTTTTTGATCGCCTCTTATCTGATACACCCTGTATATAAAATGACGACTCACAAAATATTATACATATAATAACTTTTAGGTACCATAGGCTCTCATTACATCTGTGTGAATGCTCGAATGAATAGATGTGGCACACCAACGTATTCTATCCAGACGTTGTAACTGCCACTGGCTATTTACGTTCGCAGTGATTCTTCCTTGTTTGTGAATGATCTGAAGGTAACAGTTTTAAAGTCCAACTGTGAAAGGAACTACAGGCACAACGATTTTATCGAGTGTGTACAATACTTGATTACTAAGCTGTACACCCTTGTTCTGTATTCCCATGGGATTTTCAGATTGATATGTCATGTAATGTAAGAATATGTAATGTAAAGCTCTGTTTGTTGATCCTTCTGTCGGATGGAGACCCTATACTCAGCGGACACAGTGAAGACATTCCAGAGGAATAGGCTGTTTGTCTCTGTAAAGATTAACTCTATCACCCTGTTCTCGACAACACTACACACTTTCATCACAGTTATACTCTCTACACAAATAGTTTTCGTACGTAAGAATTACACTTCACGGAAAAACTTACTAAAATGTTGCATACTAGTAAGAAATTCTGTGCAGTCAGGTGAAACGCCCCTCAGTGTTTCTCACCTATCAAAACCATACGGCTGTGCGGTTCTTACTGTTGTCTAACATTTATGTGCCATCCGATGGCATCGACATTATGAAATCGGTGGTTTGTATCCTAATTTCTAACATAGCAGGAGGTATCTCTGGCAGACACTGGAATAAAAGTTAGCTAAGTCCCCAGAAGTATATCCAACCCTCTTCATAGATGTTTAAACCTTTGTTTTATAAGCATAGCGATTTACAATTAAATTAATTCTTGATGTGTGCTCGTAGACACATTAGTACTGCTAGATGCAGGCGTTTTTTTATCAAGTCTTCATGAAATGATTCTAGCAATATAAGTGGCGCAAAACATTCCGAAAGAGCACATATCCTGACAGTTCTACGCTCGTCTAATTTACCAGTTTGTAATGTATTTGGCCAGACTAGCTGAAGAACGTGTCGCCCATAGATAATGACCACCTGAGGGAGTGGGACCTGACTGTCTCCTATGAAAGATATGTGGCGGACACCAAGAGCTGCCCAGGCGTTTCCCGCAGTGACAGTTGTATATCAGGATAGTACAAAGTGTTGACGGCCTGCGAGACATCCTTCTGGCCTGGTTAAACTATACTGTGCATGGAAAAATAACGCTATCCAAAACCGGCGATGAGGAAAGTGTGGTGCTCAAATGGTTCAAATGGCTCCAAGTACTAAGGGACTTAACATTTGAGGTCATCAGTCCCCTAGACTGAGAACTATTTAAACCTAACTAACCTAAGGACATCACACACATCCATGCCCGAGGCAGGATTCGAGCCTGCGACCGTAGCAACAGCGAGGTTCCATGCTGAAGCGCCTAGAACCGCTCGGCCACAGCGGCCGGCGAAATTGTGGTGCATCACGGGCCATAAATAACGGGGGTGAACGACTGCTGCGGAGATGTGTACGAGAGAATAGTCGTGCAGCTATTGAGAAACTGACCGTCCAGGTGAACCAAGGGACTACTAACAATGTCTCTTCGACGACTGAAAACGAACGTTGCGGCTTATGCGCGTCCACAGCAAATGCCTGTTTCATGCATCCATACTGATCGCGGTTCATCGGGGAAGAATGCCGGAATTTGCACGCCGTTCTCTCTACTGGACGTTTTCTGCTCCATCGGACTAAAAGCAAACATCCCGCAACAATAGTCGGAAAGGTCCAGGTCGTAGGAGAGAGCGTTATGGTCTGAGGAATGTTTTCGTGGCATTCCCTGGATGATCTCGTCATTCTGGATGGCACAACGGATCAACACAAGTATACATCCATTCTTCTAGACCATGTCCATCCCTATATGCAGTATGTTTTTCCTCAGCACGATGGCATCTACCAGCAGGACAATGCAATGTGAGCCGCGCGCGATTCGCCGAGCGGTCGGAGGCGCTGCAGTCATGGACTGTGCGGCTGGTGCCGGCGGAGGTTCGAGTCCTCCCTCGGGCATGGGTGTGTGTGTTTTTCCTTAGGATAATTTAGGTTAAGTAGTGTGTAAGCTTAGGGACTGATGACCTTAGCAGTTAAGTCCCATAAGATTTCACACACAATACAATGTGTCGTGCAGCTTGCAGTGTACGTGTGTGGTTCGAAGAGCACCAGGATGATTTTACCGTACTTCGCTGGTGACCAAACTCCCCGAATTTAAACCCAATCGCGAACCTGTAGGACTACCTCGATCGTGATGATCGCGTCATGGATGCTCAGCCGAGAAACCTAGAAAAGGTGTCCACGGCACTGGAGTCGGCATCGCTCCACATCCTTCCACAAGCTCAGTGACTCTCTTCTTGCACGTCTCACAGCGGCCCGCGATACAAAAAGTTTTCATTCAGGCTCCTGACAGACGTTCACATTAATGTGACTGGACAGTGTCTTATTTCATTTCACATATAATGGTAATTTGTAAACTATATATGTAGAGACATGGTGCAATAGTCTTTTGTTTATAATAATATTCCCGACTAATCTCCTTACGTTCTTGTGGCTGATGCTCATTGTGGTGTCACCGCTAGACACCACACTTGCTAGGTGGTAGCCTTTAAATCGGCCGCGGTCCGTTAGTATACGTCGGACCCGCGCGTCGCCACTATCAGTGATTGCAGACCGAGCGCCGCCACACGGCAGGTCTAGTCTAGAGAGACTCCCTAGCACTTGCCCCAGTTGTACAACCGACTTTGCTAGCGATGGGTCACGGTCTACATACGCTCTCTTTTGCAGAGAGGACAGTTTAGCATAGCCTTCAGCTACGTCATTTGCTACGACCTAGCAAGGCGCCATATTCAGTTACTATATGTCTTCTGAACAGATAATACTGTGAATCATGTACCGTCAAGAGCGACGTTCCTCATTAATGGATTAAAGTTAAGTATCAAACTAATTATGTCCGCTTTCTGAATTCTCATTCCTTGTCATGTTCCAGACCTCACGTCAGTATAGTTCTTCCCTCCTCACGCCAGCCTGCGTGAGCTAAAACGCGTGCATTTCGGCCTCCAGCTGTAACACGGTGTTGGCTCTTCTGCCAACACAACACTCCTTTTATTTGATACTCAAATGCGGAATTCAAGTGTAATTCAAGATATTGTAAGTAGTAAATGCCGCAAGTCGAGCACTACAAGTTCAATAGTACATTGTTAAAGAAATGAAGAGCTTAGTATTTTCTTGAACCGAAATTACATCAGCTATGTGCCTGAATGGACTTAAATTGCTCTCCTCTCCTATTTCACAATTTCTATGTCTCAGAATACATTGGACACAAGTACTTGTAGAACGGGTTTTAAAGTCCATAAATTTTGTCACTGTGTGATCTGCATTGCTGTTACTGCGTGTTTGTTCTCTGCCCAAGAATTATACAAGAATGATAAGGTCCTCCGGAAATATCGGATGCAGGTATCAGTCCAAGCGGTTCAAGTTCTAAGATTAAAACGTCGGCACCGTTAGGTTTGTATTGACGTACAAGTGTATTTCCTGTTACAACTCGGATTAGTCCTTTTGTTATGTTTTTAATTAATGTGAAAGTATTACGTAATTTAGTCACTATCAACAATTTAAGTTCGTTTTTTATGTTATGGGGAACAATATAAACAAACTTTACTATTACACACAGCACAGTTTAATTCCTGTCGCGTGAATTAAATTACTTATTTTTTCATGTTTCTGAAAATATGTGTTAATAAAAATTACTTTCATCTCCTTTACAAACTGAATAGACCTTATTTATCATCAAATTTGTGTCCCTTCATAGTATTCTGTATTTGTATGCCAACGAAACTGTTCGGAGAACGGAGTACGGTAATTCATCAACCACTGGATTAGAATATGAATCTCACAGAGATACAGTCGGCTACTCTAATTAATAACAGATGGTTCGCCAGAGGTTTAGAACAGGAAAATGTTTCTGCAAGAATTATATTTAATTTAGGCGAATACTGGGCTTTTTTCCCGAATAGCATCGTCGGAAACGGGTCACACTACCACTCCACTGCCAACTAAACCATGATAAATTCGTCAAGAACAACGATCTCATGTGATAAATTCGAAAAACCTGCAAGTAGGAAGCGGTTTTGAAACCTTCAGAATTTTAAGCTATTTATGTATTTCACTAAAATTTAATTTGCCTGTTTTTGGCGTAACAGCGTTGTGTGTACTTTTTTATGATTTTCTCCTAGTGCATCCTCGCTGTATTGTTTTAGAACAACAATCCGCTTAACGTTTGTTACGCTGTCTGTCAGTCATCGTTTAATTCAAAGGTGATTACTGATACAGCTATTACAGGAACGCATTTCCTTATAATAAGTGCAAATAAAACTGAACTTTTCGAAGAAAATAACTTTATACCTGGAAAAATGACAAAAAAGGAAAAGAGCAGAAGAATACATAATTAAGACTAACATAGAACAGAAATACAAGAGGAAATCTTGAGGAAATTAAACGATTTTCGTTAAATGGTTCAAATGGCTCTGAGAACTATGGGACTCAACTTCTGAGGTCATCAGTCCCCTAGAACTTAACAACTACTTGAACCTAACTAACCTAAGGACATCACACACATCCATGCCCGAGGCAGGATTCGAACCTGCGACCGTAGCGGTCTCGCGGTTCCAGATGTAGCGCCTAGAACCGCACGGCCACTCCGGCCGGCCGATTTTCGTTAACGTTATCGCATACAGGTAAGTGACAACAGAAATACATGAGTGGAAAACCACTAAATACATTTGCAAATTTGAAGCATTGACGATTGTGCATCACGTGTTTATACTTTCTAGAAATGGTGGGCTACACAGTAGTTATTTTTAAACAAAAATGCAATATTTTTACCCACTGTTCGGAGGTAATGACGCCAGATTTATGTTTACTGGCGGTTTGTTTGAGGTTAAGTATGCATTGGAATATGAAGCATGTATAGACAGAAAAATTCGCCGGTTAATGTAAGGAACTGATAACAAAATTAATGAGTGGCATATATGACTATCAGTTTGTACTGCTCATAAAGTCATGTTGCTATAATGGTGATTCGCAATGCTGAACTATCCAGAATGACAGATATTATCGTAAGAAGATAAGAAGATTAGGGTTTAACGTGCTGTATGATGCGAGGCCACTAGAGACGAAGTTCAAGCTCGAATCGTGGAAGGATGAGGAATAAAATCGGCATAGTCTTTATCAAATGAGCCATACCGACTTTCACCTTAAGTAATTTAGTGAATTCACGGAAAACTTCATCTGGATGGCTGGTCGGGGTTTGAACCCTCTTCCTCCTGAATGCGACTGTAATGTGTAACCACTGCACCATATCGCCTCGCTCGGTATTATCGTATGAAGATTACTGTTGTTATGCCTCTTTCTCTAAAGTGACATTTAGAGTCAAAAGCAAAATTTAAGTAAGTTGTTCCATCGCCCATCAAAACACATGCGCATTAACGGATTGTTCCAATGGTCGGAAAAAGAAATGTGTGGGAAGATCTGCAATCAGAAGATCTGTTATACTGCGTGTTAGTCTTATCTAGTTTTTCACATTCATCTATAGTTTCAATTTAAAAAATGTTTTACAAACTGATTTTATTCAATATACCAGATTCGCTAACAAAGCACATTATAGCCACAGTGTTATGATAAATCTAAAAATGTGGTAGAATAACCGATGGAATCCAAGTATGGCAAGCCTCCGAGAGGCTTGAGACGCAACCTGGATAATATGACACTTTTTATTACTTGTTAAGCGTTTCGCAAGGAGTTAACAGAAACGCTTTACTCCAACCTCAGTAAGCACAGTGCACAGTTTCATGCCAGAAATTCAAGTTACTACGAATAAGATTTAAGGAGAAGAGGTAGAACCATTCATAAACACAAATGCGTTATGACCGCCTAAATCAGTGAAATTCCATCAGCATTTTTCCTCATGATTTAAAAAAATAATCAATCATGTGGCGTCACAGAAATACTAAGTAAAAGACATGGTATGTAAAATGGAAATTTTTCACACTGCATCAAAAGAGAGACTTCTTAATGTTTTAGAATAACTGGCAATTTTCAATAGCAAAAGGCAACGCTCAGATCGCCTTCTAAGTAAAAATAGGTGAGTTTAGCAAAACTACTATTTTTAACATATCTCAAAGGTTGGTATATTGGAGACATTTAGAGGTCAGTGCGCAGTGCAAACGAACACTTGACACCACAAAAAGTAACAGCGAAAAATCGCAGCTTGAGTCGAAGTCTGGTGCAGCACAGATACGAATCAAATGGAACATACCATTCTTTCAGATTATGTTGAGAACACGCGGAAGAGGAATTAATACTTGAAATATCATGCAAAAATGCTCCTGACTGTGTCCAGACCTATTTCAAGAAGACGCAAAACCTTTTCTGTAAATAGAATATTCTCTTCTGAACCATAGATACACTACGTGGATCCTTAACAAGAAAATTTTTGCTGGTCATTACTCGAGTTGAATAACGAGTTTTCCTTGTGCAGCCGTGGAATGATGTGCGGTCGTAGTAGCAGCTCACCAGTTAAGGCATAACACAGGAAGTAACACAGCACGCACAAGTTAAGGAAATCTGCTTTGAAGTTTGCATGTGTGTATCGTTGAACGAGGTCAAAGGTTTCGGACATCGACGAAAGGTTGTTATAAAGGTGTGGGAGAATTCTGCAAAGGGTTCCAGTTAGATTTCCCCACAAATGCAGTATATACGAAATCAACAAACAATCAAATGTGTGTCGATGTGATTCTTAAAACAGAAGGCATTGTGAATTTCACCCACACAAATGGAGGAACAAGTAAAATTGAGGGTGAACATATGAAGTAGACCTTAGCTCAACACGGTGCAGTTCTGCAAGTTTGTGGTGAGAAGTGGACGGGTAATAGACATTTGAACGTCGAAAATGGAGAGATGAACGTTAAAATAGACTTACAGAAATATGTTCCGTAGTATATGGAGTGATTCTGTGACGATGTTACAAACTTTCAGGGTGACAGAGAAGGATAAATGTATTAAAGTGATGTAAGAGACCGTCATCCGGGAACGACAAACCGAGCGAGGTGGCGCAGTGGTTAGCGCGCTGGACTCGTATTCGGGAGGACGACGTTTAAAATCCCCATCCGGCCATCCAGATTTAGGTTTTCCGTGATTTCGCTAAATCGTCCCATGCAAACCCCGGGATGGTTCCTTTGAAAGGGCACGGCCCATTTCCTTCCTCATCCTCTACACCATCTGAGCTTGTATTCCGTTTCTAACGATCTCGATGTCGACGGGACGTTAAACCTAATGTTCCTTCCTTGCTTCGGAAACGACAGACCCGCAAGTTATAAGAGATGATAGTACTGACCAACACAAGAAAAATACCTAGTAAACATGGGCTTTAAGATGCGTACTTTAAGATGTCTGAGCACTTGTTCATCTTAGCTACTAGTATGCATTTTAGTGCCGATGTTTACTAGATGCCTTTTTTGTTTTCGTCCATATTACCACATCTGAAAGTTGTCTATCCTACAATCTTAGTAGCAACGTTATAGTCACATGCATTCCACTGTCAGAGGTATCATAACGATTTTCGCTTATAACTTTCGATTCGGTCGTTTCGGACCAAGGTCACTTACCTTAAACGGAATCATCCTGTATAATTACACAAGGATTCAGAGTCCTAGTTATCTGCGACCGGCAACAGCGAACGTGAGCGATTTGCATTGTTAATAAACACTTCGAAGCTACATGTCTGCAATTCAGGCCCCCTCGTCAGAGCCTAGATGCAGCTGCTGCCACAGAAACTCGTTCACCACACGGATCACCAAATTACACGAAGGTTACTGGAAACGTGTCAGCTCATACATAACCTGATGCTGGCTCTAGTACCAGTAAACAAGCGGGCGAAACAGGGGAACCAGGAAATCAGCGCATCACGCTCGCCGAATGGTAAACACCAGAGCAGATGTTATTCTAATAGATCATATAACGATCAAACCGAAACAGCATTCAAGCTCATTCCAAAAGAAGATCCGATCAAGCCACACCACAAAGTTCCTTTACAATCGTCAAAAATTAGTTCAATGATCAAATGAAGTCACGGATCTTATGAAAACTGGAAGAGGCAAACAGTACCCATCTGTGTGGATACGTGCCGAAACAAGTACAACCAAGCAGAAGAATTCAGACCCCAAAAAACTATATCACAAGAAAACAGACTCTCTGTCACAGGAGCTCGAAACAAAAACGCAACTCTAGAATTATCCATTAGTAGTTATAATAATTTAGAAGGAAACACATCAACGAAACCGCAATATCAGAAAACTTGGAAGAAGAGGATGTAGAAATTTCCTTGGTGAAAGACACACCAAAACCTATGGAAACCTCGGACCCATAGCTCACGGAGCATTACCCGTTATGGTTAAAATACACTGGAAGTTAAATTGGATTAGTTATGCACGTAAACAAAATATCCAATATTAATATCATCAACTTATAATGAGACGTAAAGTTCAGTGTTTGAAAGATTGCCTTTCAGCTCCTGACCTCATAGTTTATCTATGAGAAGTAGTTTAGAGCATAATAGTCCACATAATCGACGTGACATAATTCTTAATATTGGTAGTGAACGTGGGAGGACAATAATATATAAAGGACGATTACCGTGCTGAAATAAAGCGATATCTGAGAACTGGATGGGAGTACCTGTAAAAATATTCAACACAAACTTATTTCACATTTACGATACAACGGGGAATACCGGACGACGGGAAAGACGCTTATTGTTTTCTTTTTTTGTAGAAAAAAAAGACAGTTTCATAATTGACGGAGATCTTAATTCAGTGTTACGTAAGGAAGACCAAACGCCTAGCTTCATTTACGGCTACCAACTTTTTGCCTTAACTTTGAACTTG
Organism: Schistocerca serialis cubense; assembly: GCF_023864345.2. Classification (NCBI taxonomy): domain Eukaryota; kingdom Metazoa; phylum Arthropoda; class Insecta; order Orthoptera; family Acrididae; genus Schistocerca; species Schistocerca serialis. The sequence continues at coordinate 621,463,380 of NC_064640.1, forward strand.
CAAGACACATGGCTATACGAGCGGTTCTAGGCACTACATTCTGGAACCGCGCGACCGCTACGGTCGCAGGTTTGAATCCTGCCTCGGGCATGGATGTGTGTGACGTCCTTAGGTTAGTTAGGTTAGTTCTAAGTTCTAGGGGACTGATGACCTCAGAAGTTAATTCCCATAGTGTTCAGAGCCATTTGAACACATGGCTACAGATTCATCCAAATGTTCTAGGATTCATGTATGTTTCAAGAATATCGGTTAACTAGACCTTACTACAACTCACTGACTTCGAAACAATGCCCGTAAGCTTCTTTGACCACAGTGCCTAACACGTCACAATCAAAGTCTCCAGGCAAGTAAACGTTTTATGTCGCATTGTTTGACAGATAAACATCTCTGTCCGCAGTTCGTGGTCGTGCGGTAGCGTTCTCGCTTCCCACGCCCGGGTTCCCGGGTTCGATTCCCGGCTGGGTCAGGGATTTTCTCTACCTCGTGATGACTTGGTGTTGTGTGATGTCCTTAGGTTAGTTAGGTTTAAGTAGTTCTACGTTCTAGGGGACTGATGACCATAGATGTTAAGTCCCATAGTGCTCAGAGCCATTTGAACCATTTAAACATCTCTCACCTGAATGACAATGAACTCAGGCTCAAAACAGAAAATACCTGGAATACATATCTCCAGAGAAAAGCCCGGTTCCCAAGCCGGATCCTATGGACATGACCGAAAAAACAGACACGACTCTTATAAATATGTACGTATATGCGCCGTGGCGGCGGAATGGTATCTTCTGTGCAGATGAACCCACATTTCCGAACCCTTGCGGGACTCAGCTGAGTAGCTGCGAGCAAATAGGGGATAAAGGACGGAGGATACTACACCTGTAGTGTGCGGCATGTGGGAATTTGGGCTACACGGGAGGCGTACTCTGATGGCCGAGGCAGAGTGAGCGTACGCTGCGGTTAATGTTCTGTGCAGCATCACACTTACGGCTAAACGTCCTGCCTTGTCAGCAATGCGAGAAGAACGAGACGGGCTAATTCATGGATTGCTGTTTTCCTTGAGGCACTAGCGAAGCAAAATGCCTCCGTTGCAGCTACCCTTCGATGCGCTGTTGAAAATATCAGATACGTATGGCGATGTACCAAATGGAACCGGTTACGTTTATTGAAGAACTTTTTTTTGCTGGAATTGCATTAGTGATTTACATTTTTTTCTGTTTATTCTTTGAATACCACCTTTGTTGTTGTAACATTCAGGTTCTAGAATTATAATTTGTACAAAAAAAATAAAAAGGCGGTTAAGGCAACCGTTGTAGAGAAGTGGAGCATCTAGGTTCGGGCCAGCACAAATTTTCGCGTCACCGTTGCATTTAATACAGTGCTCATATTTTATTTATTTATTTATTTCTCAAATAACGACATGCTGCCTGTTATTATATAGCAGGTCGTACATTGTTGATTTTACATGTTGTATCGTACAAATTCAGTTTTATTACTGGTACATATTTTGTTGACAATTTTACAAAAGGATAAAATAAAAATTATTTAAGTACAAATGCATAGACACAGATTTGTTTGAATTTGTTGCTAACTTAGATAATTATAATAAATAAGATAATAGGTTGTGGGTGTATTTTAAATTAAAATAGAAATGCATTTAACGGAAGAAACAAGAGATGGCAATTTGAGGTAGACATGAGGTGACAGTTCTTCTATTTACATCTTCTGCGTGTATGGTTACATCTGTTACACATGTTCTATTGACAGTGGTAACACTTAATTTAAAAATTTTATTTAATATATTGATTAGTGCAGCTGATATCTGTCCGCTACTTAACGGTGCCTGGTCACAACGTACTGATCGAATGCGCATCTGTTGTTACCAGCTGTTAGTGCAAACTGCCACCGTACATACTGCGTTGACGTTGCTTATACGACAATATCAATCTTGGAACTTTTTCAAAAGACGGCGTAATGAATATGAAACACTTCAGAGTATGCCCATTGCATTTGCTTAATAGACGCGGGAAAATAAACTTGGGTGTATCGATGGAAATGCCTCTGTGTGCAGTTAGTTAATGGTAAGAGATTTCCTGAATAATTATACGAAAGTATATTACTTCTGATTATCTATAACCGTGTTTTGCATTAGTCTAATCTATATTATTGTACTATTCGACAATGGAAAATCCAGGTTGGAATATCACAATATTAGGAAAAGGGTAGCTTCCTACTCACCATAAAGGTGACTCGTTGAATTGCAGACAGGAGCAACGAATAGACTGTTACACATTATAGATTGCGGCCAAAGCCTTCTTCAACAAAGGAAACACACACACACACACACACACACATTTACTCAAGCGATCACATCTAAGCACATATAACCGCTCCGGTCGGAGCTGCTGGTGGTAGCGGTCATAGGTGCATGAGTTGTGGCTGCTTGTATGAATGTGTGTGTGTTTTCTTTACCGATGAAGGCTTTGAACGAAAGCTACAATGTGCAACTGTCTTCTCGTTGTGCATGTGTGCAACTCAACTGGTGAGTAGCATTCTATCCTTTTCTAATATTGTTATTATATTATCCTGTAATTATTGTACAAAGTAAAGTTAATCTTCAATTTTATCAAATATTTCCCTTTAAACCAATATCGCCCTAGTCGATAAGTAATCGCTCTAATCGCGGCACCAAATCTCCAGTTGAAAGTTGTAAGGCTCTTCCACGTGATGACTGTTGACCTTTTTTATCTTATGGGACTTAACTGCTAACGTCATCAGTCCCTAAGCTTACACACTACTTAACCTAAATTATCCGAAGGACAAACACACACACCCACGCCCGAGGAAGGACTCGAACCTGGGACCAGCCGCACAGTCCATGACTGCAGCGCCAGAGACCGCTCAGCTAATCCCGCGCGGCTGACCTATTTTTTGTTCCAAAAACTAATGTCTAGTGACCTAAACCCTGTGTGGATACATTCCCAGAGACTTCTTTGTAGAGTCACCTTACCAGTAGAGGAACGTCATTCTAGAGTAATTTATCACGTTAGACGTTATACCAGCATGTAGCATCAGTATTCTGACGCAATAACTGACAGCTTAACGCGACGAGTCATTTCTGTCATCACACAATGCATTCTACAATAGCCCACGAAATTAAACTGTTCTAGGTCAGACTGCTGAATCTCGTTGAATTCAGCCGCTATATTCATGACCCATGCTTCAACGTCAGCTAGCTATTTGTGATCCCTTTATTTCTCGCGTGGGGGAAGGGAATTTGACGGCGTTGCAGCCTGGGACATGGTAGATATTCCTGAGAGCACTGCATAATGATAAATAGGCACGACGATATTGGAGAATCCAGCAAACGTGCGCCAAGTTAACGCCCAAGATAATGAACCTGTAAACACATCACGACTGTATACTTTTATAAACACGGTGCATTTGAAACATTCTATGGAGTATCCTGGGACAATTGAAACTCTTTTTTTTTATTTATTGGCGTTCGAGCCGTGCCCACACACCATCTCAATAGTAATGTCAATTATGACCCGAACGGAGAAATTCTCCGACCCGGCCTGGAATCGAACCCGGGCTCCTTCATTTCTCAATCTGATTAAGACGGTTCGTCGTCGTCTTAGGGAGGCTAAACGAAAAACAGACATTTGGCTGCTAAGGGGAAACTCCGTGATAAGCACCGACTCTATAGATTAGCATTTGATAGAAAGATATCTGTCGTGACTGTCGGAATGTAATATTTTCCGTCGAATCAGTATTTTCCGCTACGAATTATAGCCCAATAGAAGTATTTACGTTGCGCGATGTCCATTTCGGTGTCAAATACACTCCTGGAAATGGAAAAAAGAACACATTGACACCGGTGTGTCAGACCCACCATACTTGCTCCGGACACTGCGAGAGGGCTGTACAAGCAATGATCACACGCACGGCACAGCGGACACACCAGGAACCGCGGTGTTGGCCGTCGAATGGCACTAGCTGCGCAGCATTTGTGCACATCCGCCGTCAGTGTCAGCCAGTTTGCCGTGGCATACGGAGCTCCATCGCAGTCTTTAACACTGGTAGCATGCCGCGACAGCGTGGACGTGAACCGTATGTGCAGTTGACGGACTTTGAGCGAGGGCGTATAGTGGGCATGCGGGAGGCCGGGTGGACGTACCGCCGAATTGCTCAACACGTGGGGCGTGAGGTCTCCACAGTACATCGATGTTGTCGCCAGTGGTCGGCGGAAAGCGCACGTGCCCGTCGACCTGGGACCGGACCGCAGCGACGCACGGATGCACGCCAAGACCGTAGGATCCTACGCAATGCCGTAGGGGACCGCACCGCCACTTCCCAGCAAATTAGGGACACTGTTGCTTCTGGGGTATCGGCGAGGACCATTCGCAACCGTCTCCATGAAGCTGGGCTACGGTCCCGCACACCGTTAGGCCGTCTTCCGCTCACGCCCCAACATCGTGCAGCCCGCCTCCAGTGGTGTCGCGACAGGCGTGAATGGAGGGACGAATGGAGACGTGTCGTCTTCAGCGATGCGAGTCGCTTCTGCCTTGGTGCCAATGATGGTCGTATGCGTGTTTGGCGCCGTGCAGGTGAGCGCCACAATCAGGACTGCATACGACCGAGGCACACAGGGCCAACACCCGGCATCACGGTGTGGGGAGCGATCTCCTACACTGGCCGTACACCACTGGTGATCGTCGAGGGGACACTGAATAGTGCACGGTACATCCAAACCGTCATCGAACCCATCGTTCTACCATTCCTAGACCGGCGAGGCAACTTGCTGTTCCAACAGGACAATGCACGTCCGCATGTATCCCGTGCCACCCAACGTGCTCTAGAAGGTGTAAGTCAACTACCCTGGCCAGCAAGATCTCCGGATCTGTCCCCCATTGGGCATGTTTGGGACTGGATGAAGCGTCGTCTCACGCGGTCTGCACGTCCAGCACGAACGCTGGTCCAACTGAGGCGCCAGGTGGAAATGGCATGGCAAGCCGTTCCACAGGACTACATCCAGCATCTCTACGATCGTCTCCATGGGAGAATAGCAGCCTGCATTGCTGCGAAAGGTGGATATACACTGTACTAGTGCCGACATTGTGCATGCTCTGTTGCCTGTGCCTATGTGCCTGTGGGTCTGTCAGTGTGATCATGTGATGTATCTGACCCCAGGAATGTGTCAATAAAGTTTCCCCTTCCTGGGACAACGAATTCACGGTGTTCTTATTTCAATTTCCAGGAGTGTATATCGGCGAGTCGTCTCGCATTGGCTGGATGTCTGAGGCTTTGAGACTGGATGTTTTCTTGTGGACTTGGGGTGCTTCATAGGATAGATGGCCGACTTAATACTACCCAGTATACTCACATTATGCATAATGTTATGATGCCACCAGTGCGACAACTGGCCGGCCGAAGTGGCCAAGCGGTTCTAGGCGCTACAGTCTGGAAACGCGCGACCGCTACGGCCGCAGGTTCGAATCCTGCCTCGGGCATGGATGTGTGTGATGTCCTTAGGTTAGTTAGGTTTAAGTAGTTGTTAAGTTCTCGGGGACAGATGACCTGAGAAGTTAAGTTCAAAATGGTTCAAATGGCTCGGAGCACTATGGGACTTAACATCTGAGGTCATCAGTCCCCAAGAACTTAGAACTACTTAAACCTAACTAACCTAAGGACATCACACCCATCCATGCCCGAGGCAGGATTCGAACCTGCGACCGTAGCAGTCGCGCGGTTCCGGACTGCGCGCCTAGAACCGCTAGACCACCGCGGCCGGCCGAGAAGTTAAGTCCCATAGTGCTCAGAGACATTAGTGCGTAACTGGATCTTTGGGGATTAATCTGTTCCCAGCAGCTAAGTCTCCAACATACATGTCAGCTATGACGCAAATGTGGTTCGCAAAAATTTCTTTTCTCGACAGCACTCCTTCTGCATTAGACCTCAGCCCCACTGGCAAGGTGTGGGCGGAAATGAATAGGGGCATGCGGAACAGACCCCACGCCAAGAACTAGCGATACCCTTTGCAACGTCGCCCTGGCTGCCTCTGGGGGAGGTGGCAGAAAATGATTTATGCTCGTCCTATAGACTCTCTTCCTCGCAGGAAGCGGAAACTCATTTAAGTGGAACGCCGTCGGGTTTGGTGGTCTAGTGGCGCCTCGTGCGAGTTTAGAGACCACAAGAAGGTCGCGGGATCTAATACCGAACAGACACCTGACTTTTTAAGTCTGCCTTTACGCTAACCTTAACATTTCAGCGATGTAAAGATATGCCAAGAATGACACGTGGTTCGGATTACATGCTACACTGTGCGTCCCTTCACCATGTAGGATTACTGGGATTAGTTAAGTGCGCACAACTAGCCAAAGTTGCGTCCAGCTGAAAGAACTTGCAAAAAGTCGGCTCAACATCTCTCTTGAGACTCCCAGACAATCGTGTGTACCGAATTTACATTTTAGTGGATGACCTTTGACAGGATGTCAAATTGTAAAGAATATACATGCTGTGGCGATTTGAGAGCCAAGTATTAAGAATGGCGAACTGTTCGTCGAGTTAATCTCGTGTTTTCTATTGATTTAATAAATTAACGAAGTAAAAACAGTTATTGCTGTAAAGAGAACTCGATCTTATCCTACCAATGGTCATCAGCCTGTTGACTACACTACCGGACTACTAAGTCACTGTACTTTGTATTGCGAAATTCAGGTATTTCCTACATTTGCTCCGCCCTTGACTCTACCTCACGATTCCAAGTGTCTTTTCCCCAAGTGAAATCCTAGGAATCACAAGGAGCAGATTTGCTTGTGTGTTTTTAGAAGGTGCATGCTTCGTGCTGACCGTTGATGATGAACAGTACAGTACAGTACAGTCTGTCATGAAACTTCTCTTACGTAACAAACCGGGCAATTCAAGTTTCAGTCCTCGCCATTCTTTATGGTGTCAAGTTTTCGTTCTGTGACAGGCGTAGAAGAGGCCTATCTTCACGATATACAGGGCTGGTAACACTGACCAAGATCTCACTCAATACTTTAAGTGGTTTACCGGAAACAGTGCACAATTTCAAAGGCACCTCTGCGGCCGTTTTACGCTTTGGTTTTAATACATCTTTCTTTGAGCTACGTCACAAACATGATGTCTCATTTAAGTATATAGCTACAAGACAGAAATTTAATTTGTAAACAAACGGCAATCAGTCATTGTTTACCGGTTTTGTTTTACGTTTTAGAATAAGTTTGCCATAACTGTTTGTTCACAAGTAAATTCAGTTTACTACAGTGTTCCAAATTTTTGGAATGAAATATATTTAGCATCACATGATTTCTCCGGTATCTGGTAAGCTACATTATCACCGTTTCGTGCCATATGCAGCATGTAAGTATATCCTGATACCTGACTGTGTGATCTTCTCACCAACATCTGAACTGTTTAACAGCACCACAAAATGAAACGTTTTTAGCTTCATGTCCACCAGTACTGTCAAAAATATCATCTACTGTTTAAAAAATAAGGTAAATTCAGTGACGTATCCGTTCTGAAAATGTAAGTGAACTAACCGTTAGTCCGTAATATAAAATATCCGAACATATCCACGTACCTGTGAAAGGTAATATTGATTCCTTTCTCTACACCTCTTCATCACTTTTCTTCGCATACACTGGTATGTGAAGGCTGTGAACTTACGACTATCAAATACTGTATGTATGCGCCAATAAATATATAATATTCGATCTGTGTCCCTACAGACTTAGTTCGACTTAGCAGACAATTACCGTCACAATGGAGGCCAGCCGAAGGTTAAAAATATTGCGCGCCTGCAGCGGCCTCGGGAAGTCTAGTTGTATTTACAAGGTTTTTGACTTTGACTGGAAGCAATACTCAACAACTTATCATCATGTCTTGTGTTTATCATTGTGCCTTTAACGATGTTTTCTGCATACTTTGCATATTTCAACTATTGCATTTTCACTTATTTATTTACTCTTTGTAATTTTACATTTTATTTCCGTTCTCAAATTGTAATTACGAATAAGCATGTTTGTATCCCATTTTCTGTTAAAAGATCTCTGTGTGCCAGTAATTCTCAATTTTTATCAAATTTCAGGCATAATGACTTTTACGCCAGTATTTGTTGGTATCTAGTTGGTATGTATCCGTTTTTATTCAGCTGTGCAATTCTAGGTTACTTTTGCGCCGTTTTTTGATAGATATAGTCCGACTCCCATTAGCGTGACGTAGAGGGAGGCAGTGTAGTTCGTATTATGTCATCGAGATTCATGTAACTTGAACGTGAGACGTTATCTTGTTATAATACGGATGGGTTTATTACTTTTCCATTTTATTCCGGTTTCAATTTCACATTTAACAACGGTTACTGCATTTTTGTCTTATCTGTTTTTGAAAGTCCTGCTTACCCGGCGAATCCGGTGAAATTTCTCATTACATTTAACTCAATCATCAACACTTCAAGTAAAACATTTTATTCATATTAATGACTAAAGAAGTGGGACTACATACGCAAATGACCCTGAGTAACAACAAGCAAGTACCACACAAATAGATCAGGCATAACAATGACCTTTTCGGAGCTGGATGGAAGCCAGACCGTTTGAGCTTTATTTTTAGTCAATGTTCATCTGCAGTGGAAGCCATTGCTACTACATCGCTTGCACACTACAGAAAGTTGGTTACAATCTTCCTGTATAAATCGAACTGTGGTGTTGGTGTGATTATGTTCGGATTTATTGCAAAGCACTAAAATCCCCTACACTGACATTGACTCAGATTACTTATAATGCTAGTAGTTACAATTCGCATTTCTACCAGTTAATATTAAAACTAGTGTAATTTCCTCACATTTCAGAAGACTTTATGCCTGGTCTACGGTGTGTGTCAATTAGAGAGCGTCGAAATTACCCCTAGAAAAAGAAGCATCAAGATTTACTAGTGAAAAGGAATTATGAAGTACGATTCGTTTATTCTACCTCTGTTGTAATATGCAAATATTTACACACTTAATAATACATTATTTTAATACGCTGAACGGAATGCGTCCTGACTGAGAACATTTTGATGTGAAATGTCATAAAGATCATGTTTCTCAGCGGTAAAATAACAACAAAAATTCACGACGATTTGAAATCAATATAGTTAGTTAACATTTCAAAACAGTAAATTGTAAAACAGTAGGAAGGATTGGCTATGATCATTAGGGGAGCCTCGAAGCCTCGCGCCAGCTAAACGCGTCTGTCGCGCTCTCGAGCGTGGTTGTTTCGCAGACAGAACGAACAGTAGCTCGCTGCAGTTAAGCGTATCGATGTACGGCTTTAAACAGCTGCATTTTCGGGTGATCTGCCGCAACATATATCTTAATTTAATACGTAAATACGTTTCTTCATAAGAAGCAGCAACAATCTGCAACTGTTTGCTGATGACGCTGTGGCGTACAGGAAGGTGTGTCGTTGAGCGACTGTAGGAGGATACAAAATGACTTACACAAAATTTCTAATTGGGGTGGTGAATGGCAGCTAGCTCTAAATGTATAGAGATGTAAGTTAATGCATATGAGTAGGAAAAACAATCCCGTAATGTTCGAATACAGCATTAGTAATGTGCTACTTGACATAGTCAGGTCCATTAAATATTTAGGCGTAACGCTGCAAAGCGATATGAAATGGATCGAGCATGTGAGGATTCTGGGGGAGAAGGCGAATGGTCGACTTCGGTTTATTGTGAGAGTTTTGGGGAATTGTGGTTCATCTGTAGAGGAGACCGCATATAGAAAACAAGTGCGACCCATTCTAGAATACTGGTAACAAGTACTTGAGATCCCCATCAGAGCGGATTAAATAGAGACATCAAAGCAGTTCAGAGGTGGGCTTCTAGGTTTGCCACCGGTAGGTTCGATCAACACGCCGATATTACGGAGATGCTTCGGGTACTTGAATGGGAATCCCTAGAGGGAAGGAGACGTTCTTTTCGAGGAACGCTAATTCCAAGAACCGTCATTTGAAGCTGACTTTATAACGATCCTACTGTCACCAACATACATTCCGCGTAAGGGCGACGAACATAAGATAAGAGAAATCAAGGCTCGAATGTGGCATACAGACAGTCGTTTTCCCCCACTCCGTTTGTGACTGCAATACAAAGAGGAGTGACTAGTGGTGGTACACCACGCGCCGTACGCTGCCTTGCGGCCTATCTATGTAGAAGTAGATAGATTTTAATGTAGGCATAGAACTAAACCCAGTTTAGTAGGTACTCATAAATTAATTAATTTTATCGTTGTCCAATGAATAAAGTTGTATTTGTTCTCCACTGAATTATTCTACGACTTGCGTTTGTTATAAACTTCTCATTCAGAATCATAACTCGGAAAAATGCAAAGATGAGCAGAATAGTTCTTTTTCATACGATTAGTAAGGAATCATGTAAGAATGTAGTTTATTCAGAACTTAATTAAAGAATTTGCTGATACACACTATACATTTAATTTTGCAACGAGCACATGCAGAGCTACAGCCCAAATACGCGCAATAATTCCAACCATAAGGTACGGAGGTGAGTTAGTGTTTTGGGGTGCATAATAAACTGGACTGAAATCAGGAAGTTGCACTTCGTTGAAATAATAACGGACAGCATGATATATTGATGTATTGTAAGAAACACGTGTGAATGCGGAAAAACTAAATCTGGAATGGAAACACTTATTCGTGAAGTACCCTCCACCACACACTTCGTGGTGACTTTCTGAGTATAGATGTAGATGAATACAGTTTTATATTATAACGGGGCAGTGATAATAAGAATTATGAAACGTTGCTGTAATGTTGTTCCTCTAGAACAGTTCGAAATAATTGAAAACATTCCAGTCTTCTGATTTACATACGTTGAAAACTTGTGGAAAATCTTAGAATCCTGCACTAAAAGCAATGAAACGACAACAATAGCGATATTATGAAACCATTTTCAGATACCTGTGGGAAGTAGAGACGTCTAAACTATTAGAATAAATTAATAAATACTGCCGAAGAGCACGTGCGCTGAATAAACAAGAAATCTGCTTAGGATGATGCTTAGTATGCCACGATGTACGCGATGACATTTTTTAAGTTTTCTGGGGCTAGCTTTTATCAGTAAGTCACAATTTCGGATTTCAGCCTTTTCTGTATGTTGATGATGGCTCTGAGCACTATGCGACTTAACTTCTGAGGTCATCAGTCGCCTAGAACTTAGAACTAATTAAACCTAAGGACATCACACACATCCATGCCCGAGGCAGGATTCGAACCTGCGACCGTAGCGGTCACGCGGTTCCAGACTGAAGCGCCTTTAACCGCACGGCCACACCGGCCGGCACTGTATGTTGATGATGTTGCAGTAATTCATCCCCTCACAATAATCATCGCTTTCGTGCCAGAATTCCTTTTCCTGAAATTTGCCGATACATCCATTCGACGTCAGCACGACAATTTGTCCACAGGAAGTAGCAAAAGGAGAAATATACGATAATTCAAAGCGCCCGAAAGTTTGATGCGGTTCCAAAACGGATGTCGCCTTAAAATTTTTCTTGAGCTGATGCAATGTTTCATTTACATACATAAAATAACTACTACAACATCAACAAACAATGGCGCACGTTCTTGTTAACACAGTGATTGGTCTCCTAAAACAAGTTCCAAACCCGCAATATATACGTGCGGGTGGTACCGTAAATACACTAACCGATCGAAAGTATCCGTGTGCAATACGAAACTGATCACTAGATGACACGAGAGACTGGCCCCGACAGCATGGATCGGTCAGAAGAGCTCACTGACTTCGAACGTGGACTAGGCATTGGATGTCACCTGAGTAACAAATCCATCAGGGACATTTCGACTCTTATAGAGCTGACTGTAGTTGTTGTAACCGTGAAGTGAGGACGTGAAGGAACTGCTATAGCTGAATCAACACCAGGCACACCTCATGTACTGACGGCTAGGGACTCTCGAGTATTTTCGAGGGTGTTTGTAAAAAAATCGCACGAAATCAGCGGAATGAATCTAGTGAGTTCAAAAGTGCTACCAGCAGTCTTGCAGCACAATAATTGTGTGTAGGGAGTTCAAAAGAATGGGGTGCAATGTCGAGAATCTCCTTACGAGCCACGTATTTCTATAGCCAATTTTAAGGGACGCTTGAGGTGGTTCAGAATGGTTCAAATGGCTCTGAGCACTATGGGACTTAACATCTGAGTTCATCAGTCCCCTAGACTTAGAACTACTTAAACCTAACTAACCTAAGGACATCGCACACATCCATGCCCGAGGCAGGATTCGAATCTGCAACCGTAGCGGTCGCGCGGTTCCAGATTGAAGCGCCTAGCACCGCTCGGCCGCACCAGCCGGCCGCTTGGGGTGGTTTACGTAACGAGCAACGCCGGTGGACATTGGATGACTGGAAACAATTTTTTTGGAATAATGAATCGGCCTGTGGTCAGGCTGTCGTCCCCTTATTGCGCTTCAGGATATGAACACGTCTTACAGCATTGCGTACTGCGCACAGTAGAGGAGACGATGCTTGTTTGTATCAGCGTGAGAATGCACTCTGTCATAAAGCAGCAGCTGTGAGCCAACGGTTTGTGGACAATAGTATTTGCGGAGAGTCCAGACCTGAACCTAATGCAACAAGAGTGAGATGAGTTGGAACGTAGACGTCGCTCCAGACCCTAGCGTCTAACGTTGCTCTCCACAGACCTTCAGATACCTCACTGAAACTGTCCACAGCAGAGTTCCAGCGGTCATGGAGGCGAAGGGTGGGCACACCTCATATTAATATCCGCTAATAGGCGACCCGACTCTTTTGATCAGATAGAGTATGACGTCACAGTCGAAAAGTTTTACCCGTAAAGCACATACAAAATGAAATCAACGCAGAAGGCGTTCAGATCTATAAAGAAGACAAACCAGTTCACGTCTGACGCCCCCAAAATAGTTTATGGTTCTTCAAACAGCGAATCATGCCCGTCATACTTTGGCTTTAGAAACTAATATACGAAGAACAAATATGACATCGCTCTTTATTTTCTGGAGCATCCGTGAAGTATTCTAAAGCCCATGATTTCCCCTCCAGTGCCACCAATACACACCACAAATACGGTCTATATCTACATCTGCGTGACTGCTCTCAAATTCGCGGTTAAGTACTTGACGAAGGATTCATTTAATCATTTTCAGACTATTTTTCTACGGTTCCACTCCAGAATAGCAGTGGAAAAAACGAACACTTGAATCTTTCCGTGCCTGCTATTTTTTCTCTTATGTTATTACGATGGTCACTGCTCCCTACGTAGGTAGTAGTCAACAAAATACACTCATGTAAAAAAAAAAAAAAAAACACACAGAGCCTCTTGAACGACTAAAGATAGAACATTCATATTTACATTTCTCCAGAAATGATTAACATTTAAACCAGGAAACCAGGTCGGCCCGCGGGTTCAAGGTCAACATCAATATAGCGGCGCAACATCACCTACTGGTAAAATACGCCTGCGGCTCTCGTGGTCGCTATAAACCGAACGTAATGGATCAGTGCGACGTGAGCAGACATGCAGGATGCCTCGTAGTCGTATGCGCGAACGATACTTTCAGATCAATGAGTCTGAAAGAGGGCGCATTATTGGCATGAGAGTATGTAATGCATCCATCCGGAAATTGCAGCTCGTGTGGGACGAAGTGTCTCGGCAGTGCAATGGGTGTGCATAGAATGGTTCACGGAAGGCCGTAGAACACGACGAGATGGGCCAGGTCGCAACACCCAGAACCCCCCCCCCCCCTCCCCCGCCCCCCATTTCCTCGCCGAAAAGATCGACACCTCACAACCGAATGGCATTGCAGGACAGATATGCGTCCTCCTCAGGTGCAACAGTGGAACAGTGGAACACATCGTGCACTATCAGCGGTGACAGTCCATCGCCGTTTATTACGACACGGGTTACGTACACATCATCCACATCTCCGCCTCCCTTTGACGAGTGTGCAGAAACATGTGTAAGTAGGCTGTTTAGGTTTTTTTATTGGTAACGCCACCTCTGTATGAAAATCACTGGCTGTGCTGTGTGCAGTCTGTGGCTAGTTTGCATTGTTGTCTGCCATTGTAGAGGGGCAGCTGGATGTTAACAGCGCGTAGCGTTGCGCAGTTGGAGGTGAGCCGCCAGCAGTGGTCGATGTGGGGAGAGAGATGGCTGAGATTTGTAATTTGTCATGAACTGCTATATTTATATATGATGATATCAAGGTAAATACATTGTTTGTTCTCTACTAATATCTTTCATTTGCTAACTATCCCTATCAGTAGTTAGTGCCTTCCATAGTTTGAATCTTTTATTTAGCTGGCAGTAGTGGCGCTCGCTGTATTGCAGTAGCTTGAGCAGCGAAGATTTTTGTGAGGTAAGTGATTTGTGAAAGGTATAGTTTAATGTTAGTCAGGGCCATTCTTTTGCAGGGATCTTTGATAGTCAGATTGCGTTGCGCTAACAAAATATTGTGTGTCAGGTTAAGCACAGTCTCGTGTAGAATTGTTAAAAAGGGGACGTTGCATATGGCGACCCTGCCAGGATCCGAACCTGGAATAGACATGGCCATTTTAGTGTAATATTTTTTCTGCTTGCGCTATGTCATGTTTAGGTATAAGTTACTGCTGTTTGCCAGGCATAGTGTTATTGAATTTGACTTTTGCTCATTTATGCTGCTGCTTGCTTTGCAAATTGGCATTTTTTTGTCATTGCTGTTTGTGTTACTTATTTTGTGCTGCTGCATTGCCTCGTCCCTTAGTTTAGCATCTGAGCTCAGTAGATTTAAGTTAGCTTAAGAGGGGGTAGCCTCTAAGAGAATGAGTTACGATGAATTGGAAGAAATGCATTGAGAAAACAGGTTTAGGTAGGATTTTCTTGGAAATAAATGTTGAGGTAAGAAATGTGTGAACATATAAATACAGAAAGCATGCTTAGATAGAATTTTTTTGGTGGAAACAAAGGATGAAATAAGAGGAAAGATATATGAAGTTTTGGGTTGGACTGCAGTACCAAATGTTACACTGAAAACGAACCCTGTCCTTTCCTATTGGTGTTATCCCACTATGTGTTTGTGTACCCTTGAGTATTTGTTTTCTTCCTGTCTCTGTGTAGTTTCATAGAATTTTTTCTTCTTTTAATATTAAGCTACATTCACTATGATGAGGAATACTGTTATCCTCGAATATAATTGGCATTAATAATATGTTATTTACTTTGTAAAGATGTTAGACATTATTAATTCTGTTCTGTTCAATGCTCATGCGTGAAGTTGATGTTTCAAAAGTTATTGTGACCCTTTATGTATGTACTCATGTCATAATTCCTGTAACACTGACGTATATGTCTATTTCTATTCTTTTGTAAAGCCTGTACTACAAATGTTATCTGTATTATTATGTTCTTTAATGATGTATTTTGTACCTTTGTAATTGTATTTTCATGTTGTAAATTTATAAAATTGTAATTGTCACCAGTTCATGATATTATTAACTTGTTAGTTACATTTCACTGCACACGTTTCTGTTGGTCATAGTATATGGATAATATGTGAGAAGTTGGGACTGTGAGTGTTTGCACGTGTGTTAATAACTCAGCAAGGGACTGGATAACAGCATTGCTGGATCTAAGGACAATTCCAGAAACTTTGTGAGTGCACAAGTGGTGGTTTATGGACTTGCTATATTCTCCGCAAGACTCTTTGATGGTGAATGTGCACCTGCACAATCGCAACAGATGGCTGCTGGCCATCTCTACAAGGACTGCAGTGGGTCTGCACCTCTGGTGGCCCACCAATACCGTAATCTCTACCAGGACTACAGTGGGTCTGCTCTGTGATGACCTACCTACCAATATTCGTCAGAACTTCGAATGACTCTGCTGTGGGTTTGCTCTGTTGTGGAGCATTACCTGTCTGCATGTCAAGAGTCAGCACTGTCTTTCAGTTGGAAGGACAACAGTACTTCTTCAAGACTGCATGGAAATCCACTACTTCCGTGTGCATTGTCTTTTACTGCTCAGACTTTGAGAAAAGAAACGGCAGTTTCACCGTGATGAATGATGTGGACTGTCTTTATGGACTGTGAGAAATTTTTAGCTTTTGACCAACATTGTATCAATAAGTGTGTGCATTTGATATCTTTGTTATTGTAATTATGAAAAATTTTTTTCAAATCATTATTGGCCACTGCCCAAAAAAAATTTGTAAAATTTTTGTGGGGAGCATGGGGGCTATGTAAGTAGGCTGTTTAGGTTTTTTTATTGGTAACGCCACCTCTGTATGAAAATCACTGGCTGTGCTGTGTGCAGTCTGTGGCTAGTTTGCATTGTTGTCTGCCATTGTAGAGGGGCAGCTGGATGTTAACAGCGCGTAGCGTTGCGCAGTTGGAGGTGAGCCGCCAGCAGTGGTCGATGTGGGGAGAGAGATGGCTGAGATTTGTAATTTGTCATGAACTGCTATATTTATATATGATGATATCAAGGTAAATACATTGTTTGTTCTCTACTAATATCTTTCATTTGCTAACTATCCCTATCAGTAGTTAGTGCCTTCCATAGTTTGAATCTTTTATTTAGCTGGCAGTAGTGGCGCTCGCTGTATTGCAGTAGCTTGAGCAGCGAAGATTTTTGTGAGGTAAGTGATTTGTGAAAGGTATAGTTTAATGTTAGTCAGGGCCATTCTTTTGCAGGGATCTTTGATAGTCAGATTGCGTTGCGCTAACAAAATATTGTGTGTCAGGTTAAGCACAGTCTCGTGTAGAATTGTTAAAAAGGGGACGTTGCACATGCTAGACAAAAATAAATGACTCTAAGCACTATGGGACTTAACATCTGAGGTTATCAGATCCTTAGACTTAGAACTACGTATACCTAACTAACCTAAGGAAATCCATGCCCGAGGCTGGATTCGAACCTGCGACCGTAGCTGCCGCGTGGTTCCAGACTGATGCGCCTAGAACCGCTTGGCCACAGCGGCCGGCCAAGCATGCTAGACAGCAATGGTGTATGGAACAACTTCACTGGTGACAGGAATAGCAACAGACAGTGTTTTCGGACGAATCCAGGTTCCGTTTGTTCGAAAATAATGGCCTCAGACAGGGGGAACGGCATCTCAGTGACAGCATTCACACAAGACATACCGTGCCAGCTCAAGGCCTTATGATCTGGGGTGCTATTGGATACAACCACAAACCGCAGTTGGTGCATGTCCATGGCACTGTAACCAGTGTGACCTATGTGAATGACATCCTGTGACCTGTAACCATATATTTCTGCACAACACCCCACACATCGTTTCTCAGCATGACAATGCTCGACCACTTATTGCTGCACGAACACGTCCTTCTTGGTGTCATAGGATGTCAGCCTTTTGCCCTGGCCCGCCAGATCACCAGACTTGCCACCAATAGACGGGTGTTGTGCTGTGTCCCAATGTCCACCGCCAACTTTGGAATCAGGTGAATGCAGCATGAATGGCTATACCACAGGACAACATTCGTGCCCTATACTCATCGATGCCATCACGCACGGGACAAATTATCAGGGCCTATGGTGGACCCTGTGCCTACTAGGCAAAAGGACACATTCTGAACCGAGGTGACAGAAACGCCAATCATTTCCGCAGAACATATTAATGTACATGTTCTGTGCATATGAACGTCCTATCTCTAATCGCTGAAGGTGTTCTGTTTCTTCTGAACATGAGCGTTTTTTCGCATTCGGAGGAGAATGTTTATCATTGAAATTTCATGAAAAAATCTCTCCGCAACGAAAAATGCCTTTGTTAAAATGATTGCCATCCTATCTTGCGTATCACATCCTTGACATAGTTTTCCCTTTTTCGCGATAATGTAAGACAAGCTGTCCTTCGAAATTTTGCGATGTCCTCTGTCAATCCTATCTAGTAAGGATCCGATATCGTGCAGCAGTATTCCAGTAGAAGCTGGACAAGTGTAATGTCTCTTTAGTAGATTTGTTCCGCCTTTTAAGTATTCTGGCAATAAAACGCAGTCTTTGGTATATCTTCCTACAACATTTTCTATTTGATCTTTCCCATTAACTTGTTCGTAATTGTAACCCATACGTATTTAGTTCATTGACAGCCTTTAAATTTATGTGACTTATTGTTCTTACGGTTTCGAGTCAATTGCCACTTTATGGACCATACACATATCTTTTGTAAATAATTTTGCAATTGGTTTTGATCTTCTGATGACTTTACTAGACGGTAAACGACAGCATCGTCTGCTAACAATCTAAAGGACCTGTCCAGACTCCTAGATCGTTCACATTGATTAGGAACATCAGAGGGCTTATTGCACTATGTTGGGGAATGCGGATATCACTCCTGTGTTATTCGATAACTTTCCGTCAGTTTATATTAACTGTGACCTTTCTGACAGGAAATCACGAATCCAAGCGCAACAACTCCGACGATACTCCGTGGTTACGCAATTTGATTCGAAGTCACTTGTGAGGAACGGTGTCAAAAACATTCAATAAATCTAGAAATATGGAATTCAAATTCCCTGTCGATAGCACTCATTAACTTTGTGAATAAAAACCACTTGCCTTTCACAAAAACGATAGTTTTTTAATTCGTTCTGGCTATGTGTCAATAGATTGATGTCTTGGAGGTATTTCATAATGTTCAAACACAGTATATCTTCCAAAATCCTACTCTAAATCGACGTCAGTGATACGGGTCTGTAATTCATCAGATTACGTCTGTTGACTTTATTGTATGTTGGTGTGATCAGTGCAGCTTTCCAATCCTTAGGTACGGATCTTTCATCAAGCGAGTGGTTGTATATAACTGCTCAATGCGAAGCTATTACATTAGCATTGTCAGCCTGCTTAGGTGGGTGGTAAGGTGCTTGCCTCCCATCCAAGTGGGCCGAGGTTCGATTCCCGGCCAGGTTGGATATTTTCTCCATTCGTGGACTGGGTGTTGTGTTGTTCTCATCATCATTTCATCCTCATCACCGGCGCACAAGACACCCAGTGTGGCGTCGACTGCAATAAGACTTGCACTTGGCGGCCGAACTTCCCCAGATGGGGCCTCCCGGCCAACAATGCCATACGCTCATTTCATTTTTTCCACATTAGCACTTACAATTTAGTGCATCTCTCTTCGTCTCACGCGAGGCGAATGATACAGTTCCAATGAAATGACTGAATTTTTCTCGTGTGTTATTTAGCGTTGCAGGCATAATAGAAAGCATATATGCTATTCGCTGTTTATAGAAGGCCACACCTCCGACAGTCTGCTGGCCGAATCCGCAGGATTCAGTGCCTGTTGTTGTGCACCAACTCTCAGAGAACCATGGAATCGTAATATCAGGCGCGTGTTTACATTCCCGAGAACCCCACAAGGCCTACTTTATGAGAAATACGTCGAGATCTCCTCTAGTATCTCGAGGCAAGCGCTCTCATTCTCATTCATATTGACCAGCGAGCTATAAAATACTACACTGCTTCACTTCCATGAAGTAGTTTTTGAGCCGTTTTAGGCTCATTCTTAGAAGGGGCATACTAGTACCTAGGGCAAGATGCTGGGCACCGAAGGTTGCTTCATGCAGCAGTATGGGCGGTTTGTGGTGTTAAAATCCCATTGACGGTTTCCATTTCCATCGCCTTCTGGTATGTATCATGACTAAATGTTTGTTTATTTCTCTGTCACGAGAAAA
This sequence comes from Schistocerca serialis cubense, assembly GCF_023864345.2. NCBI lineage: Eukaryota > Metazoa > Arthropoda > Insecta > Orthoptera > Acrididae > Schistocerca > Schistocerca serialis. The sequence continues at coordinate 621,483,123 of NC_064640.1, forward strand.
CAGTCAAATCCAGCATGAACTGTACGACACTTCACCTCCAGTGTCTGCTTCATTGATATGTGACATGTAATGAAGCAGAGCTCTGTGTTATGATACATAAAGTAAAAATTTTCCTCAAGTAAAATAATAGACCTAGGAAATAATATGAAAGCTTTTGTAAGCCACATAATTACGAATATTCTCTAATATTGTAGGGTGAAAATGTGAAATATCTATGACAAATCCTCGCTGATGTCTGGCTATGGAGTTAGGCCCTATGCCCAACATAAGGACTTCGTAGGAAACTACACAGGGACTTCAAAAAGTAGCTTACACACGTCAGCATACGCTAAGACCATTGAGCAACAAGCGTGGCGCTTTGTCAAAAGAGTACATGCTCTGGATCTCCTACAGACACAGTTCTTCTCCGGTACGGATAACAGGTGCATCACGGAGTGGGAGTGAAATGACGCGGCAACTGGAAACGTACTCCAAAAGCTGAATTTTGTGGGACAGTACGACTCCTGTAGGCAAAACGTCTAAATTACACCCAGATTCACCGTGAAATTATGTTGATATATGGACCAACTGTAATGCCGCATCCACCCGTAGTGAAATTATGCCACCAATATGACCTACATCGTACATAAGGGGTGATCCTGATCAGGAAGTACAGATATTGCACCATGTGATTTCCATCTTTTCGGTACGCTGAAAGAACATCTGAGCAGAAGATTTTTTAACGAAGAAGACGTCCACACAGCGGTTCTGGAATAGCTCTGTGGCCAAGGAGCTGATATCTACCGCAGAGCAATTGAACGATGGTAAAACATTCCGACCTTTGTTTACAGAAATACAGTGACATTGTTGACAAATAATGTCATGCATCTGTTTCACTTTGAAGTGTAGTGCACCAGTCAACAAAAGTTACTTCGCCTGCCATTATAGTGTGTAACTTACTTTTTGAAGTCCTTTCGTGGTTAGAGTGAATTCAAAAGGTGTGGCCCGTTGCAGATTTATTTTTCCGTGATATTTCTGGAAAGAGCTGCAGTATTCTCAAGCCGTTATGGGTAAAATAATGTCTTCGCACTAAGCATACTAGCGATGGATGGGCGGAATGGGAGAGCAACGGATTTAGAGGATTCCGTGACAGGCGGGGTTCAGTAATACACTTTCTACCAGCATTTGACCTATTGCCACAGATCACATGATCGTTTAGAGGATGTCGCAGGAGTCCTGCCTAGAAGCGTAGCCCTTTCAGAATATGTAGGTACTAGAATTACTCGATGTTGGAGTGACTTCTTCATGCGTGCCGGTATAATAACGGTCGAGAAAATCACATCTCAACTAAGAAGTCCCTCATTCGAGGCCCAATCTGTACGCGAAATACATACCTACCACAGGTCCGTGGAAGAACATTTGTAATTCATGTCACAACGAATTTCAGCTGCTCTGAATGAGAATTTTGAATCAATTTGCTATTACTAAGTGTGTGATGAGAATAGTCTGGCATGCGACTATGTTTAGAAACACGAGGAACAGAAGTCACACTTCAGCAACGTGAAGACGATCCAGTAACAAAATCTTTCCTTTACTTGTATTAGGAAAAAGGTAGGATAAATAGTACTTAATAACAACAACTAGCGCTGCACCACAACATCTTTCAATTTTAGTCAAAAACATAAAGTATTTGTGTGAAAATATAATTGGTATACGTCACCATAACACTGAAACTTATACAGGGAGAGCTAGACAACATCGACACGTCTAGTATTTTATACGAGGGTGTGCTGGAAAGTAATGCCTTCGAATTTTTAATGTGAAAACTCTTAAGGGTTTTTAAATAAAACAGACGGTATTGACATTCAACATATTTATTCTTCCTGTCTACATATTTATTTCTCATCATAGTCACCCTGGCGACAAACATATTTCTCCCAACGAGAGACCAGTTTGATGACACTGTCAGTGTAGATTAATTGCCTTTATTGACGAAGTCACAACCGCACCTCTGCTTGCACTCCTTCATCACTATGAAAGTAAAGTCCTCGAGTGTGTTCTTTAAGTTTTGGAAGCAGATGAAAATCGGATTGGGCCAAGTCGGGACTTTATGGAGGATTATCGATGGCAATGACAATGAACCCAATGCGTCGGACTGTTGCAGATTGTGTGTGGTCTGGCATTATCCTGCTGAGGGATATATGGACGAACTCTTATAATCGAAACTCGATTACAGCGCACTGTTTCTCATGCGGCTCAAAAACTACTTCACGGAAATGAAGCAGTATAGTATTTTATAGCTCGCTGGTCAATATGGATGAGAATGAGAGCACTTGCCTAGAGATACTAGAGGAGATCTCGACGTATTTCTCATAAAGTAGTCCTTGTGGGGTTCTCGGGAATGTAAACACGCTCCTGATATTACGATTTCATGGTTCTCTGAGAGTTGGTGCAGAACAACAGGCACTGAGTCCTGCGGATTAGGCCAGCAGACTGTCTGAGGTGTGGCCTTCTATGAACAGCGAATAGCATATGTGCTTTCTATTATGCCTGCAACGCTAAATAACACACGAGAAAAATTCAGTCATTTCATTGGAACTGTATCATTCGCCTCGCGTGAGACGAAAATTGTGACTAAATTGTAAATGCTAATGTGGAAAAAATGAAATGAGCGTATGGCATTGTTGGCCGGGAGGCCCCATCTGGGGAAGTTCGGCCGCCAAGTGCAAGTCTTATTGCAGTCGACGCCAAATTGGGTGTCTTGTGCGCCGGTGGTGAGGATGAAATGATGGTGAGGACAACACGGTCATTGTTACGTTACATGAATCGTATTTCGCGTTTCAGTTCTGAGTCCTCTAGCAGCAGGCGGTAGCAAATACAGGGTGTTTCAAAAATGACCGGTATATTTGAAACGGCAATAAAAACTAAACGAGCAGCGATAGAAATACACCGTTTGTTGCAATATGCTTGGGACAACAGTAAATTTTCAGGCAGACAAACTTTCGAAATTACAGTAGTTACAATTTTCAACAACAGATGGCGCTGCGGTCTGGGAAACTCTATAGTACGATATTTTCCACATATCCACCATGCGTAGCAATAATATGGCGTAGTCTCTGAATGAAATTACCCGAAACCTTTGACAACGTGTCTGGCGGAATGGCTTCACATGCAGATGAGATGTACTGCTTCAGCTGTTCAATTGTTTCTGGATTCTGGCGGTACACCTGGTCTTTCAAGTGTCCCCACAGAAAGAAGTCACAGGGGTTCATGTCTGGCGAATAGGCAAGCCAATCCACGCCGCCTCCTGTATGTTTCGGATAGCCCAAAGCAATCACACGATCATCGAAATATTCATTCAGGAAATTAAAGACGTCGGCCGTGCGATGTGGCCGGGCACCATCTTGCATAAACCACGAGGTGTTCGCAGTGTCGTCTAAGGCAGTTTGTACCGCCACAAATTCACGAAGAATGTCCAGATAGCGTGATGCAGTAATCGTTTCGGATCTGAAAAATGGGCCAATGATTCCTTTGGAAGAGATGGCGGCCCAGACCAGTACTTTTTGAGGATGCAGGGACGATGGGACTGCAACATGGGGCTTTTCGGTTCCCCATATGCGCCAGTTCTGTTTATTGACGAAGCCGTCCAGGTAAAAATAAGCTTCGTCAGTAAACCAAATGCTGCCCACACGCATATCGCCGTCATCAATCCTGTGCACTATATCGTTAGCGAATGTCTCTCGTGCAGCAATGGTAGCGACGCTGAGGGGTTGCCGCGTTTGAATTTTGTATGGATAGAGGTGTAAACTCTGGCGCATGAGACGATACGTGGACGTTGGCGTCATTTGGACCGCAGCTGCAACACGTCGAACGGAAACCCGAGGCCGCTGTTGGATCACCTGCTGCACCAGCTGCGCGTTGCCCTCTGTGGTTGCCGTACGCGGTCGCCCTACCTTTCCAGCACGTTCATCCGTCACGTTCCCAGTCCGTTGAAATTTTTCAAACAGATCCTTTATTGTATAGCTTTTCGGTCCTTTGGTTACATTAAACCTCCGTTGAAAACTTCGTCTTGTTGCAACAACACTGTGTTCTAGGCGGTGGAATTCCAACACCAGAAAAATCCTCTGTTCTAAGGAATAAACCATGTTGTCTACAGCACACTTGCACGTTGTGAACAGCACACGCTTACAGCAGAAAGACGACGTACAGAATGGCGCACCCACAGACTGCGTTGTCTTCTATATCTTTCACATCACTTGCAGCGCCATCTGTTGTTGAAAATTGTAACTACTGTAATTTCGAAAGTTTGTCCGCCTGAAAATGTACTGTTGTCCCAAGCATATTGCAACAAACGGTGTATTTCTATCGCTGCTCGTTTAGTTTTTATTGCCGTTTCAAATATACCGGTCATTTTTGAAACACCCTGTATGTAGACTTGACGACTAAAGATGTAGAATGTTAATAATGTTCGTTTTACTTAAAAAGCTTTAAGATTTTTCGAACAAAAATGCGGAGGCATTAGTTTTCAGCACGCCCTGGTATTTTGTAAACGAATCTATATTGCGCAATAAAGTTTCCCGCAAATTGTACCACGGAAAGTGGAAAATAATATCCAGTGTTTGGAACGCTCGTATCGTCTTTTGTACGGAGTTACCGAAGCAACTATAATATTTTTGAAGGAAGATAAGCTTTTTACTGCCACTGCAAAAGTTTTGGAAAGGAGAGTTCAAGGCTCTACGTTTATTAAAGTTTGTAGAGATTTTTTTTGCAGGTAGTTTTGTAAATACAAGTTCGAAGACATGCGACAGAGTGCTGTCTCTCCTCTTATGAAGATCTAAACATCACTGAATACGGCTCGGCCCGAAGCCGGCCGGCTATGATGGGTTGCCTTCTTGTTTGTGGCAGCGAAGAGTGGATGAAATTCAAAACTAACAGAAACTTCGTCCTCACGGCAGCTATTGATAAAATCCTGCAATATGTTTTTGTCAAAATATCAATGACACTGAAAAATTTGACATCAAAAGTTGCTTGTGACTTGTTTTTACCATGTCAGTGAATCCATGTAGGACATCTTGATGTTCTTTACTTTAAACGCATAAAGTCATTTTATAATACCTACAAACACATGAAACCTGTGGCGTATAATACACAATGACGTGAAAGGTTGTAGCGAATTCTTGCTTCTCTGAAATCAACGCCTTACTTTGTCTATTTAAGGATTAGTTCACACCTTACGGAGTGAAGAACTTCTAAATTTTTTCTGCTTACAGATTATGGACCTAATGGAGTGTTTCATGCACACACTGAGCAAATGGAGGGTTCCAAGTCATAGTTGCGCAAGTCACTGCTCTCTCATTTGGAGAAAATGCAGTTTAGAGAGCAGTTAGAATAATCAATGAGATTTTATTTATTAATGAATTATTATCGAATGTCACGTATTATTTGAGCAAATAAATGTTATGGTTTGTTTAAACAAATGCACTAGACACTTCAGTTTCTCTAACACAACTATGGATTTTATTCCCTTATAACAGCTTTGAACAGTGTGTTATTTTCGAGCTAATTTCAAGCCCCATGTACTATACGTTACAAGTAACAGGAAAAATTACAGTATGAATGAAAAATAATTGAAACAGTGCAAATGACTTATTGTCAGATTAATCCTCAATATGATTTCCAACGACACAAATGCACGCCAGCAACCGAGTATGCAGAGTACGAAGAACAGATCTTCTTCTGCACAAGTGTGGCTGCAGGCTTCAAGATTAGCTACACATTACAGTTACTTTTCTACATAGTCACCGCCCCGACTTAGACATCTGTCATAGCGTGGTGTCAACTTTCCAATGCCCTCGACATAGGTGGCAACCACCTGTGACAATATCTCTTAATGTTAATGTAATAAATATTGCCCTCATGGCCAGCGGTTCTTGTGAGTGAGGAGATGAAAATCGGAGAGAGCCAAGTCTGTGTTGTATGATGGGTGATCAAACACTTCCCATTGTAAACGCTGCAGGGATGTCTTCGTTGTACCTGTAGTGTGCGACGGAGAATTGCCGTGGAAAAGGAAACGCTTGACAGTTACGTTATGTTGGCTCAGCAGGCATTTACACTTGGCAGGATACGCTATTGATAAAGGCATCTCACGTGCTCTCACATGCGATCAGAACAGAAAAATGCGACGTGACGAGACAAAAACTTCACAGTATTTTCACTGCAGTTTTAATTTCGCAACCGATCGGAAGAAAATAGCCTTTGTATTACGACTCCTAGTATATTTGCTTTGAGTAAATTGGCGTAAGTATGGCTAGTTATATGCTTTCAATAAAACTGGTCCAATGATGAAGTCATCGGGAATTCCATGCCCCATTTACGCTCTCCTATCAATAAAATTCAGCTTGACGGAGCCAGCGTCTATCATTTACCACCCTGTAATGCATATTGTATAAATATACGTGTCCACGGTGATGTAATGGCCACCTTATTCTGTGATGCCTATTTTAGCAGGGCAGTAATTAATCCCTCCTCATAAATCCTTCGACATGGTGATCACCAAACCTTTGTCCACTAACTTTCCTTCCTTGATACGCACTGGGTGCTAATAACCTTGAAACTGAACATCCTAAACTTAAATCAAACAACTTTTTAGAGACAACTGCTTTTAGTGAGTGTTTATCAGGACAGCAGATGCTCTGGTTTGTAATTGAGCTGTCTTGGACTTGTACCACGCTTTTGGCACAAGAAGACATGTGCTGCTTAGCAACCGATAGAAACCACTTGCAGTGTTTTTTCCAGTCACTCAGGTGAAATGAAATGAATTGTTGGGGGGAAGGGAATCACCAACAAACTGGAATGAAGGAAGTAGTCTGAATGAGCAGTTACACTTCCTAACATTGGCGTAACTACTTATTACTTCTGACAAATGGCACTAAACGGAGGAAAACTGATATCCCAGAATGTACAGAAGATAGGAGTCTGGAGAAATAAAAAGTCTGCATATTCAAATGGTGATTGTTATGATGTATTGGAGGTCGTCTGTAGCGGCTGTGCAGTTGTATTAAATGCTTGAGAAGGTCTAGGCTTGTGAAAGCTTAGAAGAAACTGTCACTCCTCATGACGAGATTAATTAAGAGAAAATATGGAGTACGGTCGATCCAAAGTGCACTCGTAGCATGACCTCTCAAACGAAAACAAGTGTTTCAGTTGCGGCGTGATTAAGGTTATTTAGGGGAAGGAGAAGGGCTTCAGAAATGAATGACATACTGCAAATTGAATTAAAATCATCATATTACTCCAATAACAATTTTAAAAAATGAGACAGCTGTCAAAATATGGGAATAACCAAAAATTCGCAGTTCGGGACTAGATATGGCCCCAACAATCCATTCACGGAAAACTGGTACATGAATTACAGAAGTCTTGTACGTTTGGTGCTCTGCAGCTTGTAGAAATAGTAAATATGTCATTTTATAAATTGACTGTTCGACAAAAAGGCTGCTTTATGTTGTACTAGTAGATTTTTAGGTATCTGTGATTTTTCAGTTCATTGTAATTCGTTTTGCCTTATATGTAACGTTCTCTAGCGTATCCCAACGACAATATCTCTTAATGTTCATGTAATAAAACTATTACACGATTTATCTATACATATACGTGATCAACATAAGGAATTTTTTAAGAAATATATTCTGTTCTCATTGACAACTGTTGTATATGCTGATCACGATATGCATATATAAATCGCGTAAACGTATTATTATACGAACATTACGAAATATTGTCATTGGGGAACGCTAGAGAACATTACAAATAAGGTAAGTCGAATTACAATGAAATGAAAAATCCCAGAGACATAAAACTCTACAGCCGGCCGCGGTGGCCTAGCGGTTCTGGCGCTGCAGTCCGGAACCGCGGGACTGCTACGGTCGCAGGTTCGAATCCTGGCATGGGTGTGTGTGATGTCCTTAGGTTAGTTAGGTTTAAGTAGTTCTAAGTTCTAGGGGACGTATGACCTAAGATGTTGAGTCCCATAGTGCTCAGAGCCATTTTTTTTTTAAACTCTACAATATTCACTGTACGTAACTTATTATAAGAAATTTATGTCTTTTATGTAATACAAATACCGATGATGACGGATAAGACCGAAAACAGTCCGGTGAAATAAAATACAATCACAAATCAGGTTTCGACGAACAATTAATTAATAAAATGACATACTTACAATTACAGAAGTAAATAAGAGGGTAAGTTAGTCCAGCCTTTAGAGACAAATGCACGCAGTATTTAGAAGGATGATATACAAGTAATCATCTTACATGAGATACAAACTAGGGAACACGGGTGCATCAGCGCGTCGCTTACCATAAGTGCATAGTACGGCAGTCGGCCGACCGACCGCAGGTCCGGAAACGAGAGGGTTTTGTCGCCCTTACCGCCATCCCGGAGTGCAACTGTATTCTTCTAGCCCGCATCTCGTGGTCGTGCGGTAGCGTTCTCGCTTCCCACGCCCGGGTTCCCGGGTTCGATTCCCGGCGGGGTCAGGGATTTTCTCTGCCTCGTGATGGCTGGGTGTTGTGTGCTGTCCTTAGGTTAGTTAGGTTTAAGTAGTTCTAAGTTCTAGGGGACTGATGACCATAGATGTTAAGTCCCATAGTGCTCAGAGCCATTTTGTATTCTTCTAACGTGCTTACTGAACTCGTCTGGCTTCAAGGTAATTATTTCCAGAATGTGTTGTGTCTAAAACGGCTTCCGACCGGCATGCCCATCTTCCGATAAATTGTAACCGACCGATCAGGACCAGGAGCTTCTTCAGAACAGCCCCCAGGAGGAACGTCTCCTGGATTTACCGCCTCGGGGTAGCACACTAGTGTTGCTACACTGGAGAAAAATAGTCCTATATTGTCAACCTGACTGGAGAGGCAGCGCTGTCCGTCCAGCGGCCGTCAGATGAATAGCGTGGGCGGCTCCTGTAGTTTTCAAGTTGGTCGTTCTGAAGAGGCGCCAAACTGACCCTTCTGCGGAAAACAGCGCCTCCCTCTGCCGAAAGGTTAATTCGAACCGAGTTTGAATGTAACGGCTATAATCCATCTTTTCAACCGAGCCGCCATCTTGGATAGTGATACAAATTGGGCTTTCAGAAAGCTGAAAATTATGTGGACCTTCTCCTCTGGTAGATCTCTATCTTCGGAAGATATTGGTCACTTCAGAACTGCCGAGAAAACTGTTTCTCAGAGTGAAAACTGCCTATCAAATGTTTTGGCTAATTATGCCTGCTATTCCCCCGTGATTAACGTCGTATGATCGTACTCTGTATTATAGTCAGAATCTATATTTTGTTTTTAGATTACTCAAATATTTCACATCTCTTTCTTCGTCAGGTTGAACATAACTATCGTCAGGACTTCTAATGAGTGTTGAAAGTCTCTCATTTATACGCTCATCTCTGATCTGCCGATAGGATCACTCGCCAGCAGACGTATTAATCAGCGAGCACGTAGCGCATTGAGAAGCCGTGTGTCGAAAATCTACTGCTCAGTGAGTCAGCGATATCCGGCCCGCAGAGGCATCGAACAATGGAGGCTACCTGCCGGCATCACGAGTGGCAAGTTAGCCTCGTTTTCAACAACAGCAACACTTCATTCGACTGGACAACGAACATTTCTGAAGTATCATGCAACTTCATTCAGGGGGCTACACGGAATAATTAATTCATAAGAATTTATCCTGTACCCAGACAAACTCTGTGAGAGATACTGCTCTATGGCTTAAGCAAAACAACAAAAGCTCCGCTTTCTGGCATTGGTGGGTCAATAGGGTCCGACCGACCACCTTGTCACGCTCCGCCAATGGCGTCATTGGATGCGGTATGGACGGAATATGGAGGGGAGTGGGGTCTTCACACCACTCTCTCGGCCGTTGTTGGCTTTCGCGAAATTGAAGCTGCTACTTCTCACTCAAGTGGCTCCTCAGCTGGCATCAATAGCCTGACTGAACCTTCTTCCAGTCCTGCCACCGTGGAAAAATCCCTGGCAGTGCCAGCAATCAAATCTGGGTCCTCCGCATAGTAAGTAGTCAGAGACCCTGATCACTGAGCTACGGAGGTGGCCGGCATGTTGTTTACATATTGTCATTTCACTTAAAAAAAGATTCGTAATACCTTTGCTTGTTTTAATACAGCCGATTCCGTACAGTCGATTTTCCTTCAAAAATTTGTTATCGTACCTGTTCTATTGGAGTTCAGGGCGACAGGAATAATGGTACAGCTGTTGTACTTACTGATAAGCGTGGCCTACAGAGGAAAGTAATACGCTACAGTAGAGCAGCTCAGGCCATATAGCAGAAAAGAAATATTGCAAGACATTGTGACCCAAGAGATAGCTGTAGTTCTGCAGAAGAAGTAAACAAGCATCTAGTTAATATCCTTTCCTGTGGATACTTGAATTCGATCTCCCCAGATATCAATGGGAGATCATGAACCAGATTCGAACCTGGCAAAGCCGATGTTGTCATCTACTGCACAAGTGGGGACTGGCTGCTTCTGCAGACTGTGACTGTGGTCCTTACAGTCAGTCCACGATATCGTTGCTGACTTGCTAGCAGTCCTCTTCGAACGCTCAAAAGAACGATAATGGGCATTCACCACACATTGGATGAAGCAGTCGATAGCCATGGAGATGTAAGATTATACAAGCTTGTGATTGTGCACATTTGTTATCAAAATTGGATAAAAAAATAACAGTAATAACACGCCTCTCAAATTGGCTAAAGTTTTTAAAAACTTTTCTTCGAACACCTTCCTCCTCCTTACGAGATCACTGGCATTCGTCAGGGAATCGCACAGACAATCACTCATCGTGATGAAGAAATCGAAAGGGCTGATTCATTGACGCCATTCGCGTAATACAATAGTTGTTCCAAAAGACGGTATTCGATGGGGCTAGCAAAATCGCTTTAGGTGTGACAAGTAAATCCAACAGTGAAAATTAAATTTCCGCGGTACGATTTTATTTTGGGCAAGCTGTGCGGCACATGAAGCGGCAGACGCTGGCGAGCGGCCACGTGCTTACCTGAGAGCCGGCGGGCGCGGGCGGCGCGGGGCTGCGTTGCACACTGAGGGCTTATCAACGGGCAGCCGGCAGCCGAGCGCTTATCCTTGCCGCCGGAGAAAGTGAACCGGGGCGCCTCGAGTCGCGCAAGGCTGGCCGGTGCACGCGTGGCCTCTGCCAGAACCACCAATGCCCCCATCGCCGGCCGGACGACCTTGCACTTGAATCACGCTTCCTTCTCCGTCTTCTCCTGCTACACGATCCCACCTGTGCTTCACGTATCGAGCAGACCAGCTTAAAGGAATGTCGCTCAGCGCCTCGAGTCTGTGATCTGTCCAGTTCATACGGAGCAATGTCTGAAAGGTAACATTATTCCATAGGTGGCTGCTGTTACTGACCGTTTCGGCAAGTAATCCATTATCAAACACATACAACAGATACCACGACTAAAAGCAGATTTGCATCCCCCACCCCCTTTCTCTAATACCCTCACCTCGTCCCAAAAATTTTATTTCTTCTTTATATTATGTTGCTTTATAATTTATGCATATCATCAGCATGGCCGGCCACTGTGGCCGAGCGGCTCTAGGCGCTTCAGTCCGGAACAGCGTTGCTGCCACGGTTGCAGGTGCCAATCCTGACTCGGGCATGGATGTGTGTGCTGTCCTTATGTTAGTTAGATTGAAGTACACTACTGGCCATTAAAATTGCTACGACACGAAGATGACGTACTGCAGACGCGAAATTTAACGGACGGGAAGAAGATGCTGTGATATGCTTTTCAGAGCATTCACACACGGTTGGCGCCGGTGGCGACACCTGCAACCTACTGACATGAGGCAAATTTCCAACTGATTTCTCATACACAAACAGCAATAGACCGGCGTTGCCTGGTGAAACGTTGTTGTGATGCTTCGTGTAAGGAGGAGGAATGCGTACCATCACGTTTCCGACTTTGATAAAGGTCGGATTGTAGCCTATCGCGATTGCCGTTTATCGTATCACGACATTGCTGCTCTCGTTGGTCGAGATCCAATGACTTAGCAGTATATAGAATCGGTGGGTTCAGGAGGGTAATACGGATCGCCGTGCTGGATCCCAACGGCCTCGTATCACTAGCAGTCGAGATGACAGGCATCTTATCCGCATGGCTTTAACGGATCGTGCAGCCACGTCTCGATCCCTGAATCAACAGATGGGGACGTTTGCAAGACAACAACCATCTGCACGAACAGTTCGACGACATTTGCAGCAGAATGGACTATCAGCTCGGAGACCACGGCTGCGGTTACCCTTGACGCTGCATCACAGACAGGAGCGCCTGCGATGGCGTACTCGACGACGAACCTGGGTGCACGAATGGCAAAACGTCATTTTTTCGGATGAATCCAGGTTCTGTTTACAGCATCATGATGGTCGCATCCGTGTTTGGCGACATCGCGGTGAACGCACGTTGGAAACGTGTATTCGTCATTGCCATACTGGCGTATCACGCGGCGTGATGGTATGGGGTGCCATTGGTTACACGTCTCGGTCACCTCTCGTTCGCATTGACGGCACTTTGAACAATGGACGTTACATTTCAGATGTCTTACGACCCGTGGTTCTACCCTTCATTAGTTCCCTGTGAAACCCTACATTTCAGCAGGATAATGCATGACCGCATGTTGCAGGTCCTGTACGGGCCTTTCTGGATACAGAAAATGTTCGACAGCTGCCCTGGCCAGCACATTCTCCAGATCTCTCACCAATTGAAAACGTCTGGTCAATGGTGGCCGAGCAACTGGCTCGTCACAATACGCCAGCCACTACTCTTGATGAACTGTGGTATCGTGTTGATGCTGCATAGGCAGCTGTACCTGTACACGCCATCCAAGCTCTGTTTGACTCAATGCCCAGGTGCATCAAGGCCGTTATTACGGCCAGAGGTGGTTGTTCTGGGTACTGACTTCTCAGGATCTATGCACCCAAATTGCGTGAAAATGTAGTCACATGTCATTTCTAGTATAATATATTTGTCCAATGAATACCCGTTTATCATCTGCATTTCTTCTTGGTGTAGCAATTTTAATGGCCTGTAGTGTAATTATAAGTCTAGGGGACTTATGACCTCAGATGTTAAGTCCCATAGTGCTTAGAACTATTTGAACCATTTTTCGTCAGCATATGATACCTCCAGTTACTGAATGATAATGTAACAAAAACATTAGTCATCCCCTTAAAAGAGCGAACTGATAGCTTTCGAGCGCTCTATATGCTATGATGGTTACATGAACTACAGCTGTGTCATCCATCAGATACAGTGCGCAGGGTGTCCCAGAAATGTTGCGACACACTTAGATTGGCTGTAGAGCGTGTCTTGAGGAACAAATCGAGGACAGGAGCCCGTGTCCAAAAAATTCATGCAACGACGCTACAGAACATCGTAGTTACAGGCGCTAACGCCTCAGACTAGGCCACTCCTTCGGCAGCAAACGTGACTTCGCGCGCTGACAGACCATAGGTGGAACGTCTCGCAGCTCTGTTTGTTATTCAGTGATGGCGACTGTTTGTCACGATGGCCAGTGCAGAAGATGAATCTAGCTGCTGCGTAGACAGACCGTGTCTGCTGTGAATACGACACTCCTTTGCCTCGATGAATGACCGTTTTCGACACAGGTTTCCATCTGCACTTTATTTTTCTCCCTGGAAAATCTACAATGCTTTTCTACAGCTACATCTACATTTTACTCCGCAAGCCACCCAACGGTGTGTGGCGGAGGGCACTTTACGTGCCACTGTCATTACCTCCCTTTCCTGTTCCAGTCGCGTATGGTTCGCGGGAAGAACGACTGTCTGAAAGCCTCCATGCGCGCTCTAATCTCTCTAATTTTACATTCGTGATCTGCTCAGGAGGTATAAGTAGGGGGAAGCAATATATTCGATACCTCATCCAGAAACGCACCCTCTCGAAACCTGGCGAGCAAGCTACATCGCGATGCAGAGAGCCTCTCATGCAGAGTCTGGCACTTGAGTTTGTTAAACATCTCCGTAACGCTATCACGGTTACCAAATAACCCTGTGACGAAACGCGCCGCTCTTCTTTGGATCTTCTCTATCTCCTCCGTCAACCCGATCTGTTTACGGATCCCACACTGATGAGCAATACTCAAGTATAGGTCGAAAGAGTGTTTTGTAAGCCACCTCCTTTGTTGATGGACTACATTTTCTAAGGACTCTCCCAATGAATCTCAACCTGGTACCCGCCTTACCAACAATTAATTTTATATTGTCATTCAACTTCAAATCGTTCCGCATGCATACTCCCAGATATTTTACAGAAGTAACTGCTACCAGTGTTTGTTCCGCTATCATATATTCATACAATAAAGGATCCTTCTTTCTATGTATTCGCAATACATTACATTTGTCTATGTTAAGGGTCAGTTGCCACTCCCCGCACCAAGTGCCTATCCGCTGCAGATCTTCCTGCATTTCGCTAAAATTTTCTAATGCTGCAACTACTCTGTATACTACAGCATCATCCGCGAAAAGCCGCATGGAACTTCCGACACTATCTACTAGGTCATTTGTATATATTGTGAAAAGCAATGGTCCCATAACACTCCCCTGTGGCACGCCATAGGTTACTTTAACGTCTGTAGACGTCTCTCTTTTGATAACAACATGCTGTGTTCTGTTTGCTAAAAACTCTTCAATCCAGCCACACAGCTGGTCTGATATTCCGTAGGCTCTTACTTTGTTTATCAGGCGACAGTGCGGAACTGTATCGAACGCCTTCCGGAAGTCAAGAAAAATAGCATCTACCTGGGAGCCTGTATCTAATATTTTCTGGGTCTCATGAACAAATAAAGCGAGTTGGGTCTCACACGATCGCTGTTTCCGGAATCCATGTTGATTCCTACATAGTAGATTCTGGATTTCCAAAAACGACGTGATACTCGAGCAAAAAACATGTTCCAAAATTCTACAACAGATCGACGTCAGAGATATAGGTCTATAGTTTTGCGCATCTGCTTGACGACCCTTCTTGAAGACTGGGACTATCTGTGCTCTTTTCCAATCATTTGGAACCTTCCGTTCCTCTAGAGACTTGCGGTACACGGCTGTTAGAAGGGGGGCAAGTTCTTTCGCGTACTCTGTGTAGAATCGAATTGGTATCCCGTCAGGTCCAGTGGACTTTCCTCTATTGAGTGATTCCACTTGCTTTTCTATTCCTTGGACACTTATTTCGATGTCAGCCATTTTTTCGTTTGTGCGAGGATTTAGAGAAGGAACTGCAGTGCGGTCTTCCTCTGTGAAACAGCTTTGGAAAAAGGTGTTTAGTATTTCAGCTTTACGCGTGTCACCCTCTGTTTCAATGCCATCATCATCCCGGAGTGTCTGGATATGCTGTTTCGAGCCACTTACTGATTTAACGTAAGACCAGAACTTCCGAGGATTTTCTGTCAAGTCGGTACATAGAATTTTACTTTCGAATTCCCTGAACGACTCACGCATAGCCCTCCTTACGCTAACTTTGACATCGTTTAGCTTCTGTTTGTCTGAGAGGTTTTGGCTGCGTTTAAACTTGGAGTGAAGCTCTCTTTGCTTTCGCAGTAGTTTCCTAACTTTGTTGTTGTACCACGGTGGGTTTTTCCCGTCCCTCACAGTTTTACTCGGCACGTACCTGTCTAAAACGCATTTTACGATTGCCTTGAACTTCTTCCATATACACTCAACATTGTCAGTGTCGGAACAGAAATTTTCGTTTTGATCTGTTAGGTAGTCTGAAATCTGCCTCCTATTACTCTTGCTAAACAGATAAACCTTCCTCCCTTTTTTTATATTCCTGTTAACTTCCATATTCATGGATGCTGCAACGGCCTTATGATCACTGATTCCCTGTTCTGCACATACAGAGTCGAAAAGTTCGGGTCTGTTTGTTATCGGTAGGTCCAAGATGTTATCTCCACGAGTCGGTTCTCTGTTTAATTGCTCGAGGTAATTTTCGCATAGTGCACTCAGTATAATGTCACTCGATGCTCTGTCCCTACCACCCGTCCTAAACGTCTGAGTGTCCCAGTCTATATCTGGTAGATTGAAATCTCCACCTAAGACTATAACATGCTGAGAAAATTTTTGTGAAATGTATTCCAAATTTTCTCTCAGTTGTTCTGCCACTAATGCTGCTGAGTCGGGAGGTCGGTAAAAGGAGCCAATTATTAACCTAGCTCGGTTGTTGAGTGTAACCTCCACCCATAATAATTCACAGGAACTATCCACTTCTACTTGACTACAGGATAAACTACTACTAACAGCGACGAACACTCCACCACCGGTTGCATACAATCTATCCTTTCTAAACACCGTCTGTGGCTTTGTAAAAATTTCGGCAGAATTTATCTCTGGTTTCAGCCAGCTTTCTGTACCTATAACGATTTCAGCTTCGGTGCTTTCTATCAGCGCTTGAAGTTCCGGTACTTTACCAACGCAGCTTCGACAGTTTACAATTACAATACCGATTGCTGCTTGGTCCCCGCATGTCCTGACTTTGCCCCGCTCCCGTTGAGGCTGTTGCCCTTTCTATACTTGCCCAAGGCCATCTAACCTAAAAAACCGCCCAGCCCACGCCCCACAACCCCTGCTACCCGTGTAGCCGCTTGTTGCGTGTAGTGGACTCCTGACCTATCCAGCAGAACCCGAAACCCCACCACCCTACGGCGCAAGTCGAGGAATCTGCAGCCCACACGGTCGCAGAACCGTCTCAGCCTCTGATTCAGACCCTCCACTCGGCTCTGTACCAAAGGTCCGCAGTCAGTCCTGTCGACGATGCTGCAGATGGTGAGCTCTGCTTTCATCCCGCTAGCGAGACTGGCAGTCTTCACCAAACCAGATAGCCGCCGGAAGCCAGAGAGGATTTCCTCCGATCCATAGCGACACACATCATTGGTGCCGACATGAGCGACCACCTGCAGATGGGTACAGAGGAGAAAAATCAACTGCAAATTGAAACCTGTGTCTAAACCGTCATCCATCAAGGCAACAGACCATCGTATTCATAGGAGACAAGACCTTTGTACGCAGCAGACAGCTTCATCTTCTCCACTGGCGATCGTGGGAATCTGTCACGATCACTAAATAACAAGCAACATTTAGAGACCTTCTGCCTACGTTCCATTAGTGTACAAAGTCACGTTTTTAGCGAAAGGAGTGACCCGGTAGCAGGTGCCAGCGCCTATAAATTCGACGCTCTGCAGCATCGTTGGATGACGTTTTTGGGTACTGGTTCCTACAATCAATTTGTTCCTCAAGACACCTTCTACAACCCCTCTAAGTTCGTCGCAACATTTCTGGAGCACTCCGCAAACAGAGAGCGACACGTGTTGGGCCAATTTACAGTGTAGCGCCACATAGCTACAAGCAAGTGTCACGTAGATGGCGCTAATAACAGGGACCATATACTCTGACACCACAGAGTGTGCTGATAGTAGGGACTATATCCTGCTTCGACCTATCACCAGATAAATACTTCGCAAACCTTCATCGCCAACAGCGGAACGCACAGTTTCATCCGACCAGTTACCAGTTGTCGCTGTTCCCCTCAGTTGCTGCAGCCATCGCACCCTGTCGCAGTATAAGCCAAGAGTCGCCATGTGCGTTATTGATAGAGTCTGGACTTATACAGCGTGGTCAGAAACAGTATGAAAGGCTTATAAGGGGCTTTCAGGATAGGTTATCCTGAGAACTAGCTGTCCAAAAAAAATTCGATAGGTTGCGCCAGTTCAGATTTAATTAGCATTGATGTTAGCCAGTCAGGCCGTTGCGGGCGCAAACTCAAGCGGCCCGCCAGATACAATTAATGTCAGTTGTTCTTATAGTGTACATGATAGCGCACTAAACTACTCAGCCTTTGGCTCGGTTCCGATCAGTACTACTGTCCAATGTCCAATTTGTGTATCGCTCTTTTTTTTCAATTTGAAGAAACCAAATGAAGTCCACGTTTGTCGACACCGTCGCTGGCGTGCCGCTTGGATTTGCGTGTTCGACAGCCTGATTGGCCAAATTCAGTGCTGATCAACTCGGAAACGGCGCAACATATCGAATTTTCTCCTGAGCAACTATTTCTCAGCACAACCTGTCCTTAAGAGCTTTATGGAGTGTGTCTGACCACCGTGTATACTGTCACAGCCAACGGAGCCAGACTGGAACTATTGTTAGGTTAGTTATTCTTCGTTCACCGAGCTATATTTAGACCAGTGTTCAGAACTTTACCATCGGTCCCACACCATCTCATCAGCATCAAACTAAAGCTGAGTACTTGTTATACACTTTTTAATAAACGATTGTTAGTTGTAAATTTTTTTGCCAACATTATTTTTGCTGTAGTCCGATTTTGTCTCGTGCCAAGACAGTTGCTGCGTGCTAGCATGCCACCTCAATACAGCAACTACTTTCTATAGTTGTAGTTTCGCTTCCTGCCACCTTTAGGTGGGGGGCCAAACTTGTATGGTGAATACAACGCTCTCCACCATAAATCACTGCGGTGAAGTTCTGTGTATGAACCAGTCGGTTGTGCGGAGTCAGGGCCGTAGAATAGTTCGACGTCGGGACGTGACGGAATGGTAAAAACCAACTACAGCGTTTGGAAGTGTCCATAATCAAGCTGTGAATGAAGTTGGTTGAGTTGTTGGTGTATCAACGTGGATAGTTTAAAGCGTCTACAAGGAATGGTGTACCACTCGGAATCATCTAAGACAGCGTAAGAACCGTGGTCGTAAGACAGATCCCAATCGACAGTAATCGAAGACTACTGTCACACTATGTCAATGACAAATGGGAATTGCTGCTGTCGGTAGGGCAGTACGGGCAACATGCCATCTTGCGATATCTTGAGACATAACATCACGGAGACTTTTCTGACAGGGCGCAGCCAACGGCCTTAACACGTAAGAAATGTAACTCCTGCTGTCCAAATTACCAGCTACACGAACCAGAGTTGATCGTCTTATGTACCCAGTGGCGCGCTATACCATCAAGCCAGCTGCTGGACCCTTACAACAATGACGAATGCAATATGGCAACGTTCGCTATACTCGGAGCCTTCACACATGGATACGTCCATCGTAATGCTCTACGCAAAACCAAGGCTTGTCCGTATAGATACTTGTCATGCTGGAAACAAGCCAAAGCCCAAATTATATGACGTGGCTGTACAATCCTGCACGACCGAGCGGACAATATTTCTATCCTCTCGGGCGCTATTTGCGTGTGGCAGTGAAGGTATTGCATTACGTTGAGCATTGCCCTCCTGAACTCAAAGGTTCCATGTTCGCATGTTAATCGTGGAGTCCTGACCAACGCGAACAGCAGTAATGTGGAATGATAAACCGAAATCGCTATTTACCACGATCCTGCCTCTGCCGAATCCCGACACATGCACGGTAAACGTTTCTCCATCTTACACGATGCATACCACGATGTTCTCACAAACAACATTATAATGCGGTTTCTGAATGCTGAACACTGTATTCGAAGTTGACGTTTGTTGCATGCCGTCTTCATGATTTTATAATTTTAGTGGCCAGCAGTGCGTTTGTTATAACTTAGTACATTTATCCTGAGATTCTTTCTTTGCTGACATTTCCAAGAACTATGTAAGGAGCCATTTGCTGGTTAAACGCACGCATTTAGCGTTGTATGTCTCCAGTCCTGTAAGTAGATCTTCGAACTGCTCTGAGTTTTGTCGGATTACTACAAAGAGACGACCAGCAGTGTCAGAATTGTGGTCGTTAACTTGTTAAAGAGAACATCCTAGTGGATAGGCGTGGGAACAGATGCTTGAATGAACCCACGAGCCGTGGGTCGCGGATATTTCATACGGACTGCAGTGTCAACGAAAACTTGATTCAGTAGCGCTCTGAAATCCCACCATGAAAGAGAGTTCGGGTGTGATTAGTACAGCTGCAGCATGAAGGATGAAACTGTTACCAGAATCGAAATAAACACGCAAGAAAAAGACGATAGAAGGAATTAGGAAATACATAGGTTAGGTTAGGTTAGGTTAGAAAATTGTACTCGTAGACGACTTTACGGTATTTAGCCACGGAAGAGTCTTTCAAAAGTTTGGAATTACTATTTTATGCTCCAGAAATAAATCAATAAATGTAAACCTGAGACTCGTGGAACTATCCACAAAACACATCAAAAATTCACACACTTTGACAGAGTAATAGGCAATTTTTTGTTTGTGCAGCTTTACTCATAAAAAATTGAACTATTATTTTGTTTTCATTAGCAGTAATTAATTCCACTTATGAGTTTTTAAGGAAATACTTACCCAAGAAAACACTCCAAATGAGCTTTGTTCCACTGGTTGGTTTTGCTGACTGCTTTGAAAACGCTTCTTCCGGGCAACGCAAGGAATTTTGAGCGCATCAGACATTCTCTCAGCTGCTACCATTCTGACATTGATCCCTATATTCTCTGATTCCCGCATCATTGTCAGTAACAATACATTCCAGACGCTACATAGCTTCACTGTTTTGCAGATTGATTACACTAGTCTCCTTTGTACAACCTGTTGCCGTCTTGCGTCGGTAGAAGCAAACGCACGATCTAAAACGACACATTTTCTTTT
This sequence comes from Schistocerca serialis cubense, assembly GCF_023864345.2. Taxonomy (NCBI): domain Eukaryota; kingdom Metazoa; phylum Arthropoda; class Insecta; order Orthoptera; family Acrididae; genus Schistocerca; species Schistocerca serialis. The sequence goes on from NC_064640.1 coordinate 621,503,766, forward strand.
GCAACGTGAGCTCCCTCGCTTTCCAGCGTCACCAGGCAGACCCACGACTCTTGGTCGTGTTTCACGAGAGCGTTCCTCTCGCTAGTGGGAGTGCGGCAGAATGGTTTAGCGATGACGCGGTCATTAGAGACAGGACGAGGAAAACTTTTGTCCGTTTCAAAGAAATAACCCCAGCACTTACCTAACTGCCAAGTCGGTTTATGGAAACAAGGATGGTGTAAATCTGGATGGTCTGATGACGGTTTAGGTCTCATTTTTTGGGAGTGCGAGTGGACGACTTAAACCACCAGACTATTACGCTAGATTGCATCCTAGGTTTACCATTGGTTGGCCAAGGTAAACCAAGGGACACCTACAACAGAGTGACTGAACCGTTATTATAGTATTGAACAGCGAAAAAGGATGATGACTGAAACGTTCTGTGTAGAAGGAAGAAGAGAATATTTTGCTGCACCGCATTTTATTCTCTGTCTCTGTTTACGACCACATGCTTCAACTTCTCTGGAAACATTGTGGTACGTTACACCAGCGGACTTCGGCTTGCTTCTCTCATTGTTCCACGTACTGACTTACGTTGAACTGTATAACTCTTGATTATTCGTGTATTATTATTAATATGTCCCTTATGTCAACTATAAACAACTACAGCAATGACAAGAAACAGCTGTCATCGTACGTGCAGTAATAAAGAAACACAACACGGGCCACGTGCGCACTCAAGCCTCACTGTCAGCAAAATGGTGCCGTTGGCTGGCGTGTGCTATAGTTCTGGGTAGTTATAATTAAAGCGCAGTTACTCGTAGAGGTCCAGTTTGAGCTGTAATTATAGTATGGTAGCGCAACATGGTAGATATTCTGATGCATTACAACGGAACCGGTATACGCGGAGAAAAATTAGTTCCAATTTGCGCCACCAGGTGCAAATCTGTCGCTGTGAAGGCAAGAAAGACTTATAGAATTGTTTCCATATGTAATGGGTTAGCAACGAGAATTTGACAGATATGGTCAAACAGGTGAGGCAGGCGTAATGTTGATTTTATTTCTAAACGCCGCTTACACCGTTTGTTCAGTATGAGCACCAGAGAAGGCGAGATGCTCTACAGCACCACATTTGCACCTAATGGCCAAATTTGGAACTAATTTTTTCCATCGCAGATCGGTTCCGCATCAACGCATTAGAATATCCATCAAGTTTCGCTGCCATACGATACTTACAGCCCACACTGGACCTCCTTGAGCAGCGAGACTTTAATTATAGCCATTCGATGTATTGTTACTTTGTACTGCATACCATACACACACACACACACACACACACACACACACACACACACACACACACACACACTAACAGAGCAAGACTCTTGGCGAGGCGGCTGATGGAAGTTGCAGAGTATCATAAATAAGTGACACCGATTTGAATTAATTGATTTCTTATCGCTGTCAACTTCAGGCAGCAGAAAAAATGTGTGTCTACGAAACGAGAAGTGACACACAGAGTTAATAATTGTGGAAGTGTTATGAATAACTGAAGTCATCTGATTCATAGATGTGTTAGATTAGTTAAATACATGTTTTCTGCCTAGATAATGCTGATAGAGAGCGGAGACTGGTCAGTGTAGGACAACGTTATCCGATTCCTTCCACCTCGCAGAGAGCCTTGCTGGATTGCGCGTATAATACTAAACATGGATATTTACAAATGTGCGTGAAATCTTATGGGACTTAACTGCTAAGGTCATCAGCCCCTAAGCTTATACACTACTTAACCTAAATTATCCTAAGGGCAAACACACACACCCATGCCCGAGGGAGGACTCGAACCTCCGCCGGGACCAGCCGCACAATCCATGACTGTAGCGCCTCACACCGCTCGGCTAATCCCGCGCGGCATGGATGATTAACAGAGACGAGTTGCTCCACTTGACAGCATAAAAATCCTGAACTGAATATCGTCTGCAGCTTGCTTTTGCGAGACAAACAAACCCTTAATCGTAATGAACTCCTACTGACTGTGAATGCTTCACACAGATAAGATGAACTGTCTGCCGTACGATTCTGAGTTGAATGCGTTTATTTAGGCATGAATGGACTCTCAACGTTTTCGTTAAGTTCTTGAAACAAGTCCTCAGACAGAAATAGCATGTGAAACTGCATTTAATGAGACAATTATGTGACCGGTACGTGTTTATTAGCCGAAATGATTGCTGTAATAATTGCCAGCGCCTACTGCTTGGCAGTAGGTGCGTACTTTACGTGTATCACACAACACGCCAGGTCAAACAGTTTGCATGTTATATGGCATGTACAGTGTACACACCAAACAGCTTAGCACTAGGGAGAGTTTTATTGAAAACTTGTCACTCAAAGTTGTTCACCTTCAAATAAGATTTTTTTTTTCTTGGCTGAATTATAACTCTTGCGCTATTAGAAATCAAATATTTAGTTAAATTTGTGAGATGAGGAAGATGTCTATAAGATACGCCGGTATTTTCATAACGTGATTTACGAAAGACATGCAATATCGAAAGTAAGATGTTGAACTTGAATATGAGTCTTTTTTCTACACTAGATTCATCATATGTCACAGATTCCACGCAGAGACGTCTCTGAGATGTTGAAAATATTCAAAGATATATATTGTCTTTGACTGCTATACAACTGAATGACCTTTAATTATGGAATATTGTAATATTGAAGTGCTAATATCAGTTACACTACAACGAATAAAGTTAGTTTTAAGAAACACTGTGAAGATGGTCTTCAGTTAAATAGAAGAACTTGACTAAGAGCAACTTCTTTATGGCATAAATAGGTAAAGCTGTCATCAGCCCGAAGGTTAGTTTGAGCTGCACAGTCCGTTACTAGGTAGGGTCCTACAAGAGGTCGTATGTCTTACCTTCTTCCTACCGTGCCACGGCGGCTATCAGTTCAAATGTGTGTGAAATCGTATGGGACTTAACTGCTAAGGTCATCACTCCCTAAGCTTACAAACTGGTTAAACTAAATTATTCTAAGGGCAAACACACACACACCCATGCCCGAGGGAGGACTCGAACCTCCGCCGGGACCAGCCGCACAGACCATGACTGCAGCGCCTTAGACCACTTTTTTTTTTTACTGTCATTTTGTTCGTTTTCGTTCGTTGTAGCTGCTCGTGGCGGATGTCGCAAGACACCCGTTTCAGTTCGTCGTTGATCCATTAACTCAGTTATTTTATTACAGACGGCTACTAACCCTCTGACCGAACACGCTGAGCTACCGTGCCGGCTCGGCTAATCCCGCGCGGCGGCTATCAGTCAAATAGCCGTTACTTCCCTATGTCGTTATGACAAGACTTACATTGTCTGAGCGTGCTTTCCACCTACCTTCACTGTCTTCACGAACGTGAGAATAATTTTTGCGGTCAGCCAGAAAGCGATGGAAAACATACCGACCATAATTCCCAGTCTGCAAGTCCACTTCACTCTTTTTACTCACTTAAAGAAAATGCTATTAACTCAGCGGGATGAGGAACGATGGCCGGCCGCGGTGGCCGTGCGGTTCTAGGCGCTTCAGCGCGGAACCACGCGCCTGCTACGGTCGCAGTTTCGAATCCTGCCTCGGGCATGGATGTGTGTGATGTCCTTAGGTTAGTTAGGTTTAAGTAGTTCTAAGTTCTAGGTGACTGATGACCTCATATGTTAAGTCCCATAGTGCTCAGAGCCATTTTTTTGAGGAATAATGACTATAAATAAAAGTTTTGAGTTTTAACTGATTGATATATTCTGAAAGTTCACACGCACAAAATACAAGTCTTAGTACTATAATTAATATCCGTATTGGAAATGGCGCTATTAACAATTCAGAGACGATCTCTACAGGACGTTCTGAGTAAAATGGTCTATCACCCCGGCTTCTAATCAACAAACATTAATTTCTCGCCTTTAAAAGTGGAAAATAATCTGGCCACTTGACGCGTTGTTTTGTCAACATTACAGGCGGTACACAAACTGTTACTTCCGTGAAATCTAAGCGATCCACGACGATGTACGGCCCTCGCGAGTTCACTTCATACTTTTACCAAAACGCATGCAAATCTGCCTAATTCATGTTCTTACATGAAACTAAGGCAACCTACCAATTTTCAGCTTTCTGAGTCTAGTATTTAGCGGCTTCAGTTTTAACCAAAATATTGCTCTGGTCTAGTTGAAACTTGCAACTTTTAATTCTGACATACATTTGCGTATTCTGAACAGTTGTTAGCTTTGTGGTTTTATTTTTCAGCTTAGTTATTTTTTATTAAGGTCGTATATTTTGCCTAGCCTATTCATTTGATCAATCTGAAACTTTTAAGCGTACACTGACGAAGTTTGGAAAAGTTAATTTAACGTTTAATTTCACTCGTGAATTATGGTCCAGTCCTTTGTATGTTGAGCACAGGCGCGTTATGATGTGTGGCTGGTAGTAGTGAACTGGGGTAAGCCCCAGCACACTCGCTCGCCTCTGTACCTCTTACAATAATACAACGCTTCTTTCGCCTCACTATCTGTGAGGTGATTTACTTATCCAGTTTTATGGGAACATGCATTTGAATGTAGACAATAAACCATTGTGCAACTTGATATTTTTCATTGCCATAAGCGATAGACCAAAAAGTCTCAGAATAAATTCTAGAACTCATCACAGCTCGAACGGTAAAAACCACTTTCATTCACAAGATCTTTTTTACTTGTTCCATACGACATTTCCAGTGCTGTAGCCATAGTTTCAAGAATAGAGTATTCTAAACTGCAATTCATTGTTAACGAACGAAACCCTTTGAGGTAAAGCGGGCTCTACATGATGCGAAATGCCATGTTGCATAGTTAAACTTTTTAATTGACGGCCCTTTCCTTGTGTTGATGGTTTCTGTCCTTTGAATTCAATAAAGGTGCCGACGTCTCGGAATGTCTGCCGCTGTTCATGTAATGCGGCCGAGTGCGGCGCACTCCAGCGGAGTTGAGGTGGTGGCTGCTGTGTAGGCCGACGTTCACCCGTGTAATTTAAAAGCTGTCGTTCTTTGTTTGTTACATCCTGTAAAGGGGAAAGTCGCCTAATATGGGGAGGCTTTTTTAAGTAATTTATAGAAAAAAATAAAAACCGTTTATGATAGCACAAACACTAAATATACTTTATTTAACACGTTAGAATTACGATGCATGTTCAGTTTCCGCTCACTTAGTACATTCACATTAGATATGCCGCAAAACAAATAACATTGCAAAACTGTCTTTCTTGAAATTGGAGAATGGTTCCTTTGAAAAGGGCACGTCTGACTTCCTTCCCCGTCCTTGACACAATCCTAGATTGTGCTCCGTCTCTAATGACGTCGATGTCGACGAGATGTTAAATCCATTTATCCTTTTTTCTTGAAACTGGGTTCCTAATTTAGGAAAGTGCTATGACCGTTGCATATAAGCCATGTAATCAGATATTTAGCACTTGTAGCACCTTTAACGACACTTATCACAAACATATTTTTTGCTTGTAGTACATGTAGTATGTGCCCATCCCATGCGTTTTCAGCACCAAACGCAGTTCTCTCCATTATGATCGCCTAAAGACAGCCCGGCACAATAGATGCACTCCACGTCTTCATTGTCGTTGCTATCTTCGCTTTCACCATCTGCTTCGGACGCCGATGGAGATTCAATGTTCCTCCGTTTCTTGCCAGTCAGTTTGGCACGTCCAGGTGCCTGTTTTGATGCTCCGCACTTGCCATGTCGTGCATTGCCATCTTGCTTTGTAGCTGTCACTCTTTGTTTTGAGTCCACTAACTGATGCTCATAAGGAGACTTTGTGATCAGCTGAACATGACCAGTGCGGCATCTTCTGGAACATACATTGTTTCTGATTTTTGGAAGATGACTGATGTCATTTGCCATGTCAAATCTGAATCTTGGAGTTTCAGGAACAGCGCTTTCTTCAGATTTCAGTGTTTCAGGAATGGCATTTTTCTGAGATGCACACTAAATTCCTTCTTGTGGATCCTCATTCGCAGACGGACTGTTCTCAGGAGGATCTGCCAGATCTTCTACAACAACAAATTCATGGAGTCGGATATCCTGACGGTTACATGGGAAAGACATGCCTTCCAGAAACCCTTTACTGCTGTTTCTGCTGTTCTTGCATGTACGTAAGCTTTTCGAAAAAATGTCCCTTGTTTAGTACACAGTTAGTACACGACCAACATCGCACTCAGATCCAGCTCTTAGTCTCCTGAGCACAAAATGTCTTCAGTGGCATCATAAACGAAACGTCCAATGGCTGCATTTTATGGGTGTTCTGAGGCTATAGAGACGCAATGGATACATGGTTATCCCTGGCCAAATTAATCACGTCAATATTTCTGGCATGGCTGAAGTATTCATCCACGATGAGAACCGCAGGACCATCTTCCGTTGGTTTCACATGGAGCAAGAATTGGGAAATCCATTGTATAAAAATACATGTTTTAATCCACCCTGAAGGGTGGAATGCATAAATGGAACCTAGAGGAACAAAGCCCCTTGATTCCATCTTCATATTCTGCCGTGAGAAGATCATGAGAGGGTGCATGTCGTGTCCTGAAGGGCTCATGCTAGTCTCTACAGTAACGAGTGCACCGCTTTTAGCAGCCTGTAGAGAAGCTATTTGCTTTATCCCCTTCAACGCAACTATTTTAGTGTGCTTATGCTGTACAGTTGTGATAACAGCTTCGTCACAGTTAAACAATCTGGATGAGTTGCTCTTGATTGAAGCTAAGGCCGACTCATAACTGTCTGGCGAATGAAAGTCCTTAGGAAGACATAACAGAGAATTCAGTATTCCTTTTTAGAAAGATGCGTAACCATATTTTATCAGCTTGCTGTTTTTCTTTCGAAAATGGGTTTTCAATGTTACTTTTTATAGCAAGTTGATAGGAAAGTCTTCGGACATCTTTTCTAGAGAAACCATAGAATCGCTGTTTCATTTGGATGCAGTAGTTGAAGTCCTCTTCCACTTCTCGAGGAAAAATAGGTTTCCTTCCTATTTTTGTGTTCACAGATTCATCTGGGCATGTGTTGTCTTCAACATAGCGTTCCATTGTGGTCTGAGGAACACCGAAGATTCGAGACGCTTTATAGCTTCTCATTTCTTTACCTCGCATAGGCAAAATGACAGCTTCCATTTGCTTGGGGTCCCAACGTTTTCTAGGTGTCATCTACAAAAGAATTGTAGACCACTGTTAGCTACTCTTACTCAGTTTCTATTGGCTGGCTCTGAGCACTATGGGACTTAACTTCTGAGGTCATCAGTCCCCTAGAACTTAGAACTACTTAAAACTAACCAAAGGACATCACACACATCCATGCCCGAAGCAGGATTCGAACCTGCAACCGTGGCGGTGTCGCGGTTCCAGACTGTAGCGCCTAGAACCGCTCGACCACTCCGGCCGGCTCAGTTTCTATTAAAATATTTTCTTTTCTATGCCATTCAGCACACAAAATGAAAACATGTTTACAGATGACGTAAGTAGGATTTACCTAAAATTAATTTAATAGGAAGTAAAAGTGATCAAACATACATATAGACGAACTAAGGGTTACAACGAATAATCTGGCATCCCAATTTTGGGAGCCACATATTAGGATTCCCACACTTCCCCAAATTGAGGCACCTGCACATGCTAAGGAATCGTGTTCCATTAGTGCATTTCACACTTTGTGAACAACGAAACTGTTTATGTCATTGCAATCCTAAAGCGGAATAGATTTAATGTATGTACAATTATTTAAACATTTACTCGTATCTTACAATATATTTCCATCATCCTAACAATGAACAAAACCTTCAGGAAAGTGAACAACGCTTTCATGCTTGTAATAACACAATACAATGATCCTCTACCGAAAACATGGGCTTCCAGGATCAGTCACATGCCTGTCCTTTAGTTCCAATGTTCATCACATGATGGCACCACCTATTTGGTGGAAACACAGGACAATCCCAAATTCAGGAACCTCCCCAAAATAGGGGACTTTCCCTATACCATCAGCTACCACGGCAAAAGAGCATCGCATTCATAAGAGACAAGCTATGTCCACGCAGCAGCTAGCTCGATCTTCTGTACTGGCAATCGTGGCAATCGGTCGCTATTACCCAATATCAAAAACCACAGATGTCGACCTGCCTGCGGTCTGTCATGTACAACGTCCCACCCGCTGCCGAAGGGGAGGTCTAGTGGCATTTGCCGGCGCCTACTATTTAGACGCTCTGTGGCGTGTTGGACGACGTTTCCGAACATGGGTTCCTATGCTCATTTTGTTCCTTAAGACACTTTCTACATCTCCTACATCTCCTCGAAGTTTATTGGAGTAATTTTTAAACATCCTGTGTGTGTTCCTTTGTATCTGACTCCTTCTCAAACTAACATAAAACCATCTGAAGTCTATATAGTGATTTGGTCATAACATAGTAATCATATTTGGTAGTACAATTGATGAAAAGAGAAATATCAATAACGACAAAGGGTGTTAATGATTACTCACATTTGGAAGAAGTTATTAGAACTTCAAATACTTTAATTAAGTCACGGCAGAATGTCCATTAAAACTCTACCATTGTCCGACACATGGATGTATCATCGCTAGTCTGATTAATGTCCACTCGCCTCAGCGGTAACGAAGACTTGAAGAAAATACTTTTCACCGATGTGATACGCTGAAGTCTGTGAATTAAAAATATCAGATTCGTGATGCTCCTAAAGAAAAGAATAAAAGGTGTGGACATAAATAAGACAGCCTTACTGGTGATGTTATGGATTGTTGAAAATACTGGAATGTCGTTATCGATTTCCTGATTGCTGAACAAGTACACAAACCATAATATTCTAGCTTATGCACAATTTAGAGAAAAATACCAACTGATTAGAGCCGCCTCTTGGAACTCGACTCTTGGTGATTGGCTCAGCTAATTTGATTGAGACGTCACCCTCACATTACAGAGGAGCTAAGGTAAAATATGTAGCGCGAGCTCATGGCTGCAGGTAGAGTGCAGCCCATATACATCTACATAAACACTGCGCAAGCCATCGTAAGGTGCGTGACGGAGGGTACCTTCTCCACTACTAGTCATTTACTTTCCTGCTCCACTCGCAAATAGAGTGAGGGAAGAACGACTATCTATATGCCTCCTACGAGCCTCAATTTCTCTTATCTTATCTTCGTAGTCCTTACACGCAATGCTGTTTTGCTGCGCCACTAGGAGGGGAAGACTGGTGGACCGATCGCCCCGGTCACCTCTTACCCTCGGGAAGGAGCCCCTTACTCATCTGATAGTAGGCTGGGGCCGTCCTGGAAAGAATGGAACAAGGAAAATTCGCCGCTCCTATCTAGGACTGAACCTGGGGCATATAAAGCTGGAGTCCAGTTCTCCACCTGCTAGACCACCACCACCACCTATTACAGAGTAGCCATTTTTAAATTCAGCTTTCATGTGAACTCCCTAAAGCACCTATGCCAAGGACAGAGTAAAATCATTCACAGAAGTTGCCGTCGGTACCTACCTCTATCTTCATCCTTTGGCTCAAACGCTCCATATCTAATGAGGTTGGCACTTGTTACGGTCTGTCCAGGCGGCTCTCTCGCGGCTGACTGGATTTCAAATATGATTAACTTTAATATTATTCTACTGAGATTCCATCACTGTTTTCACTTAGATCCCGCGTGTGGCTACAGAGACATGTTGAGATATAATTGACAAATGGCATGAACACTTCAGATTCTATAATGGATTTGGGTTCAAAAGTTTAATATTAAAGTTTCTGTATGACCCCATTCGGCTGTCTATGATCGCTATTTCGGCTGAACCAAGGACGTCATTCTTTTTTTTGTTTCTGGTCCACTGGAAGTTACCTGTTTCGCTATCGGCTGGACGGAATTTTATGACCCCTCATCCGTCCCCCACCACAGATGGCCCTTACATTTCTATAGGCCCGACGGCCTTTCGTTTACGACCTGCTCCCTGCGTAACTCAAAACCTCACGCACTCGACGGGAACGATTAACAAAGCAACTGTTTACTTGTCAAAACTGTATACCTAACGTAATATTTCGAATAGTACTGACACTATGTACGCCAAATCGCTCAATTTCAGCGGATAAGTAGCAACGCTGAGAGTATCATTTCCAGCACTACCAAAGCCAAAGGTAACAGCATCGAAAAACAGTCTCCAGAAAGTACCCTAGTTGTTAGGTTATTTGAAACAATAGCTGTTGAAGTACTTATCTTAGTTATTAAGACTTGCAGTGCTATAAAATAAGTTTTATTCAGATGACACTGTTTTAGAGAAACTGGAATTCGTCGTAATGCGTCAGATTTTAAGTCAATTGCGAAGTATTACATGAATCAATTGATGCGCTAGGTATCCACTAATTGAACACTAATATGTTTCTTTTCATTGTAATGGAGATTACTAAGTTATTGGCGACCTCGACTGCATAGGTGATCCCACTCTATATCACTGAACTGCACCTTTGCACTCAGCCAGACTTTCTCTATTTCCCTTATAGTTTTGAAGTCTATGTGAGGTGCTAAACCAACATTAACACTCTTCCATTTGCTGGCGGTCAGTTGATAAATAGTGTTGAACAACAGCACTCTGTAACGACTTCACTGAGGCTCGATGAGTTGGTGCATACGATGGATACAGTGGAAAGTTGAAGACTGGAAACATTTCCGTGTCCTGCTCAGGTGCATCAGGTGTTGTGTCAGGGAGCTTGTGTGCATGTTGATTTAGTGATGCCCCGAATGGATTAGTGAGAACTCGAAGTCTGGAAATAGTTCTCCATGCTGACTTGATTTACACTCCATTGTGGTGGGAGCTTCATCAGGGAGTGTGTCTGCATGCTGGCTTGATATCTGCTCCTGCTACTTAAAAGTATTAGGCACTGCATCGTCTACATTACGGAGCTGCTGAACTCAGAGAAAAACAAAAGAAAGCCATGAAAACTGTATATGTACACCAACGCATGCGGACTACTAAACATTAAGAGAAATGAATGGTTCAATGCTTACAAGTGAGTGTGCGAGTCAGTTTCTTCTGCCTTGAGGTGGTAGATTTCTAATGATACTTCATCATGATGATGATCAGCCTGTCCGCGGCTCGTGGCCTTGCGGTAGCATTCTCGCTTCACGCGCACGGAGTCCCGGGCTCGATTCCTGGTGGGGTCAGGGATTTTCTCTGCCTCGAGATGTGTCTTTCATCACCATTTCGTCCTCATTCACTCGCAAGTCGCCGGAGTGGCGTTAAAGAACTTGTGGAGCGGCGGGTGGCCTTCCGGCCACCAATGCCATACGCTCATTATAATGATCAGCCTTTCACTATGGAGTACAGAGCACAACTGTTAAGTTCGCTTGATGGTTAGCAAGCCTGCACTGAGGGTGAGTGGTGGGGGGTAGACGATCACAGTGCCACGTGAATTGGAACAACTATTTTGGATTGCGTTCATATCCCAAGGTCAGCAATCTTCGATTCTCACGTCATCGAAAAAGTCATGGATTCTAAACTTAGAACTATGCGTATTAATACCTTCGGGGTGATGTCATAGAAATACGGCTATCTTGATCAGTGGTTAACTGTGTTGGAATGTCAGATGAGAATAACATGGTAGAAATTCAAAGCAGAGACTTCATTCCTTATCGATAGTAAGGCTGGACGCCACAGGTGAGTATCAGAGAGAAATGTGCTGGAAATCTTACATGCCCATGTAAAACGTAAAACACTTATAATTTATGTTAGGGATTACTTAAAAATACAGTGCCAGCCAAGACATTAAATCTCATTCTGTTTGCGGGAAGAATGGTTGAGTTCAACGTTCTGTCTCTATCGATATCAAGCTTTCATCACACCAAGGCCTGCATACAGCAAAAGTCAGTGTTCGTTAAATAAGTTATAGCGCTACCCATCAAAAGAGTGTATGGGTCGCTATGGTGCAGCTGGCTGAGAATCCTACAGTTAGCTGGGAATCTATTACGGTATAAATTCGTCATAGGGTCTACTGTCTGAATCTATTGAATCTACTACTACAAATGATGATATGATACTATGCCAACTGAACCAAAGCGACCCACATGCCTGCATGAACTGTTATAGTACGTTTTTCTGTACAAACACCCTCACAGTTCATGAGAAATGAGAGGTATGATGAGCAGTTTCTGGTGTGTGTTTTGTGTGGGGTTTTAAAGACTTTGATACTATCTTCCTGCAATATATTCTTGATGGGTATTAAGCCTGCATACAACACATTGTGGATAATATCTTACATCACTGCTAGTCAGTACTTTTTTCTATTCTGCTTGCGTATGGAGCTATGGGAGAACGAATATGTGCCTCTGCCAAGTAACTTCAATCAATCAATTGTGGTGAACTCCTGTCACTTGTACTGTGCAATATGGATCGCTATGGTCAGATTCAACCTGTGTTGGACAGATCTTAAAACTACTCTTCGATTACGTTGTCATGTATTTGTTGGAACACAAATTTAGCGTTCCTGACTCCTGATACGTGTTAATTGCCTGAAGTACTGTCTTCAGGGCTTTGATGCTGTCTTCCTCCAATATATTCTTGATGGATAGTAATCCTGAATACTACACATTGTGGAGAATATCTTATATCACTGCTAGTCGGAACCTTTTTCTATTCCATTCTCTTCAACATCGGTCTTGGGACTCTTCATCTTCTGTTCTTCCTAGCATCTTCCTTTCTTCTCACTTCAACCTTGTCCCTCCTCTGAGCAGGATATAGGAAATTATTGACTACTAGTTGCTTTGAAGTTTTACATTCGTTAGTGTTTCAGTCGTTGATGAGGACGTGTAGTTCAGCATTGACTGATTTTCCTTCAGCTCTGCAGTTTTATTTTATTTTATTTTTTTATTTTTTTTTCTCCCTCATGCCCGTCGTTCCCTGCAGTCCTTTCGACTTGAGTATCGGTCGACACATCGTTGAAGATCGTTGATTGTATACATTCACGTCATTTACGCTCTTCAGCTCTCATCGTTGTGGTGGGCCGTTGATGACTGTTTCTTGCAGGAGACTTGAGTACAAAAACCTTTTCTTATAATCTAACTTACGCCTAATGCCTAATTTACTCCTCGTAAGAAATTCTTTACTTGGTTCTGCGTCCTATCTCTGCGTTACAGTTCTAGTTTCTCTATCAGATTCCAATTTGTTCCTGATACCTTAAGCTAATGAGACTCCTTAAGTTCGTTGTGTGTGGTGTCGTGCTGTGGCATGTTAGTATGTCATGCTATTAGATCATGATTTATCCGTTTCACCTTTGAAAACTCTACATGTCAATGTTAGTTGCTACATATAAAAATTTAAGGTGCTTCTAATTTCTCTGTGTCTTCTTTTCCTCAGACTCCTGGCCACGTCGTGTCTGAAACACACTTCATTGATATTATTTACTGATGCCTGTAAGTGGTTATTCATCATACCTTCAAATATGGTTTACATAATTGTAAGTAGGCTGTTTAGGTTTTTTTATTGGTAACGCCACTTCTGTATGAAAATCACTGGCTGTGCTGTGTGCAGTCTGTGGCTGCTTTGCATTGTTGTAATACTCGCCATTGTAGTGTTAGGCAGCTGGCTGTGAACAGCGCGTAGCGTTGTGCAGTTGGAGGTGAGCCGCCAGCAGTGGTGGATGTGGGGAGAGAGATGGCGGAGTTTGGAAATTTGTCATGAACTGCTATATATATTATGACTATTGAGGTAAATACATTGGTTGTTCTCTATCAAAATCTTTCATTTGCTAACTATGCCTATCAGTAGTTAGTGCCTTCAGTACTTTGAATCTTTTATTTAGCTGGCAGTAGTGGCGCTCGCTGTATTGCAGTAGCTTGAGTAGCGAAGATTTTTGTGAGGTAAGTGATTTGTGAAACTTATAGGTTAATGTTAGTCAGGGCCATTCTTTTGTAGGGATTTTTGAAAGTCAGATTGCGTTGCGCCAAAAATATTGTGTGTCAGGTTAAGCACAGTCTTGTATAATTGTTCTAAGGGGACGTTTCATATGGCGACCCTGCCAGGATACCTCATTGGAATCTTCTGATTTTTTCTTGTAGTTTGTGTAATTAGTGTAGCTATTGTTTATTGCTAGCGCATAATTGTAGAGAAAATCTCCTTTGTAGTTGCAGTCTTTCATTGTTGTACAGTAAAACAGTTGTGGCATGCATGTAGATTTGCAGCAAGTATTTCGCAGCTGCGCTTGCAATTAACTAGATATCATTTTCAGTGCTATGTTAATGTGTTCTCTTATTTTTGCTCTTCAAACTGTGTTTTTCTGTGTTATTGTGTGAAATATTGTGACAATAATGGCGTGTGAAAAACGTAACACTAGGCTCCAAAGTAAACTGAGAAATAATAGTGACGACGAGTGTAGCTTATCAGCACCGCTGTGTAATGAATTAACAGACATTCAAAGTAGTAATTTGGTAACTGTGCATAGGGAAATGGAGCGGGCATCAAATAATAGTGTGGACAGTGAAACAGGTAGTGAACAGGGAAGCATTATCTATCGATCGGTCGGCAACAGCTCGCCTCAGGAATCGGGAATGACAGAGCACAATATTGCAAATACTGTAGACTCAGGTTTTGGGTTCTCACCGTTTTCTCAAATGAGTCAAGACACATTTTCTGCTTGTCAAAATGTGAATGTTGCCGGTGCAACTTCACTGCCTAAAAGCACTGAGGAACATGTTTCAGACACCAGTGCATTGTTATTACAGTTAATGCAACAAATGGGACAAAAGCTACAAAAGTTAGACACAACACTTGAACAAAATCAGAAACAAATGGGACAAAATCTTCAAAAGTTAGACACAATGGAACAAAATCAGAGACAAACACAGCAAAAGCTTCAAAAGTTAGACACCACACTTGAAAAAACACATGAAGATTTAACTACTGAGTTACATAACATTGAATCGTGACTCGAAATGTCAGAAAGTCTGTAATGACGTAAAAACACAAATTTGTGAGCATTTTCAGCCTATTTTTTCACGGCATGAAAATGCATTACAGAATCACGAAGCAGCCATAAAAGAACTGCAAACCATTGTTCATGAAAATCATGAGACCTTGTCGGCTAAAATTGACTCAGTTGCATCTATCGATTCAGTTATGCAACTTGCAAAAACTCAGGAAAACTTAAAGGACACAGTAGATTAGATTTCAACACAAATGGACACTCTGAAACTTGGTTCAGAAAAACACATTGAGGAAATGTGTTCACTATCGGAGAAAGTAGCTGAACTTTCGGATCAGTTCACTAACTTATCTACGAAGGTAGATGATAATCTGAACGACACAAAACCAGTAGTCTTTAATGACACAGAAGAGTGCGAACAAATTAGGAAATTCAAACAAAATCAGAATCAAATTAATACGCAACACCAAAGAGAAATCCGGGAAGTACAAGATCAGCTGACTCAGGTAATACAAGAATTACGTATTTCAGAGGCCACTCGCGCTCCAATACGGGAAGAGGGACTTAGAAATACGGAACAACTACAAAATAATAACACAGGACACTTCGGAAATTATGAAAGAAATTGGCAATGTGCACCGAATTTTGAGATTGAACCGCCGACACGACGTAACAATGACCGACATGCGACTCGCCGACACGATGATTTTGACTATAAGCTGTTCATTACTACACGTAAATTCAAAACGTTTAAGAATTCTGGCAACGACATTCATCCACAAGCGTGGCTCCATCAATTCTCTCATGAAACGTCCCCTTTGAACAATTATACACGACTGTGCTTAAACTGACACACAATACTTTTTTTTTGCGCAACGCAATCTGACTTTCAAAAATCCCTATAAAAAAATGGCCCTGACTAACATTAACCTATGCGTTTCACAAATCACTTACCTCACAAAAATCTTGGTTACTCCCACTACTGCAATACAGCTGGAGTGACAATTTACAATGTTGCTTTTGCGGTGTATCTGTTTTATATCTGCACAGTTTTCTGAATTTTTCTGGAAAGAAAAACATGTTTTAGTAGTAACTTTTGTGGTATAGCAACAATGAGACAGCCTTTTTCGTGGCACAACAATACGTTACTGTACAGTACTTTCTTCATCATGCCAATAAGCATAATAACTACGATACCTATACGCAAACCATTTCACTTTTGTTTATCATGAGGTAAGTACATTGACTTCTGCAGAACTTAGCTTTCGGAGGACGATAACTACGACACTTCCACAGAGACTATCTTTCAACAAGACGCACAGTTTACCGCTACAGTACACGGATTTGAGTGATTAATTTAGTACTTAAAACATTTATTTTTAAAGATATTTGAAGTACAATGATACGAAGTTTTTCCGTGATACATTTCATTCCATTGCTGTAATCTGTAACACCTGAGGGTATAATTACATTAATCCTCAGGGGGGTACACGCTTACTTTGTGTACCATGTGTTTGGCAAGCACAAGGAGCCCTAGCTAATATGGTATTTGCTTATACAACTTTACACATCGGTACCATATTTCTCTAACACATAATTACACAGCTATATGATCATTTAACTGAGAGAGACAAACATTTATTTTACTACATCAGTGACAGATGTTTATGTAATTACAAAGTTGGATATCTTCACACTTATGAAATTGTATTTTGTATGTACTTTGTGAACTCTTCATATTTTTTCGGAACCATTGTGATACTATGAGAGCTTTGAATGATGTATTTGGTATGGGATCATGATTTTTAAAGTACGTTTGAGGTAGATGACACTATTGAAATGAGCAGAGAATTTTTTTTAGGTTTTGACATTATTGCAGAAAGCTACAACGTTTCTGAGATTTGACTGAGGTGTTATGATGTTATTTTTACGACGACGATGTGTATTATGCTGTTGAGGTATGTTTATGATCAATAAGATGATGCTACTGTATATGAGGAATTTGATTATGCTATGTATTTCTTATGATGAAATATTGAAGAAGTGTCGACGAATATGTATATGTGTAATAAGGTAAGGAATAATGAGTAGTGGTTAGGGACTCTGACTTGTGAAAAAGGATGTTGGAAACCAAGAATCGTACTTTAAGAGTTATGAAATGTGTGTAAATGAGTGAATGTATCACAATGCCCGGGAAAATTTTTTGGACACTTTTATATTTAAAGGATTTTGTTTCTACATTTGTAATGCAAATTCTCGACCTATGAAATTTTTATATGAGACTGTCACTGTAGTGGAAACTGCTGTCGTAAATATTTCGGGAAGAAAGGTAGGTCTCTGTAAGCACCCAGCTGCGCGACAGACGCCTGGAAAAAAAAAGCCATTAGTGTGTGCCAGAGGCGCAGGTGGAGAAAAAAAAAGGGAGGCCATTAACCTCGCTATTGACATTCCTTTGTAGAAAGCATCGTAAATACGACACGCTCAAACTTGAAAACATGATTACACTGTAGAGTTCTTAATTTATGATATTTACTAAAATGCCTAATAAAACGATGAAAAACATTTCACAGCTATTGTCTTGCTAGTTGAGAGAAATGCCATATGGCTTGCTTTATGTATTTATTTACTCATTTTGTTTAATATCTAGTTTCTAGCTGCACTGCAGCATTGGTTAAAATAAAATTTAATAGATGTACTAATATAAATATTTTATGCCTACAGATCCAGTAAATAATTTTATGATCTATTCAAAAAAAACGAAGGAGCATAAAAAGACATTTCCCTTCTCAGGAATTGCATATGGAATTTTCTTTTCAATTACTTGGTAATTTTTTTGGTAGAATAACTTCTTGTGGTGCACCACTTTAATTACATAGACATTAAGATGTGAATAGACATTTCCCTTGTCTGCATTGTTGTCTTTAGTGTAATATTTTTTCTGCTTGATCTTTGCCATGCTTAGGTATTAGTTATAGCATTTACTGCTGCTGTTTGCCATGCATAGTGCTACTAAATTTCCCTTTGTATTACTCTGTTAAGCTAGTTTTACTACTGGTTTATTTTTCTTGTTTGCTGCACAGTGCCTTATATTAGTTGTAATATTGCAATTGCCTTGTCTATTTAAATTTTTTGTTATTGATGTTTGTGTTAATTGTTCTGTGCTGCTGCATTGCCTCGTCCCTTAGTTTAGCATCTGAGCTCAGTAGATTTAAGTTAGCTTAAGAGGGGGTAGCCTATAAGAGAATGAGTTGCGATGAATTTGAAGAAATGCACTGAGAGGCTATACGAGAAAAGTACAGAAAGCAGGTATAGATAGGACTTTTGGAAATAATGAAGAACGAAGGGAGATCTCCGAGAAGTAAAGAAAGTTTTGTTTGCAAAATACTGCAGTAAAACAAACCCTGTCCTTTCCTTGTATTATTCCGCTATGTGTTTGTGTACCCTTGTGTATTTGTGTACTTTCTGTCTTTATGTGTTTATCTGATAAGACTTATGTTGTAGAATTTTTCTAATACTAAGCTACATTCATTATGATGAGGAATACTGTTATCCTCAAATATAATTGGCATTAATAATATGTTATTTACCTTGTAAATATGCTTAGACATTATTTATTCTGTTTTGTTTTAATGCTCATGTGTGAAGTCGATGTTTCAAAATTTATTCTGATCTTTTATGTATCTACTTATCTCATAATTCCTGTAACATTGATGTATATGTTTATTTCTATTCTGTTGTAAAGCCTGTACTACAAATGTTATCTGTATTGTTATGTTGGGCTGCAGATTCCTCGACTTGCGCCATAGGGTGGTGGGGTTTCGGGTTCCGCTGGATAGGTCAGGAGTCCACTACACGCAACAAGCGGCTACACGGGTAGCAGGGGTTGTGTGGCGTGTGCTGGGCGGTTTTTTAGGTTAGATGGCCTTGGGCAAGTACAGAAAGGGCAACAGCCTCAACGGGTGTGGGGCAAAGTCAGGACATGCGGGGACCAAGCAGCAATCGGTATTGTAATTGTCAACTGTCGAAGCTGCGTTGGTAAAGTACCAGAACTTCAAGCGATGATAGAAAGCACCGAAGCTGAAATCGTTATAGGTACAGAAAGCTGGCTTAAGCCAGAGATAAATTCTGCCGAAATTTTTACAAAGCCACAGACGGTGTTTAGAAATGATAGATTGCATGCAACCGGTGGTGGAGTGTTCGTCGCTGTTAGTAGTAGTTTATCCTGTAGTCAAGTAGAAGTGGATAGTTCCTGTGAATTATTATGGGTGGAGGTTACACTCAACAACCGAGCTAGGTTAATAATTGGCTCCTTTTACCGACCTCCCGACTCAGCAGCATTAGTGGCAGAACAACTGAGAGAAAATTTGGAATACATTTCACATAAATTTTCTCAGCATGTTATAGTCTTAGGTGGAGATTTCAATTTACCAGATATAGACTGGGACACTCAGATGTTTAGGACGGGTGATAGGGACAGAGCATCGAGTGACATTATACTGAGTGCACTATCCGAAAATTACCTCGAGCAATTAAACAGAGAACTGACTCGTGGAGATAACATCTTGGACCTACTGCTAACAAACAGACCCGAACTTTTCGACTCTTTAAGTGCAGAACAGGGAATCAGTGATCATAAGGCCGTTGCAGCATCCATGAATATGGAAGTTAATAGGAATATAAAAAAAGGGATGAAGGTTTATCTGTTTAGCAAGAGTAATAGAAGGCAGATTTCAGACTACCTAACAGATCAAAACGAAAATTTCTGTTCCGACACTGACAATGTTGAGTGTTTATGGAAAAAGTTCAAGGCAATCGTAAAATGCGTTTTAGACAGGTACGTGCCGAGTAAAACTGTGAGGGACGGGAAAAACCCACCGTGGTACAACAACAAAGTTAGGAAACTACTGCGAAAGCAAAGAGAGCTCCACTCCAAGTTTAAACGCAGCCAAAACCTCTCAGACAAACAGAAGCTAAACGATGTCAAAGTTAGCGTAAGGAGGGCTATGCGTGAAGCGTTCAGTGAATTCGAAAGTAAAATTCTATGTACCGACTTGACAGAAAATCCTAGGAAGTTCTGGTCTTACGTTAAATCAGTAAGTGACTCGAAACAGCATATCCACACCCTACGGGATGATGATGGCATTGAAACAGAGGGTGACACGCGTAAAGCTGAAATACTAAACACCTTTTTCCAAAGCTGTTTCACAGAGGAAGACCGCACTGCAGTTCCTTCTCTAAATCCTCGCACAAACGAAAAAATGGCTGACATCGAAATAACTGTCCAAGGAATAGAAAAGCAACTGGAATCACTCAATAGAGGAAAGTCCACTGGACCTGACGGGATACCAATTCGATTCTACACAGAGTACGCGAAAGAACTTGCCCCCCTTCTAACAGCCGTGTACCGCAAGTCTCTAGAGGAACAGAGGCTTTATTTGTTCATGAGACCCAGAAAATATTAGATACAGGCTCCCAGGTAGATGCTATTTTTCTTGACTTCCGGAAGGCGTTCGATACAGTTCCGCACTGTCGCCTGATAAACAAAGTAAGAGCCTACGGAATATCAGACCAGCTGTGTGGCTGGATTGAAGAGTTTTTAGCAAACAGAACACAGCATGTTGTTATCAATGGATAGACGTCTACAGACGTTAAAGTAACCTCTGGCGTGCCACAGGGGAGTGTTATGGGACCATTGCTTTTCACAATATATATAAATGACTTAGTAGATAGTGTCGGAAGTTCCATGCGGCTTTTCGCGGATGATGCTGTAGTATACAGAGAAGTTGCAGCATTAGAAAATTGTAGCGAAATGCAGGAAGATCTGCAGCGGATAGGCACTTGGTGCAGGGAGTGGCAACTGACCCTTAACATAGACAAATATAATGTATTGCGAATACATAGAAAGAAGGATCCTTTATTGTATGAATATATGATAGCGGAACAAACACTGGTAGCAGTTACTTCTGTAAAATATCTGGGAGTATGCGTGCGGAACGATTTGAAGTGGAATGATCATATAAAATTAATTGTTGGTAAGGCGGGTACCAGGTTGAGATTCATTGGGAGAGTGCTTAGAAAATGTAGTCCATCAACAAAGGAGGTGGCTTACAAAACACTCGTTCGACCTATACTTGAGTATTGCTCATCAGTGTGGGATCCGTACCAGATCGGTTTGACGGAGGAGATAGAGAAGATCCAAAGAAGAGCGGCGCGTTTCGTCACCGGGTTATTTGGTAACCGTGATAGCGTTACGGAGATGTTTAATAAACTCAACTGGCAGACTCTGCAAGAGAGGCTCTCTGCATCACGATGTAGCTTGCTCGCCAGGTTTCGAGAGGGTGCGTTTCTGGATGGGGTATCGAATATATTGCTTCCCCCTACTTATACCTTCCGAGCAGATGACGAATGTAAAATTAGAGAGATTAGAGCGCGCACGGAGGCTTTCAGACAGTCGTTCTTCCCGCGAACCATACGCGACTGGAACAGGTAAGGGAGGTAATGACAGTGGCACGTAAAGTGCCCTCCGCCACACACCGTTGGGTGGCTTGCGGAGTATAAATGTAGATGTAGATGTTCTTTAATGATGTATTTTGTACCTTTGTAATTGTATTCTTATGTTATAAAATTGTAATTGACACCAGTTCATCATATTATTAACTTGTAAGTTACATTTCACTGCACACGTTTCTGTTGGTCATAGTATATGGACAATATGTGAGAAGTAGGGACTGTTAGTGTTTGCACGTGTGTTAATAATTCAGCAAGGGACTGGATAACAGCATTGCTGGTTCTAATGACAATTCCAAAAACTTTGTGAGTGCACAAGTGGTGGTTATGGACTTGCTATATTATTCGCAAGACTCTTCAATGGTGATTGTGCACCTGCACAGTCACAACAGATGGCTGCTGGCCATCTCTACAACGACTACAGTGGGTCTACATCTTTGATGATCCATCAATACCATTATTTCTACAAGGACTGCAGTGGGTCTGCACCTCTGGTGGCCCACCAATACCATAATCTCTACCAGGACTACAGTGGGTCTGCTCTGTGATGACCTACCCACCAATACTCTTCAAAACTTCGACTGAATCCGCTGTGGGTTTACTCTGTTGCGGCCCATGACCTGTCTGCATGTCGAGAGTCAGCACTGTCTTTCCGTTGGAAGGACAACGCTACTTCTTCAAGACTGCATGGAAATCCACTACTTCCGTGTGCATTTTCTTTTACTGCCCAGACTTTGCGAAAAACACGCCTATTTTACTGTGACGAACGATTAGGACTGTCTTTATGGACTGTGAGAAAGTTTAGCTTTTGACCAACATTGTATCAATAAGTGTGTGCCTTTGATTTCTTTGTTATTGTAATTATGAAAAATTTTATCAAATCATTATTGGCCACTGTCCAAAACAATTTGTAAAATTTTTTGTGGGGAGCATGGGGGCTATGTAAGTAGGCTGTTTAGGTTTTTTTATTGTTAACGCCACCTCTGTATGAAAATCACTGGCTGTGCTGTGTGCAGTCTGTGGCTGCTTTGCATTGTTGTAATACTCGCCATTGTAGTGTTAGGCAGCTGGCTGTGAACAGCGCGTAGCGTTGCGCAGTTGGAGGTGAGCCACCAGCAGTGGTGGATGTGGGGAGAGAGATGGCGGAGTTTGGAAATTTGTCATGAACTGCTATATATATTATGACTATTGAGGTAAATACATTGGTTGTTCTCTATCAAAATCTTTCATTTGCTAACTATGCCTATCAGTAGTTAGTGCCTTCAGTACTTTGAATCTTTTATTTAGCTGGCAGTAGTGGCGCTCGCTGTATTGCAGTAGCTTGAGTAGCGAAGATTTTTGTGAGGTAAGTGATTTGTGAAACTTATAGGTTAATGTTAGTCAGG
Source organism: Schistocerca serialis cubense (assembly GCF_023864345.2). Taxonomy (NCBI): domain Eukaryota; kingdom Metazoa; phylum Arthropoda; class Insecta; order Orthoptera; family Acrididae; genus Schistocerca; species Schistocerca serialis. Next base: position 621,526,623 of record NC_064640.1, read on the forward strand.
GCCATTCTTTTGTAGGGATTTTTGAAAGTCAGATTGCGTTGCGCCAAAAATATTGTGTGTCAGGTTAAGCACAGTCTTGTATAATTGTTCTAAGGGGACGTTTCAGACGAAGTCCTAAACTTTTATCTATCCCATTCTATGCTCGTGTGCTCGGTTCCTTTTGTTTATACCATTTTGTTTGAGTGGTGGAACATCATTCCTTATGTCTGGAAGGCTCTTGCTCTTCCGCCTAAGTTTGACACTGTACAGCCGTGGCACAAAGAGAAGTGTATTGTTCTCAAAAGTGACGCTACCTTTTCCCATGTTTCTCACAGCTTGTGTTTGATTCAAAAAATCCGCACCTATTATCAAGTCTACCGTTAATTTCGGTATAATAACGAAATTGGCTTCGATCTTTTGACATTGGCACGAAAGAGTTAACCTTGCCTGTTTATTGAAATCCGCAACATGATTTTTGACGGCTCCCTTCACTTTAATCTCCTTCGTTTTCAAGATCGGTAGTTCTTCATTAGCATTGCATTAGTTAAATAAGTTCTCCGAAATCGCTGTTAGTTTGCTTCCGCTGTCTATGACTACAGTAATTGGGATTTTTGCTACCATGGCCTTCACAACTGGTTGAATCTCGACCGGTTTGCTCTGTTCTTCCTCATCTCCCTGCATTAAAGCATCCTCTATTGAATCCTATGTGAGTCGTTTCAGGATTTTTACCAGTGAATTCGAACTTTCTGTTGGATATGCCTCGACCACTATCTCTCTCCCTTCTACAACTTCTTCTCCTCATTTAACTTCATCTTCTCTCAGATCAACTACATCTGCCTCTTCTTTCTTCGAGGAAACTCCCAAATAATTGCATCTACATGCCCTTATTACATCTACATCTACATCAATACTCCGCAAGCCACCTGACGGTGTGTGGCGGATGATACCTTGAGTACCTCTAACGGTTCTCCCTTCTATTCCAGTCTCGTATTGTTAGTGGAAAGAAAGATTGTCAGTATGCCTCTGTACGGGCTCCAGTCTCTCTGATTTTAGCCGGCCGCGGTGGTCTCGCGGTTCTAGGCGCTCAGTCCGGAGCCGCGCGACTGCTACGGTCGCAGGTTCGAATCCTGCCTCGGGCATGGGTCTACATCTACATCTACATCTACATTGATACTCCGCAAGCCACCCAACGGTGTGTGGCGGAGGGCACTTTATGTGCCACTGTCATTACCTCCCTTTCCTGTTCCAGTCGCGTATGGTTCGCGGGAAGAACGACTGCCTGAAAGCCTCCGTGCGCGCTCTAATCTCTCTAATTTTACATTCGTGATCTCCTCGGGAAGTATAAGTAGGGGGAAGCAATATATTCGATACCTCATCCAGAAACGCACCCTCTCGAAACCTGGCGAGCAAGCTACACCGCGATGCAGAGCGCCTCTCTTGCAGAGTCTGGCACTTGAGTTTATTAAACATCTCCGTAACGCTATCACGGTTACCAAATAACCCGGTGACGAAACGCGCCGCTCTTCTTTGGATCTTCTCTATCTCCTCCATCAACCCGACCTGGTACGGATCCCACACTGATGAGCAATACTCAAGTATAGGTCGAACGAGTGTTTTGTAAGCCACCTCCTTTGTTGATGGACTACATTTTCTAAGCACTCTCCCAATGAATCTCAACCTGGTACCCGCCTTACCAAAAATTAATTTTATATGATCATTCCACTTCAAATCGTTCCGCACGCATACTCCCAGATATTTTACAGAAGTAACTGCTACCAGTGTTTGTTCCGCTATCATATAATCATACAATAAAGGATCCTTCTTTCTATGTATTCGCAATACATTACATTTGTCTATGTTAAGGGTCAGTTGCCACTCCCTGCACCAAGTGCCTATCCGCTGCAGATCTTCCTGTATTTCGCTACAATTTTCTAATGCAGCAACTTCTCTGTATACTACAGCATCATCCGCGAAAAGCCGCATGGAACTTCCGACACTATCTACTAAGTCATTTATATATATTGTGAAAAGCAATGGTCCCATAACACTCCCCTGTGGCACGCCAGAGGTTACTTTAACGTCTGTAGACGTCTCTCCGTTGATAACAACATGCTGTGTTCTGTTTGCTAAAAACTCTTCAATCCAGCCACACAGCTGGTCTGATATTCCGTAGGCTCTTACTTTGTTTATCAGGCGACAGTGCGGAACTGTATCGAACGCCTTTCGGAAGTCAAGAAAAATAGCATCTACCTGGGAGCCTGTATCTAATATTTTCTGGGTCTCATGAACAAATAAGGCGAGTTTGGTCTCACACGATCGCTGTTTCCGGAATCCATGTTGATTCCTACATAGTAGATTCTGGGTTTCCAGAAATGACATGATACGCGAGCGTGATGTCCTTAGGTTGGTTAGGTTTAAGTAGTTTTAAGTTCTAGGGGACTGATGAGCACAGATGTTAAGTCCCATAGTGCTCAGAGCCATTTTTTTCTCTGATTTTATCCTCGTGGTCTCTTCGCGAGATATACGCAGGAGTGAAGGTATGTTCTCGAAACTTCAACAAAAGCCCTTACCGAGCTACTGAGCGTCTCTCTTGCAGAGTCTTCCACTGGAGTCTATCTATCATCTCCGTAACGCTTTCGCAATTACTAAATGATCCTGTAACGAAGCGTTCTGCTCTCCGTTGGATCTTCTCCATCTCTTCTACCAACCCTATCTGGTACGCATACCACACCGGTGAGTAGTATTCAAGCAGTGGGCGAACAAGTGTACTGTAACATACTACCTTTGTTTTCGGACTGCATTTCCTTAGGATTCTTCCAATGAATCTCAGTCTAGCATCTGACTTACCGACGATTAATTTTGTATGGTGATTCCATTTTAAACCACTCCTAATGCCTAATCCCACATAATTTATGGAATTAACTGCTTCAAGTTGATGACCTGCTATGTTGTAGCTAAATGATAAAGGCTCTTTCTTCCTATGTATTCGCAGCACATTACACTTGTCTACATTGAGATTCAATTGCCATTCCCTGCAACATGCGTCAATTCGTTGCAGATCCTCCCGCATTTAAGTACAATTTGCCATTGTTACAACCTCTCGATATACTACAGCATCATCCGCAAAAAGCTTCAGTGAACTCCCGATGTTATCCACAAGGTCGTTTATATATATTGTGAATAGCAACACTCCCCTGCGGCACACCTGAAATCACTGCCGGCCGGTGTGGCCGAGCGGATCTAGGCGCTTCAGTCTGGAACCGCGCGACCGCTACGGTCGCAGGTTCGAATCCTGTCTCGGGCATGACTGTGTGTGATGTCCTTAGGTTAGTTAGGTTTAAGTAGTTCTAAGTTCTATGGGACTGATGACCTCCGATGTTAAGTCCCATAGTGCTCAGAGCCATCTGAACCATTTTTTTGAAATCACTCTTACTTCGGAAGACTTCTCTCCATTGAGAATGACATGCTGCATTCTGTTATCTAGGAACTGTTCAATCCAATCACCCAATTGGTCTGATAGTCCATGTGCTCTTACTTTGTTCACTAAACGACTGTGGGGAACTGCACCAAACGCCTTGCAGAAGTCGAGAAACACGGCATCTACCTGGGAACCCGTGTCTATGGCCCTCTGAGTCTCGTGGACGAACAACGCAAGCTGGGTTTCACACGATTGTCTTTTTCGAAACCCATGCTGATTCCTACAGAGTAGATTTCTAGTCTCCAGAAAAGTCATTATACTCGAACATAATACGTGTTCCAAAATTCTACAACTGTAACTCTCTCTGTAACTTCCATCATTGTACACATTGGGGCCTGTGCCCAATTGTAATTTATATTTAACTTCTGTCGACTGTGCATTATCCTACTTGATTTCTATTTCCCTGGTCTTAACCTCAAATAACTCGGCAAGTCTAATTACTTCGTCCCTATTCTCCTCTCCCGTTGTGCGTGCCTCTGGTAATTCGTTTCCTTCATCGGTATCCTCCCAATTAATTTCTCCCCGGCATGATATTGTTGTTTTCCTGCCTTTACCTGATGTCCTGTTTCCTATTTTACTACCTGTCGTGACAAAATATTTATTTTTCTCTACGGTACGTTATCCTCTTGGAATCGGCTCTCCCTAGTTTCAATATTAAATAACTCTGCAATGCTAATTACTTTACCTCTTAACTCGGCATCCGTTATGCTTGCCTCTTTTTGCCCTGGTCGTCCGTTTCTGTGAAAGCTTCCCAACTCTTTCATGTCCAACTTTATGTTCACGGTATCTCGCCTTCTTTCGGTCACTGCGGCTCTGTTCCTTCATCTTTCACCTCTCGTGTCGAAGTATTTATTTCTCTCGTTATGCAGATGGAGCTTGCTTTGGTAGGTGCGCTGTTCTCCTTGGCTTGGCCCTCTCTCGTCAGTTCGAACGTTTATCGTGGTTTGGTGGCCTGATCTGCAGATATTCTTTTGGTCCTTCCTGTCTTTGTTCGACTTGTCGATACGGGTTTTGTTGCTGGAAATTTATCGGCGTATTTTTCCTCCAATACCCATTGCGATTGCGGTTATTCCCTCAGTAGAAATTACTGGCATTCCTGGGTGGATAACCATTGCCATTTCTTGTCACGTACCCATAACCGTTTCGTTGTTGGAATCTGATGTCACTTCTCGGCGCTGAGTTATCACGCAGTTCGTAATAGCTTACATTCCTTCGTGATGTCTTCGGGGCATTTCGCGGTCTTTCATTCACGTTTTCACTAGGGTTTCGCTTTTTTCTTGCCTCATCTTCCGAAAATATGAAATCTAGTTCTCTCAAAATTCCTTAGAAGGCTTCCACGTCATTGCCTCCGTGCCCTACCAATGACTGCTGGTATTTTAGTGGCAGCTTTATGGTACACAATTTAATCAATTCTCCAAACATTGGTTTTTCTTTGCCATTGCTTCGAAAAATTTTACAGGGCTCTTCTCTCCTGAATTCTCGACGTTTGGATTTTGTAATAGTTCATACTTCACCCTATTTTGCGCTTCACTCCACCAATAGCGTGAGAGAAACTTATCTCTAAAGTCTTCATAAGATCGACATGTAGCTGCTACGTTTTGCATCGTTTCTGCTACTGTTCCAGACATATGGACACATATAAAGTCTAGTTTGCGTGCTAATGTCTAATGGTCTGGTAGTCCTACTCTGAACTGATCAATGAAGGTTCGTGGATCCAGTGAGTTTCCTTGACGGAAACGCTGAATCTTCCTTACTGTGAGGAAATGATCGTTGTCGTACTTCGTCATGGTACCGTACGAAATTCGAGAATCCTTGCCGCTTCTGTTCCGATCAGAAAATAGAAATGGTTCTGAGCGCTATGGGACTCAACATCTGAGGTCATCAGTCCCCTAGAACTTAGAACTACTTAAACCTAACTAACCTAAGGACATCACACACATCCATGCCCAAGGCAGGATTAGAACCTGCGACCGTAGCGGTCGCGCGGTTCCAGACTGACGCGCCTAGAACCGCTCGGCCACACCGGTGTTCCGATCATTTCACTTGTCAGTCTCTCAGGTTGTAGTAAATCCATTGGATACTGCCCACTGTAACTTTCGTCTAGACTTGCGTGATATCGCTGTAATGGAACGCAATGACGTTCTTCAATCGGCTCTGCGTGACTGGCGGTATGCATTACGCTATAACCTTCGCGCCCTTGCATTTCCCTGTCACGTATTGGCTCGGTGTATTGCCTGGTTAATCTTGTCACTTCATCATGTGGTCCGAATTGTTCCGAAAAATATTTGTGAGGTACCCGATGTCTTTGTCGTTCCGTCTGCTCTTCGTAAGATTCGAAACGTACGTGTGACAGAGCAGGTGACCGTCTATCGCCTAACTTCTTCTCCGCCTGCGATTGGAATTATATTTGCATAAAATCTTTTTTCATTCCTTGTAAAACTCCTTGCCTTTCTGGTGGCGTGATTGACTCGGAAGTTATTACGAATTCAGAGTTTCTATGATGTTCATCACTTCGCTCTGGTATAGTTCGTAACAGTTCTTCTCTGAGTTTTTAAAACTGATTCTTCGTTTTCGCTTCTATTCTCACGATGCGAGTTTCGTACCTCTTGAGAACCGCTTTCGTAATGCATTTTTGCAACACACTGTCTTCAACTATTTGTCGTGCTGTGCTCGCTGCTTTACGTGTAATTGCATTAACCTAATTGGTTATCTTTGCAGTTTCACCGTGGGTATCATCACGTAATATTTTGAATTCGGTCTGTGTGTCGTCACGCAGTGTTTGCACGACCACGTGAACCTTGTCCGTATCGGTTCTTAACTGCGTGTGACTTATTATTAAGTTTTCGATCAAATTTCGAGATTCTTCTGCCTCTTCCTCTATGTGACCTAACTGTTGTTTGATTCACGCAGTTGTTTTGCTGTTCCCGCATTCTGCTCACGTTTCTTTTGTTGCAGTTGTTTCGCTGTTCTCACACTCTGCTCACGCATCTGTTGTTTTATCTCTCTATTTTGTATCGTTATGGTGCACGTTAATTGCTGGAGAATTTCCGACAAATTAACGAGTCCTATTATCTGTTCTTCCAACGCGCTTCGTTCTGCGTTTACATTCTCGTGTCAGTCCGCAACTCGCTACAGTGAACCATGCGGTGACACATTTCGACTTGTATTGCCTGTACTCGGTTGTGCGGGATGTCTTATTACATGTACTTTGGGCTCTACGTATTCAAGCCGATCCCCAACTTCCTGCACATCTGCAATATGTTGGTCGCCGCTTACGGCGCCTTGTTGCTCAGTATTTCGTCCTGCTGCACCCCTTGTTCTATTTCTCGCGGCGTTGTGTCTACTGTTGTGCTGTCCTGTGTTTCCTGTACGTTATCTTGCTGGGTGTCTACCTCTATTCGGTCAAGGCCTCGATCTGCCATTGCTAATCTCTATGATCTCCGTTTCTGCAGTTTTAACTGACGCACCCTATTTCAGCCTTTCTCTACTGCTCCTAGTTCCCTTGCCACAATACTTACTTACCAGTTGGGACAGAACCAAATAATCAATGCTGTGTCAGCCACCTGTGCGCTTGCAAGAAAAACTTAAAGCTAAGAATGGTGTTACAACTATACTATGGGGATACTGTGTCTTGCACGTCCTTGTCTCCCTACTGACTTTCAGTACCCACTGATATTTACCATTGGTTGATACGACACAAAAATATTTATTAAGAAAATTTTTTAAGAGGATATGTTTGTGGCCGACTGATTACATATGGTCGACCACCTTACCATGGTATTTTACCATCCTGACAGGGTCGCCATCATCTGACATGTGTGGGACTGGTTCTGATGTATTTTCCTACCACAGATGGGCGAGGACGCTCTGTGAGTGTTTTAGGAATTTGTGTTAACCTGCGGCGTGCAAGGTAGGAAGACAACAGTTCATCATTCAGAGTTCAGAAGAGTGCAGCATTATGGATAGCGATGTAATCAGACAATGATCTCAATGTCGGTTCCACTACATTCCCTGTAAAGAGAACATTATAGCTAACAGAAATTAGTGTACGGGTTCAGGCGTAACTATATGTTAGCAGAAAACGAAAATCTTAGATTTTAGTTATTATGGTTTATATTTTACTATAAGTAAGATTTTATGATATATCAATCATAATTGTAATAGGTACAGGATGGTAAAATATTGATATTTGGTGTTCACAAATGTGAAGCGAAATTCCTAACTATTGTGAGGTTCTTTAATAGTAAGATGGTTGATGACGATGTCTGTAAGTCGATAAAATACAAACAAATTTAATACAATTGGAACCAGAGATATCAATCAAGCTAAAAATGCACAATGAAAACATCCAAATTGAATGGGGTCTGTGTAGGATACGTAAATATAACTGCAAAGCACCTTGCAGTTGCTGGTCAGTCCTTTTCGTTAGATCGGATATCTCGCGTTTCTACTTCAATTAAGTCCGACAATCGTGAATATATTTAACTACAGGACATGGTTGAATGTATGAAAAAATAAGAGAGACGGGGCTGACCGCAATTCTGACTGTCAGTTGAACATCACTGGCTGGCGTAGCGCGAGTGCTCGTGTTTACCCGTCGTTGGTGGCGGTAATGGCTGCTGTCGGCGCGAACTGTGAACCTGAGAATCTATTCTAAAACTCTCTCGACTGTTGAACAACCGTCTGATGCATTTCCTACGTCTTTGGTGAAACCGAGACTCCCAGTTGTTCCCTAGCTAATTTAATTGCCATTGTAGGCGCTATTTGGCTGGAATAGCGTCGATGCCCTCAAATCGCTCGCAAGCGTTTATAGTCAGTGCTCAGTGCAATTCTCCATACTAAGAGACTTTGCAGTTTAACTCCTTAAGAGTTAAGACAAGCCTGTGAACAAGTGTTCACATAATTACTCTCGCAATCGTCTCAGCGCAGCGCGAGTCGCCTTGCTGAAACACTCGACGATTCGCTGCAGGAGAAGAGCGAACTTGTCTGTCTGCATTTACCGATATCAAAGCTGGTGGCCACGCGTTTTCTTTCTGGACAATCAGAGCGTTCGTACTTGTATAACTCTACCTACTAGAGTTTCTGTAGCCTATAACAGGTGTCGTTTCTTTCACAGGCAGAGTTTAACTTCTGCTTCGTAATACTGGGACCAACAGTTTTTTGCCGGCCGGAGTGGCCGAGCGGTTCTAGGCGCTACAGTCTGGAACCGCGCGACCGCTACGGTCGCAGGTTCGAATCCTGCCTCGGGCATGGATGTGTGTGATGTCCTTAGGTTAGTTAGGTTTAAGTAGTTCTAAGTTCCAGCAGTTAAGTCCCATAGTGCTCCGAGCCATTTGAACTATTTGAAGTGGGTTGTAACACAGGTAGCTACAGTGAATCACAAATGTTTTGAATTGGGTTTCTCCAGACGTTTATCTGCCATCTCCAGCCGTGTTCCTGCAGAAAGGCTTTTCGAAGTATTGTCATTAAAAGCAGGGACAAGGACGGCTTTTGCCGGCAGCCTGCGCGGTGGCCATGGCGTCGCACTGTCTGGCTGAATGTCCCTCCGGGAAGGCCAACATGGGAAGGGCCTTGCCGTCATCAGATTTTCCTTTCCTCAGAACTGCGTCTTGTAGCTCAGTTTTGGGAAGTTACTTGCGTGCAATTACTAGTGTGAGTGTTAGTGGCAAATTCGAAATGTTGGCTTGTTTGTTCGATTTGCCTATCAATAAAATTCATATATTTTCAATTTAACTGGAATTTTTACAGGACTTCAATGTAAGGTGTGTTATTTGTCTGACACCTTACACCTGTGATCGTGTGACGTATCCCAAGTCTTACAGTCTCACTGCTGGTCAACCCGTTTTGCTATTCCAACTGCATATGTAACAAATGGAGAAAGAATGTGTGCCTCTGCCAAGTAACATAAAGTGTTCAGTTGTGCTTAACCTGTGCGATTTGTGCACTGCAATATGGTTCGCAATGGAGAGACTCAGTAGTCATATCTTAAATTCTCTTCGATTATGTTGTCAAGTATTTCTTGAAACACAAAGTTAGCATCCCTGACTTCTGGTCAGTCTTAAGTACAGGGAGTGCTGCAGTTGAGTGACTGTTTTTCACGTTGATATGTCGTGTATAAGATGGAAACGGTCGATCGTCAGGTCGATGAATATGCATCTCTTGATTTTCTCGACATGCACATTGATAGAGATATATATATATATATATATATATATATATATAAATATATATATATATATATATATATATGAATGGTTTGAACCATTCTGGTGTTCCACGTGCATGTGAAGGGCTGGGAGAACAAAAATGTGCCTCTGTCAAGTAACTTTAAGGGGTCAATTGTCGTGAACACCTGTCGCTTGTACTCTGCATCTTGGATTCCTATGGGAAGACTCAGTCTATGGTCGACATATCTTACAACTACTCTTCGATTATATTGTCAAGTATTTGCTGGAACATGAATTTAGCGTTTCTGACCTCTGTCGTGGTGTGGTGACTGTTTTTCGCACTGAAATGCGCTATGGTCCGGCACTGGCCACTGGTTTACGCGTTGAAATATCGTTGATAACAAGGGAACAGACTCTCATAAGACGTCGCTGTTTCGTCACATGTGTTTACCAAAGCTTTATAGGGCATGATGTGTACACAACACACTTCCTGAAGTGCAATGGGATATGAATTTCGTAAACGGTTGCTATCAACACCATCGGTAACCTATAAATGGGCTGTGTCAGGTAGAGTAAATGTTGTTGTATGTGATGTCCAATACAGTAATTTCACCCTCTTAAAGTTTACAACCGCTGTGTGTGGAACTCGCTGGATGGATGCATGTTTAAGGAATGTTGGATGGCGTTAAATCACCATCAGGATTCCCGGATTGTGTGTTTCTGCACTACGACCTTGTGTGCATACACCTGATTCTCAGCAAAGATGAAAAAAAAAGAACTACTGGTTGAAAAATTGCACTGCTCATCATAAATGAGTATGGAACGTTCAGCTTCCAAGTTGTGGTGATTTCCGATTGCGGTAGAAATACGAATACCTTAACGTGATAATTCAATGTATAGTACTACCATATGTCAGAACTATACATGTTCTGAGACTGAAGTTAGAGTATAAATGTTAAATGTACTGTGCGAAATGTGATAGAGTTGATTCATACAACCAAAGTTTTCTGTCGCTAGAGCTAGACGGCTATTCAGTTTTGACGAACGTCTTATGTCTTTTGTGGAGACAGAATAACAATAACATGTATTCCTTCCCTTTCAGCCTATCAATAAATTATTAATCCACTAAACACAGAATCGCGACACTCGAAAGTGGTGGACCAACACACAAAAATTTAATGCTGAATTCCGAAATGCTACAACATGAGCAAAATATGGAATGTTTATGCAGGAATTGTGAAAGAATTGATGAGTTCCTAGAAAATACCATGTTGTTCTTAAAGGGTGGAGGCTCACTCTGTTGGTTCACGACGCTGGATAAGTGTCATTTTCGATACATTATTCGTTGATTTCACCTTAAAACTGACGTGAGAGAAATGACTTGCTGTATGCGTCATGGTTCAAATGGTTCAAATGGCTCTGAGCACCATGGGACTTAACATCGGAGGTCATCAGCCCCTAGAACTTAGAACTACTTAAACCTAACTAACCTAAGGACATCACACACATCCATGCCCGAGGCAGGATTCGAACCTGCGACCGTAGCAGTCGCGCGGTTCCGTACTGAAGCGCGTAGAAACGCTCAGCCACCACCGCTGGCTGTATGTGTCATGCCTGCCGCCATTTACAAATCCCATGGAGGTGGCTGATGTTAAGTACACCCACAAAAGATCTGAGACATGACGGCAACTACGGGTGGCTTTGTCATCTAGGTGTGTGTGGCTGGCGGTGCTGGGGGGGCTGGCCCGCAGGCAGCTGTTGGCGCTCGCGTCCCGACGTCTCTCCGCCCAGAGACATGGAGCGCACTTAGTTTGCATGAACCATACGTGACGCTCTGCCGTAGATAGAACTTTCATCGCCATCTTGTATTCTGACGTCGCAGAAACTCTTCCAGCATTCCAAGTTCTGGATTGTGATGTGATAGAGCCTGTCCCAGTATTCCAAATCAGCCATCTTGTGCCAGCCATATTTTATCCAGGTTTGCCATCTTGCATCGCCATTTTGGATGCTGACGTCACAGAGCCTATCCCAGTGTTCCAGGCCTTTCATTGTGATGTCATAGAGTCTGTCCCAGCATTACAAGTCAGCCAGCATAACAACGCTCCATTTTGAATTTCCTGCTAGTTCATACTTACGACAACAGCCCCACTTTCCGTATCAAAATTTTGAATTTCCTGCCAAAATTTGAATTCCCCCCGTTTTACACATAGGGCAATTGGCCTTTCTCAGATGTGGGTGGGTGTGGGTGTGGGTTCATGAATAACCACGACATCATCGCTGACGTCATCGGTGACACACATTGTTTGTGAACTTTCGACACACTAGTACTGACGTATCTGGAGACGCCAGTGTGATACCACTCCAGCTGTAGTCCGCCATATGACCTGACAACCAGGAGTGATGGTCTGGAGTGCCACTTCTTCATAGCAGGATCCCTTTGGTTGTCATCCGCGGCAACCTTACAGCACAGCGGTATGTCGATGATATTACACGATCCGTTTTTTTGTCCTTCATGGAAAGCTATCCTGGGCTTAAAATTCAGCAAGATGCGAGTAATGACCCCCTTCTCCCCCCCCTCCCCCCCCCCTCCCACGTCGAGAGTTGCTACTGTTGACCTTCGTGTTGGTCTAACTCGTCAACTGGACAGAATTTGGTACGATATACCTCCGAAGGACATCCAACATGTCTGTCAAACAACAAAAAGCCGAGAGCTGCTTGTATAATATTGTTAGAGGTGGACCAACGCCTTATTGACTTGCTCAATATGTGAAACTCTTTCTCTTGAATAAATCGTCCAATTGTTTTGAAATTTGATTGTCTGTGCATGTACATCCCGTCCACTGATTTCCGTCCCATTCAGAGAACTCCTTCGTGGTGTGTCGATTTTTTTTTTGTCTTAATGCATATATTTCCTTTCCATTCTTCTCTCTGGGATTGAGCGCGCTCCCTATTTGTTTCTCTTCTTCCTGTAGTATTATCGCAAGTATCCGAGCCTAAAAGGAATCTTTGTACGATCCATGGGCGATGTTTCGTGCTTTGGTCGGTACTTGTCGAACAAGACCACTGTCGGACTGTCTGGATTGTTTTATGTCATTTTGGATATCCTCTGGATCAACAGAGCAGCTCACTTCGACATTAAATAGATTAGACCAAAGACTCCTTGTTCTGATTTTAGAGTGTATGTCGTGTACGCATTCTTAAAAATTTCTCCAAACTAAAGTAGCCAGGAGGCACCTGTGTCAAAGTTCGACCTATTTCTTTGCGCAGATTTAGAATTTGAGCCGTAAATCATAGTAAATAGATATTTATTAACTTCACTTTTTCTGTTAGTGACGGATTTATTGTTGAGTTTGCTTCATCTAGTGCTCTGGTAGAATATGGTACTTTTCGTCAGTTACAAGCTGCCATTTTGTGCATGCAGACCTGGACATGTAATCCGATGATTTTATGTTTCTCTTTTATCACTAATCAAAATCGCTGATATTGTTTTGTGTTTGTCCTGTGGGTATGAACACAGTACTCTTATGGTTTATTTTTGCACCCGATTCTATATCGTATATTTAAATATTGCTTTAACTTGTCCAAAACTTATACGTCTGTAATAAAAATTCCTAGATTGTGTAAGCCGTACAAACTGTGTCTGAGTTTCCCACACTCTGACCAGAGCAGAATGAGGAAATTTTGCGGAGTAATGAGTCGAGGGTCATGACGTATAGCGCCACAGACAACGAACATTTTTGTTTTACTGTGAATTTGAAAGGAAATTCATTTGTTGCTTCTCCGTAGACGATCACTCGAGAATTGCAATTTGTCAGCACTTTAAACACTGGAACTCTAAACTTATGTCCTGATGCTAGAGCGTTCATGACTGCCGTGAAATATTCGTGACAAGACCCTGCCGAATGCTTTGTTTAAGTCTATTGATATTACTGCTGTGAGAGTGTAAGTGGCTGTTTCACGTTCCATGAAATCGCGATGTGTCAGAACTACGTCGAATATTGATCTGCATGGTACGGCAAAAGTTTGGCTTGCACTATAATTTTATTCATAACCGTCTTGAGACGTCTTGCAAAGCATTGGGCTACGATTTTATAGTCGCAGTTTAGAGGTGTGATGGGCCGAACGTTTTCGATTTCGTACTTATTTTGACTTTTTGGAGTTAGGACAATTCGACGTTCGAGTAATTGTACTGGTACATATGTCCCACTGCGACTTCGTCAGTTATTTCTAGAAAGGTATCTTTCAAAATGGCCCAGAATTCTAGGTAGAATTCCACTGGCAGTCCTTCTGTTCCTGGCGTCTTTCGTCTTGAACTCGCCTTCAGTACCTCGTGAAGGTCGTCTTCAATGAAATGTTCGTTGAGTTGGAATCTGCCTGTGTCTGTAAGGATTCGTGTCACGTCACGCAGGAGCCAAGTAGTCGCATTCTTTTCAGAGATTTTCCTGTGGAAGAGGTATGTAAAATACTGCTGTATTTCGTAGCTAATGCAGTGCAGTGTTTCGGTGTGTTCTCCGTTGGGTTGTGTAGCTCGGTGATTTTCTTTTGTCGTAGCCTGGTTCTCTCGTGATCTAAGTGATATACCGATATGTCTTTTTCGCCAAAAGGGACCGACAGTACACTTCTAAGTATCGTCCCTTGTGTTTCTGATTTTTTGAGATGTAACAGTCTCATTTTGATCTTCTTTATTTATAGCAATATAGTTGTGCGTGCTCCAGGTGAGATCTTTAGTGCGTCTCGTTGGCATTGTACGTAGAATTCCGAAGTGTATCTTCTTTTCTCTCTACTTTTTCTCTCCTGTAGGTGATGATAGTTTGTTGTATGAACAGTTTCGCACAAAAAATCCACCACATCAGAATGCTGCCGTATTTCACTTTTTTCTGTAAACTCTGATCCCACAAACGGCCAGTCATACTGTAGAGACTAGCGTGGTGATGCTGTTGGACGTTTAGTTTCCAGACTCCGTGGTGGCGGTATTCAAGTATGTTTTGAAGGCGTACGGGGCAGAAGTACGCGCAGTGATCTGAAAAACTGGATGGAAACTCTTGGCAGTCGAATATTTGGTGGGAACAGCACCACAATATGTAGAGACGGTCGATTCTGCATAGTCCTTATAGTTAGTTGAAGGTGGACTCAGTATCGTGTGGGGGGAGCAGCCACCACGTGTTTAATCATCCTCCACGCCCACTAAAAATATTGACCCAAGGCGTGACCTACAGTACTTTCCCAGAATCCCCCGACAAACCCAAACGTCGTTCACCTTCCCTACTACCGATTTTATGTGTTCTTCAGATTTCATATTCCATCATACTAATAATCCTGAATGTTTACACGATGTGCTGAGTTCCAGAAGTTGATCACTAATATTTTATTTAATAATATCGTGTTTTTCCTCTTTGTATGGACATTATCTTGCATTCAACCACATTTAAAGAAAGATTCCATTCATGGCACCAAGTGGAAGTACTGTCTAAACCATTCTTAATTTCTTCAGAACGTTAGGGGTCGAACAAATGACTAGTCTATCTACCATAGAACACCTATTAGAGAAAGGACACTCTGTAACACAGATCGCCTTCATAATGGACGATCTGTGGCAGAGATGACGATTATGACGATAAAAACCGAAGTAGTTAAGCACTGCTGTGCTTAAAATGCTGATCTGAACAGGGAATATATACCAGATGGGAGACGATCACGACCATTCCCTTGTTGCAGTCGCCGCAATAATGTACTGCCGTTTCTTTGTAACACTTCCTTTAGTATCATTTAAGGTCTGCCATCAATCACCCCTATTACATCAAGGTCCTGCTCCTGAATCTGCTGTGGTTATGGCAAGTGCGCTCGCCAAATTTGAAGTTGTTGGGACAGTGTCGACCACGCCGTCTATAGCATCTCGACGAAATCACTCACGTTGTGTAGAAACTGTAAAGAATTATCTAGTGACTTGATTTTGATCAATTTTCAAATAATAAGTGAAACAATAACACTTTCCTATAACGTTCTTTAACCTAAGTCGTTGTAACCTAGATAGGGTGTAAACCTTTCCTGTGTATGCTAAACCGAGTGCCGTGTGTGAAAGAAAAAAAACTGAATAAATAAATTAAAAGTCTGCCAGTCTGCTTAACTGATTAAATGCAATTATTAGAAACGCCTCATATAGTTAATTGTTCGTCTTGAATAATAATTAGAGGCACTGTTCTTTTGAGTTTGCGCATAAAAGTAAATGTAAATTACTAGCAAACACACACCAAAAAAGTTTTGCATGACCTCGGTTTCGAGAGTTCCGGAACCTGTACAGAAAATTGGAATAGAGATAAACATAAACATCATTTCCGCCCTTTTTATTGCTCATGAAAACCACACATTGTATGTAGTACCACCATACAGTGAGACCTTCAGAGGTGGTGGTCCAGATTTCTGTACACAACGGTGCCTCATATACCCAGTAGCACGTCCTCTTCCATTGATGCATACCTGTATTCGTCGCGGCATACTACCCCGAAGTTCATCAAGGCACTGTTGGTCCAAATTGTCTCTCTCCTCAACGGCGATTCGGCGTAGATCCCTCAGAGTGGTTGGTGGCTCACGTTGTCCATAAACCACCCTTTTCGATCCATCCCAGGCATGTTCGTTGGGGTTCATGTATGGAAACGTGCTGGCCACTCTAGTCGAGCGATTTCGTTATCCTGAAGGAAGTCATTCACAAGATGCGCACGATGGAGGTGCGAATTGTCGTCCATGAAGACGAATGCCTCGCCAATATGCTGTCGTTATGATTGCACTATCGGTCAGAGGATGGCATTCACGTATCGTAGAGCCGTTACGGCGCCATGGGTAGTCCTCTCAGTCCAGTGGTGGTCAACTTCTTCATGGAACAATTCGAAGCACAGGCACTGGACTCGGCGACTTGCAAACCTAAGGTGTGGTACAGGTATGTCGATGATACTTTCGTGGTGTGGAGCCATAGTGAAGAACAGCTCGGTGACTTCCTAAGACACTTGAACAGCCTCCATGCCAACATAACATTTACCATGGAAGTAGAAAAGGACAAGAAACTGCCATTTCTAGATGTGCTGGTCACAAGGGACGGCGAAAACCTGGGACACAGCGTGTATCGAAAACCGACACACACGGACCGATACCTGCACAAACTGTCAAACCACCACCCGAGCCAGAAAAGAGGCATGATTAGTACGCTCGTAACGAGAGCAGGACGAATATGTGAGCCGCAACACCTCAAACGAGAAATGCAACACCTGGAAACTGTCCGGAGGAGCAATGGGTACTCCAAAAATTATATTAGAAGTGTATCAGAGCCAAACACTCGGCGAAGTAAGGAACCAGAAAAAGAAATGTCGGGTACGGCCTTTCTGCCATACATTCCCAGAGTGACGGACAGAATCGGCCGTATATTGCGCAAACATGGCGTAAAGACGATTTTCAAACCGACAAGGAAGATCAAAGAGTGTCTTAGATCGGCGAAGGAGAAAAGAGACCCACTTTCAATGTCGGGAATATACCGTATACCGTGCACATGCGGAAAAGTTTATGTCGGAGTGACTGGACAATCCATCAACACCAGGATCAACGAGCATAAGCGACATTGTAGGTTGGGGCAGGTGGAGAAATCGGCCGTGGCAGAGCACGCACTCAATGAGACCGACCACGTAATAAAATTCGCCGACACGGAAGTTCTGGCTGTAGAGAAGCACTATCACACGCGCTTGTTCAGAGAAGCTGTAGAAATACAAAAACACGCGAACAGTTTGAACAAGAAAGAGGAAAGCCTTAGGGTCAACGGATCCTGGCTTCCCGTACTGCAGCGAACGACCGTCGCAGGTAGCAAGAGGAGAACCGCACCGGAAATGACCGCGGAGAAGCCCTCGGACGTTCCACCACCGGCAATGGAGGGTGAAGCTTTGACAATGCCAGCCACTCGTGCTGGCGAAACGTCAGAAAAATCATTAGATGAACGTCGGCCGAAGAACCCGAGACAGA
The DNA here is from genome assembly GCF_023864345.2 of Schistocerca serialis cubense. Taxonomy (NCBI): domain Eukaryota; kingdom Metazoa; phylum Arthropoda; class Insecta; order Orthoptera; family Acrididae; genus Schistocerca; species Schistocerca serialis. The sequence continues at coordinate 621,544,245 of NC_064640.1, forward strand.
AGCCAATAGGCAGTTTGTCAACAAGTGGCCACGAAAGCCTTAACAATTTTGTTTTACACATTTAGTTAATGATAGTTACACTATTTCATTGTTTATTTCATTCCAGAATTAATTGTACAGTTTTAAACATTTAGTTAATCATAGCTACATTATTTTATTGTTTATACATTCCTTCCAAATTACTTCCAAGATATTCATCAATTGAGTAGTATACTTTACTTTTAAATCAAGTGTCAAATACCTCCTCAGATTTAAAGAGGGTGAAGGTTTTGACTGATTGTGGCAGTTTGTTATATAACTTTAGACTTAGGTGTTTGTGGCTGTTGTGTGTCAATGACAGCCTAGAGTATGGTATATCAAGCGTGCAGTTGTTTCTAGTGCTGTGCAAATGTAAATTCATTCTCTGTGTAAATAGTTGTAAATTTTCTTTTACGTATATTAAGCAGTTATACATATAGAGAATTGGGATGGTCGTTGTGTTTAATAGGCTGACAGGTTTCGATTGGATCCAATCCTTGTATACATCTACGGCTTTTTTTACCATTTGACTACAAAGTTTGTCTCTGTTGAATTACACCGTAACAGAATCCCATATTGTAGCTGTGAAAGAAGACATAGTAGCAAAGCATCAATAAACGTTTATTGACAGAATATCTTAGTTTATGTAGCAGGAATATCTCACGTGCAAGTTTGCCTGTCAGATAGCTTATATGGTCATCCCATGACAGCCTTTTATTTATTTTATGTCCCAATAGTTTGACACTGTGATTGTCTTCTTTCCGTACCTCCAGATTAAAATAAATCTCCTCCGTTTTTGTCTTGTTTATAAATAACTGGTCAGCAATACATCACACACTGCATTTTTCAAAAAATTCATTATTTTTGTCTACCACCTCTTGCATACTCTCACCTGTGGACACCATGGTCATATCATCAGCTCATAAAACATTTTTGCAGGCTGTATAGTTTCAGAATCATTAACATAGATAATAAAGAGGAAGGGTCAAAGAACGGAGCCCTGTCTAATTCCTTTCTTAATTTTCATTAGTTGTGATCTTTCATTGTTCACATACACTAACTGTTTCCCGTTATTTAAGTATGATTTAATCAAATTAAGTGGTTTATCTGCAATACCATAATATTCTAATTTTTAACAATTATTTCATGTGATACTTAATCAAATGCTTTGCTTAAGTCTATGATATTGCACAGGTGGTCAGTTTCCTTTCAAAAGCACTGTGGATTTCAGTTATCAGACTTTCAATAGCTTTCATTGTTGACTGATTAGTTCTAAACCCAAACTGTCTATCATTAAGTAGTTTATTGCTCTCAAAATACATGTAAATCTGTGTGTGTGAGCAGCTCTCTATGATTTTGGCCAGTATAGAGACAGCTGATATTGGTCTATAGTTATCTGCTATTTCTCTGTCACCCTTTTTGTATATGGGGAGTGTAACGGTAACTTTAAGGGAATAAGGGAAAATGCCATCATCAAGGATTTTATTTGCAAGATAAAGAAGTTCTAATTTCCTTAATTATAGCCTTTATTACAAAGTTACTGAATCCATAGTAGTCTTCTGTTCTAGAGTTGTTCAGCTTGTTTACAGAGCTATTTATATCTGTAGCAGTTATCCTACTCCATTTATATCTTTTATCTGTTTTATTCTGTGATTGCTAAAGAAAAGCTTCCGCATCAGTTAAATCGTCACTTTTTCGGTACATGGGCATTTACTAAATTTATGAAGTGATCGTTGATAGTGTTACAAATAATTGGGTTACTGATTTCTTCCTTTCCCATGTTTATCTCGCTTTAAACAACTATGTTACAGGCAGCTTTACATTTATTTTTAAAATTTAAAATACATTCTTCATTTGCTTTCATTTTTACAGCTTTAATTTCAGATTTGAATATTTTTCTTAAGTTTATATATCTGGTGTCGGGAGTGAAGTTGCGCATCACGTGGCCTATTGTGCACAGTTTCAGTCGTAACATGATGTCCTGTGGCTGCAGGAAAAGCATTATTCAACATGGTGGCTTTGTTGTCAGGGTTCCCTCGAGCCATACATAATCCGTAAATAGCGGTCATCATCTGCAGTAGCAGCCCTTGGGCGGCCTGAGCGAGGCATGTCATCGACAGTTGACTACAGACAACACGAGCCGTGTACCTCCTTCATGGCGGAATGACTGGAACTGATGGGCTGTCGAACCCCCTCCGTCTAATAGGCGATGCTCATGCATGGATGTTTACATCTCTGGGCGGGTTTCGTGACAACTCTGAACAGTCAAACAGACTGTGTCTGTGATACAATATCCACAGTCAACGTCTATCTTCAGGAGTTTTTGGAAGCGGGGTGATGCAAAACTTTTTTGATGTGTGTATATTTAAATAGCAATTAAACATAAAATTTCTGAACACCTTTATCCTTGATTGTACTAGCTTGGTTCAAAGTTCATTATCAGTGATGTGTTGCTATTCTCATAATCGAGCACGTGATTAGTTTACATTCAAATTAACTTTTAAAATTGACAAAGAATAGATTACAAATTTTTTTTAAGTTCAATTAATTTGTGTTTCCTCAAAAACTACTAGTAACGAGTAATCAGTAGCGTGAGGTTATGTAACTTTTGTCGTAACGCTAGTGAGCTTCAGTTATACTAAATTCAGTGTCGCATATTTCAAAGCACATTCCAAATTATTTCATTTAACTGCATTACATTATCTAAAGTTATATATTGCAGTATTCATTGATTATTTTTTGCTTGTAGTTTTAAGTATGTGTGTGTACGCCTTCTACTGCCATGTAGTTATTTCAGTATTATTCCCAGCAACTACTCTCCAGGTCATTAGTAACTTATCGAACAGTAATTGCCCTACTGGGTTGGCGACCGTAATTATTAATCCTCTTAAATCCCATCATTTGAGTTGTTGTGCCTTAGTCGGTTCTTGTGGTACCCCTTTTCCTGTAGTACTTTACGTGAGCGATTTCCTTGTTGTCAACTAAAAGAACAAAGGTGTAATACTAGCAGGGCGGTGGAATAAATTATTTTTCCGAATAGTTTGTTGTACACATCTTCCCTCGAATCAGCGTCAGATTCGTTCAGAAACGGTAGCCTTACTCAAAATTTTATGATTTCTGTTGGCCACAAGCAAAACACGATCAAATTTCCACAGTAACCGTTTGGTGAATGGGGGATGTTACAATAGTACTCAAATGTGAAAGTACGTCAGTTAATAGGAACAAAATATTACAAGCCCGGCACTTGAGCTCAAATTTAAAGTCCAATACTTGCTAACTGGCGTAAACGTTACAATTAAAGATCTTCAACAAGAAGCTATAGTTCAACACTAGCTAACTGGCTTAAAATACCAGGCGTTCAGCTCCTGCACACAAAAGTTAGTTCTTCAATGAACTGAAATAAAATATTATAAACCTTGCACTTCTGCTCAGAAATTATAGTTTAATTCTAACAACCAAAACTTTCCTGAGTATCAGTAGCCACATGCACGAAATATCACTAGTCCATGGAACTATTTCCTGAGGAATTTGTATGTCCTCAAAGCTGCTGAGCGAAAATATTACAAGTCCATGAAAACTGTTATCTGAAAAAATTTATGTTTGTTTACAGATCTGGTTGCTACTTTAATAATTCCTCTCACCAATAGTTAATAAGCTTGTTATAACTCTTCCACACCCACACCCACCATAGACGTCTTTCTTCCCCTCCCTTTATTCGGCCTGTTCACCAAATTCACCAGTTTGTCATTATGAAATACTAGCCTGTGCCACTACTCACTTGTATAACATTCCTGTTTTATTCACTCACATAGTTTTAACATTTGATTGTACTGTAATGTAAGATTTATTTGTTGAATGTCTCTTTAGGTATTGCATCATACTTGTGTTTTATAGCGATATAGTCATCAAATGTCACATATCAGCCGGCCGAGGTGGCCGAGCGGTTCTAGGCGCCACAGTCTGGAACCGCGCGACCGCTACGATCGCAGGTTCGAATCCTGCCTCGGGCATGGATATGTGTGATGTCCATAGGTTAGTTAGCTTGAAGTAGTTCTAAGTTCTAGGGGACTGATGACCTCAGAAGTTAAGTCCCATAGTGCTCAGAGCCATTTTGTCACATATCTTCATACAGCATTCTTTGTACAGCTATGAATTCCCACTGCACTTGTGTGGTCTATCTCTTCAGCATTAAGTTATGGCCTAAGAAGCCGAAAGCCGGCTCATAACGAACTAAAAAATAAGAGGGATGCCCAGAAAGTAATGCACCGCATTTTTTTCCTTCAACAATTCTTTACTGAACATAATGAGAATTATACACACGAAAGAATAGTCTTGAAAGTCTCTTCGGGTTTGCCGCCGGATCATAAAATCAACTTGACTCGATATTTCGGCGATCCAACTGTTCGCCATCTTCAGGAAATGCTGCTTCTGTTGATGAGTCCCGCCGAGAACTGACGCCAGGTTGCAAATCGACGTCCTATATAGGCCACCGTTCAGTACACGGCGCATGCGCCGCCCATCACGGTTTCTGCCTTCCGAAACAGGGAGGTGGCGCCGCCCTTAGTGAAACACTGCTGGCAACGATATATCGCAATCAAGGCCGCACCGAAGAACGTTCAGTTTTGATGCGAGATAATACAGGATTCCACGTTTTGCTAAGAGGAAACCCATTGTCTCTGTTGATTAAATTATCAGCCAACCTAATTTCAATCGCCTCTTTATAGACACTGTTCCAAAAACAGGAAATGTTGGCAACCACAACAGTTTCCTCAAATTTCATTTTGTGTCCCTCATTTAGGCAGTGTTCTGCTACCGCCGATTTTTCCGGCTGTTGTAGCCTCGTGTGACGGCGATGTTCCACACACCTGTCATGCACTGTGCGAATAGAACGGTCAATGTAAGCTGAGAACGACGTGTATGTCCTGTCGGCACCAATCCTTGTCCTGGTGGCGGAGCCAGTGCTTCACTATGTGAATCATCTCCTCATCGTCCTCAAAATGTCTTCCACGAATGGAATCCTTCAAGTGGAAGTTCAAGGGGGCTAGGTCAGGGCTGTGGGGTGGATGGGGTAGCACTGTTCAATCCTGTTTTGCGATGTGTTCAGCAGTCCTCAGCCTTGAGTGGGGCCGAGCGTTATCGTGTTGCAGCGAAACATCTCCTGGGTTTCTGTGGCGCAGAAGTCGCTGGAAGCGCGTTTTGAGTTTTTAATGTGTTTACAATGCTTCTGAATTAATAATACCGCCACTTGGTATCACGTCAATGAGAATCACATCTTCACAGTCTCAGAATACGTTGATCATGACTGGCGGAGGAACTTGCTTTGAATTTCTTCTTCTGTTGGGAGTGGGAAAGGTGCCACTCCATCGACTGTCGTTTTGTTTCGGGGTCAAAATGGTGAACCCAGACTTCGTCACCTGTCACAGTGCGGGATAAGAAGGCCTCCCCCTCAGCTTAAAAACGTTGCAACAAATCAAGACAATGTTTTTTCTGTGGGATTTGTGATCCTCTGTTAGACACCACGGGATCCATCTTGCACATACTTTTGAATATCCAAAAGTGTGGACAGCTGCATCCACATTTCCTTTGCTGATTGACAGATGCAGCGTCAACTGCCAGGCCGTAATGCGTCTGTCCTCGCGAATGACAACATCAGGTGCTGCAACATGTCAGGTGTGACAGCCGTGGATAGTCTCCCCGACCGCTGCAAATCGTGGAGCTCCGCCTAACCGCCTTCTGGTGACCTCACCCTCAGTGCCCAGCGGCTAAGTGTACTTCTGTCGACAGCAGGTGCTCCATAGACGTTGCACAAGCGTTTGTGAATATTCCTCACAATTTCTTTCTCTGCAGTGAGAAATTCAATGACGGCACGTTGCTTGTTACGTACACCACCTACAGACGTCATTTTGAAATTGTTCTGCAGCTACGCTATCTGAGAAGTGACAGAAACTTGGCGCATTTACTCCGGAGACTTCAAATAATATATACGCAACGTTTCGCCTTCGCAGCATTGTTCTCGGCTGAGAAAAAAAAAAACGGTGCTTTACTTTCTGGGCAACCATCGTATTATTGTGGATCATTCATACGTTGTATTCAAGTTCTTCATATGTCTGTTTATATCCAAGAACCGACGGATTATTCCATTAATATTTTAGTTTTAGTTATTTATTTATTTTAATTTGTTTTGTTTTTACGGTGAAAAGCTAAGTAAGTGGACAACTTAAAGGAAAGAATAACTAAGAAAGCCCCTCCGTTGGCCGGAGGGGGGGGGGGGGGGGGGTGTCAGGCTGTGCTGCTTAGCCAAACCTGCCGCGTCGCAGATCCGACGCTGGACCTATCGGGAACGTCTTCACGGAAAAATTTATTGGTTCCCCAGAGTGTGATTCAGCATGTTCGAAGTCTGCAGTTAATGGACGGGTGTCGGCTCCTACTCAGAAGATTCCAGCTACACTGAGAGTCGCGGAAAGCACTGCCTAGATAATTTGAAAATAACTGTTCATACTTCGGGTTGCGAACAATTTTGGTATGCCTTTCTTGCAGGTAATTCCAAAAGTCCAAGACGTCTTTGGTATAATTCCAAAATAGGTAAAGAACCTCGTGTCCTTTGATCCACGCTACTATTCGTATGAGGGTAGCAGTTATCGTCTAGGGAAAGGAGAGCCTGTGGATCAACATGTGCCGGCGTCACCCGGAGAAAGTAGGCCAGGATGCCGCCCGCCAATCCACAGCAAAAAACGATGTGCATCTGTGGCCGGTGTTCTACTGGCACTGTAATTGGACGAGTCTACCATGTTCATCCTGTGAAGACTTGGTTGTGCCACCTGTTTACAACTGACTGTTACATTCCACGTGGACTGAACATCAGTGTCCACCACGCCCGTACTTACCGTTTTCCACACGAGCTTCCATCGGACATGCAGGTGTTTCGACTCGATGACTTTCGTTGGTCGACCACTTTGGAGAGTATGATAAACGTCCCACAACGTCATATGATGTGTTGCCAGTACAGCGAGATAAACATTGCTAAATTCGACGAAAAAATGACTTAGATGGTATAAAGAGGGGGAAACGTTTCGTGCCGTCACCGTGGGTGCGAGAGAAAGTGGTTAAACGATTCGAAGAGGAGGCCCATGGGCTTTCTTGGCAAGTCCTCCGCAGCTTGAGTTGTGTTTCAGGAAGAGGGCCACCGCCCTGTCATGGACATGAACGAGCCCGAGTCACCTCGATTAGGGGGGTGGGTCAGAGATCCGTAATTTATCTTGAACAATATGCCTGTGGCGACGACAGATCTGAAGGCGGCTAACAAACGTCACGCAACGGGGGCTGGCAATGATAAGACCTGGGCCAGGTAAGGGAAAAGAGAAGCCAGGTAGGTCTTCACGAAGCGTGTTCGTTGAATGATATCCATGGATCACAACCGTTAGTCGATGATGAGAACCCTGACGTGTTGCAGAAGGTGCTGGTAGTTTAGGGCCACTGTGCAGCATATGTCGCTACTGAAGTCGATGTCTAGGCGCTTCAGTGTCACAAAGTCGAAGAGAGCGATAGATGCCAGTTGGAGTCCTGCCTTGACATTCATAGCGACCGATTTTTCAACATTAAGGGCACTACCTGAGTCCATACCGTACATATGTATCCGGTTCAGCGCGTTAGAGACATTGTCGCCATTTCTGAGCTCAACCATCAGAGTAGGCTGTACATCGAAGCGTAACTCTACGGAACATCATTCCCGTAATCTTCTGTCTAATTTCAAATAGCAGAGGTTCGAGTGCCAGTGCATACAGGATTGTCGATAACGTTCATCCCTGCCACGCCAAATGTGTGACTAGAATAGGGCGCATGAAGCAGCCATTAGTTAGGACCTTGGAGGTCTCTCTTTGAAAGGGACATACGATCATGGTAATGAAGGGCTGAGGATACCCCATTTTGAGGAGAATGTGCATCAAGTAAGAGTTGTCAACTCGGTCAAAGGCCTGGCTAAATTCTGGGGATGCCAGAGCATGTGGAAAATTGTCCATCTTCTCCAGGGCTATCATATCATGATGTCTGCACAAAGCAGCTTGCATATTATTTGGTCCTCTTAACGACGCTTGGTCATATGAGATGATGCCCGACGACTTCCAATGGATTTGTGCAGAAAAGAGGCATGTCGTAATTAAGAAGTTTTAACGGGCCATACTCTTGAATCTATGCTCCAATTTTCGTTTTCGGGATAGGGATGATAATCCCTTCAACGAAGGTACCAGGAATTGACGTCTCCATGTACAGCATATCTTGACAGATGGACAGCCAATGTGGAATGTTCGATAGAACTCCAAAGGAAGTCTTGTCCACGCCTGTTGACTTATAGGTCTCGCCCTTACTGATGGCGTCAAGCACTTCCTCGTCAATAACGTCCATCATAAAGGTATCAGCCATGGCCAGGGTTAACATACCACAAATCTGCTGTGTGTCCTCCATTACTGTCAGTCAGTTGGGGTCTTGAGCCGAGTAGAGCATGGTGTAGTGTTCATAGAAGACTGTAGCTCTGTGCAGAAAACCACCGCCCGTCCTCCGCATCATTGACGTGGATCAGTGCTCGTTGGTGCCACTGGTGGTCTTTGCTAACATGATATAAGGATGGCCTGTCCACCATAAATCTATCTGGCGTCCACGCGCGAACGATTGCACCCTCTTCACTGTTGGCGCACGTGTACCACTACCTGTCCTTTGGCCCCATTTACCGCTATCTGCCTTTCTGGTGAGGGCGGCATCAAAGCGTAGTCACGTAAGACATTATGATAGAAGTCGAGTGACTGCCAGTTCCATGCTGCGGCATCGCAACTGTACACAGTCAAGATATGCTGGATGATCGGTTTGGCACAGCAATCCACCACTCCAGCGTTGTCGGTTATCCTCCTATTCAGCGGACACATGAATGCAAGGCATCCTCGATGATGAGGTTGCGATTGGGGGAAGTCAGATGAGCAGTGTTAAACTTCCTGGGTCTTCGGCTTCGCCACATCTGCTGGCGGCAGAGGGCGACACCGCTTATCTAGGCGATATGGTCTGTATAGGCAGTTAGCTACAGCTCTGCTTGTTGCATTGCGGGTGTAAGGGGACGAGAGACTACATCTTATCAAGGTGGTTGGATGAATAGCTCATATAACAGGTGAACCCAAGACAATCTCTATTTAGATGGTCACAAGTATCCACCAGTCTAAGGTCACACACAAGAGGCCCCAGTTTGGGACATGTAGAACTTTGCGGAGCTGGTACTTTGCCACTAGAACGCTGTTAAAGTCGCTGCCAAGAAAGATCTCATTATGCCTGCCCTGAAAAAGAGGAGTCACTTCTTCCATAAAAAATCGCGCATGGTCTCGGCGACTTGAGAAACCATACAGAGCATTGAGATTGGTAGATCGCACCGCTAGAACTTGGAACGTCACCCACTTGGCATTGGGGAGGTGCAACACTTTTTCAGACCGTAGTCCCTCCTTGAGGAGCATCGTAATGCTGCTTCTGGTGGGTGTGAGGCATAAACGCGTTATAACTGGATATGTCGGGGAAGTCTGCTGTGCTGACCTCTTGGAGGAAGGCTATAGGGATGTTAGCTGCATTTAACATGTCCTGTAACAACCGCAACTTAGGACAAGTGCATAAATTGTTGACATTGATGGTTGTAATTCTATAACCCGAATTCCATCCCCTCTTTAAAGGATCGCCATCAGCCACTAAGTGACCCGTGAGCTGTGGCCCAACCACAGCTTCCTACTATTGCAGTCATTGTCCCGGCTAGCGTAGGGGGGCGCCCTCATGATTTTCATCATTGGCCGTCAACATCGGGGCTCTTTGGTACCGTATGCCCATGAGGCATGGGCGTTCAGCGACCATGAAGGGGTATCGTCCATGACGGTGTATTGCAGAATCAAAGGTGACTCTGGTGGGGGGTTGGCTGCAGGGGTCAGCTCGTAGGGCGAAGATGTGGCTGGAAGTGCGATGTTAGGTGCCATGGCCTCAAGGCCCGTGGAGTGCCGTGTAGCCTCGGCTCGCTCATTGCTGTCGGCGGCTGCAAGACATCCAGCTTCCGTGGCTGATATTCGCAAAAGATAGTCATCGGAGGGTATCTGGCGTCGCTTCTTGTGCTTCTACGGCTCTTGTTGTTTGCGGACATGTGGCTCAGAATCGGAATGCGGATGGCGGGTTGCCATCGCATCTACCTCCGAAAGGAAAGCAGAGATCGGCACAATCTTAGAGTCTATGTCCGTCGCATCAAAAGCTGGGGATGGGTTGCCGTCACATCTCTCTCCGAAAGGCCGTCCGGAGTGGCCGTGCGGTTCTAGGCGCTACGGTCTGGAGCCGAGCGACCGCTACGGTCGCAGGTTCGAATCCTGCCTTGGGTATGGATGTGTGTGATGTCCTTAGGTTGGTTAGGTTTAATTAGTTCTAAGTTCTAGGCGACTGATGACCTCAGAAGTTAAGTCGCGTAGTGCTCAGAGCCATTTGAACCAATCCCTCCGAAAGGAAAGCAAAGGTCGGCACAACCTTAGAGTCTACGTCCATCGCATCAAAGGCTGGGGCCGGCGATGACTGCTGTCGAACGGCGTCCAGCTGTTGCTCCGCCTCCGGCACGTCATTGTTCAAATCTGTTCTTGATGTAGCCTCGGAACGTGACGTCTTGGGAGAGAGAGTCTGTTCTTCATCAGGTGGAGATACTGGCCTCACCGCTACAGCGCAAGTGAGAGGAGGGTCGTAGCAGCATAATCCGGTGACTGATCCACATTTGGGACACGTCCATGGCTATCTGTCATAATTTATTATTGCTTAGTAGCTACCATTGTTGATATATGATTTAGTTAACTCCATCTTAACTTACCTGACACAATTAAGGATCGGATATGTTGTGAACGTATTCCATTTTTCGGCTACGTTCAAATGTTCAAATGTGTGTGAAATCTTATGGGGCTTAACTGCTAAGGTCATCAGTCCCTAAGCTTACACACTACTTAACCTAAATCATCCTAAGGACAAACACACACACCCATGCCCGAGGGAGGACTCGAACCTCAGCCGGGACCAGCCGCACAGTCCATGACTGCAGCGCCTGGGACCGCTCGGCTAATCCCGCGCGGCTTCGGCTACGTCTTCATTATTTTCCCGTGTGGTTGTAAGGCAGCAACGACAACTGTCAGGTAGCATTTCGAAGGGAAGCTCGAAGTCGCTTTGAGAGCATAATATGAGCCCCGCATGATCGACGGTGACCGCTCCTATGTATCCGTCGCCGTGTTTGAATTGAAACCGTTGGCATATCTGGACACAACGTCATGATGGACGGCGTTGCTTGTCATTTTCGCTTATATAACGCTACTGGATGCCTACTATGTCCTTGGGGTTGCGATGAACTTCGCCGCGAAGGAAGCATTCAATTTCAAAGGCTCTGGTCGTGTATGGTCGGACCGAGAACTGAACTTGATCCTGTATTTTCGATAAGCGTGAGCCATGGCACGTCTATCAATGGTCGTAGCATTAAGCGGCGGCGAAAATGTAAACAGACTACTCGCGCTCGGGAACACCGCGGACAGGACGCAAAAAAGACGTCCTCGCCGCTACCCTGCCGAAGGCAGACTGGTTTTCGACTATCTCAGAATTCTTAATGCGGTCTGGAACATTACAGGCAGGCATGGCTGGATGCGCACTCTATTTTGACAGGCGAGACGACGCAGCGCGCCAGAGTCTTGGCACAGGTGAGCATCGCTCGTGAGAATGTATCGACTGGAGCAGCAGACGACACTTCCAGACACTGCAGTTGGCGTAAACGAAAGACCTCGAAGTAACATAACATTAGGACAGCAGGTAGCTGTAGTCTTATCGCCAATGGGGAACCTGGACAGTTGGCGGTGGCAGGAGCTACCACCATGGCGCCGAGTCAGTGGCTGAAAATTCATTTCACAGTCACAAAAAACATAAGATCTGAATCATCATAGCTACAAATTAGGCAAGAAAGACTAAATGAAAGAGGAAAACGAGACGACGAAGTGCGCCTAATCGCCCTGTTGGTAGAGGCGGAGTAAAGCTGAAGGTATTAAATGTGTAAGATTAGGAAATACCAATTTGACTTAAGAAATTGATAACTTCTAAAACGCCTTAAACGATTTTAAAGAGATTAAGTGTCCACAGGTACCGCTTCAACAGCTCTGTGGAAATACATCAGTAGTTCCAGAATTTCTGTCAATGTAATGCATCTATAATTATACGCCGAAATGTTAATTCCGAGAATTAAGGAAACGTATTTAACATAAAATAAACAATAAATCAGTAAAAGTAGGGGCAGTGTGAGAAATTAGACTATAGTAGGTATCTAGAGTCATGTCAGTTTCATCATTTTTAATCATAATCTATAGCAAATAAAGATAAATGAACTATATCTCTGATTAAAATGTACTGTCTTGCTCAGAAGTATCCGAACGACCTGAATTAAGTTCCGCCTGATTGACACGCGGCCCACATTATGTAGCTGTATTGCAGGTCCTCTAATCTTTTGGCGGTACACTTGTTTCACTATACAAAATTGTTATCACAGGAGACATCTAGAAAACACTGCTCTTTAAGTAATCAAACCTCATGTAAATTAGCACCATGATATTGCAAATATCAGTAAACACGTTTTTAGGGGTGAGACAGTTCTTAATGCTTGCAAACTCAGCTTTATTACAATTAGTGACATTTCAAAAGCATTACCGTACTCTTTAGCATCCGAGACAACAAATACTAGTAATTCTACTACATAAATCATTGACTAATCCTTAGCCAAAATTAAATATTTGTATTAATAAGAGATTTTGAAAGTATATTTGGACTCCCAACGCTCTATGACGATTCGAAGTACATTTGTTCTCAAAAAGGCTTTCTGTCCACCTACTAACCGAAGTTCGCGTGGCGAGTGGTTTTGCATAAACTGCTTACTGAACTAACTAGGGCCGGCCGGAGTGGCTGAGCGGTTCTAGGCGTTACAGTCTGGAACCGCGCGACCGCTACGGTCGCAGGTTCGAGTCCTGCCTCGGGAATGGACGCGTGTGATGTCCTTAGGTTAGTTAGGTTTAAGTAATTCTAAGTTCTAGGGGACTGATGAACTCAGAAGTTAAGTCCCATAGTGCTCAGAGCCATTTGAACCATTTGAACTAACTAGTTCGCGATTATCCGCGGCAAGCGCTTTGTGCAAATCTCAACATCACAGCTTATGATTAATAATTTAGCCGTATTCATGATGGCATGTGGATATACTGCACTACGAACGTCACCCTTCTAATGTAGCTCAAAGTGACACAAAATATTTTAAGGTACTCTTCAGCAGCAACTTGTGTACATGTTTCAACTTTCAATGACATGTGAAAATTTTTTCTGGATGTGGATTCAAACACAGCACCTACAGCAACTGCTATCTAAGGAAAGCTTTCGTGTCAGACCGTGATTCGATCGCAGCACCGATCATCATTGCTGACTGGACATGAAGGGACGGGAAGAACCGAAGACTTCACTAGTATCACTTAACAAGTCTCAACTTGAAAACCAATCAAGAACAGTTCTTATTATATTACGAATCCTGTTAAGCACCTACTGTTCCTGTTAACTGACGACGAAAGATGTTTAATGTAGTTTCATTCAGAAATAACAAAGTGTGCGCATGTTTAAAATTGAAATGCCATGACGTAAAGTTTGGTAATGTACGGGGATATGAACTCAGCACCTAAATAGAGTCGTAACTAAGCGTAATCAAATGTTAGATATTGGCTTTTTTTCCAGCAGCAAGGTGTTTGAACCTGTAACGAAGATCCTTTTTTCTGACCATCGATGTCCCACATCTGCAAGGTCGTTATTGTGTTGTTATGGAAGATGCACCACACAATATAAGAGTCCTGATCAATTATTCGATATCACGCAATTATCAAAATATGTATACCCAACAATAATATATCCCTTCTGATGAAGACACAAAAATGAAGATACGAACAAGCATGCATTTCTGCTGTTTCATACTTTTTCACCTTACAGTTACCACAGTGAAACGTTAGTGTGTTCATTGCTTCCCTAAGATTTGTCTATGGTGATGATTCCCTAAGTGAAGAAAACAAACCACATGTCATTATCATTAACGATCTCTCTAAGTCTTTGTAGGTGCTTTCTTGTGAAGTAATCTTACGAGGTTGCGGGATGGCTTATGATGCAGAGCTTTCGTTACTAAATTTCGTTCAGGCCGTTACCAGAATGAACAAAGAAAACGAAAAACTAAAAAACTCTCAGAATTTTTCCAATGAGATCTGAACCGACACTAACGCAACAAGCGCCTCAGAACAGATGTGCGTTACCGCTAAGCCAACAACACGTTACAATGGTACATTTTCTCTCGCTGCAACCATGGTGCGTAAAGTAAATTATCTGGAACGTCAAAGAAGAGACCAGTCGTAGCTTAGGCACCGAACAACCATCCAGGGCTCAAAAGAGGACTTTTAATTACTCAGTTTCACATCTTAAATGACAATCATTTACAATATTTCATCGAGATGAGGACAATGTTGACGGTTAGTTCAGTGCACACTCAGAAGCAAGCCTGAGATAACAGAGCTCCCAAATATTCCCTGTTTTGTTGTCAGTTTTCATCTACAGTAGTTCCTGTATCCGAACTGCTCGAGTGGCTCCAAGAACCCCGTGTACTGAGGAATAATCACAGGCCTGCCCTAAATTAAATTGATGGATGTTCACGTGCCGAGACCTCGTGAAGCAGTTACATTAGTTGCCAACTGTTTTTTATTCTCATAATAACAAGGCTAAGAGGCTGAACTATAGACGTGAATATCGTTGTCGACCACTATGGCAACCTACACTACAAGTCCAGAGCAGTAAAGTTGTTTAGTCAGCACTGGTTACAACCATTATCTTCCGGCTTAAGCATACTACAAATAACATTCTCATTCAACAACCGCCTTTCGACTTTTCGACTAGTTACCCTCAGCTGTTATGGCAAATAGTCGTCTTTACTACGAAATTATCAGGATAACCAAATGGTTATAATCAGGTCGCACTTGCTAGACTTTTATGTAACGAGTGCTTTGTTGGAGACAATTATTTAAATTTGCCTGCCTGTCGACGACGTACTGACTGAATTACGAAGTGTTGTGGCTGCTGCCTATAACAGTGAATTTCTCCAAGTGCTGTGCCGGTTGTCATGAGTTCCTTCAAACAGGTATCGCAGATATTATTTCCCATTCTAAGTCAGTCCAAGCTTGTGCTACGTCACGAATAAACTCGTCGTCGGTAAGTCGTATAACCCTAATATAATATCGAAATCTGCAGAATCTTGAAAAGTGTGCAGTGTCTCAAACATCGTGGAACAATTTTCATTTCATAGGAGGAGGAAATGAATTACAGGCATGCCAATAAAACCTTTTACTTATGCAGACCCTTCTGGTTCACAATAGCTCCTCTATCCTTTTACCATAATTAGATTATTTTGTTAGCATATCATAGTATCCTCTGGGAAAATTTCTTGTACCTTCGGGTAGATATATGAGTGGATCACTCATCAGACCTGCTAATACTATGGTGACTTCATCTCGTTACTTCAGATCTCTGGATACATTACATTATTAGAGTTATTGTATGCACGCTGGGATCAGATCCAGCGATCTGTTCTTTTACATTCCGATGGCTGCGCCTGCGTTCCTCGATCAGTGAACACAAACACACCATGCGGTTGGATAGTGAAATTTATGGGACATATCCTTGGATACATCTCGTTTCTGAGATATACAGGTTTTAAAAACACTACGAATACAATATTCTAGAGTATCTAGACGATACAAAAGAAACCCTGTTTATGTGACAAGAATGCCATGGGTGCTATATTTCCGCGGTAGGTGTCCATGAAGGTTTTGACGCTAGTGGCGCTCAGAGACACTGTTCAAACTGGATATTGTTTTAGAGATGTTGCTGAAAATGTCATCTTTTTACAGTAATACACAACAGGCACCTTCGTGCTAATCACGTCTAACATGTTCACAACAGCCAAATATTTTACAAATACCGACTGTAGCTTCAGCCAAACGAGCAGCCAACTTTTCTGGAGTGTCTATCGGTGTCTCGTACACTAAACTTCCTATCTTCCTCTACAAAAAGAAACGAACATAGTTGGAGGAAATATTATCTAAATGTTCTCTGACACTGACGGTAAGATGTGGTTCTCAGCTAACTCGCTTAGCGTTTGGTCAGCCATCAAGAACCTATAAACATCGGCAGTAGCTTTAATGTACAGACATCAAACCATAAACAAAAATAATGTTATCCAGGGCCGCACACATTGGTAGCAGTAAGGAAAACTTACCCTTCCTAGCAATAAGATGTAACTGTGTTGCAAATCAGAGTCCAGTGTCAACATTGTGCATGCGAAGCAGTCAAAACAGCTGTGAACGTTGGCCTAAGGGAAGTTCAGTCTCAAGGACCCCTCATGGGATACGGTACACCTGTGTCATATTTGTCAAATATAAAAAGTATTTTATCTCCTCTACACACTGTAAAATTTTGTATATGTGGTGTTTGTACACCCTGTATATTTCGTGACAAAGTATTAGTCAAGAAACACGTTTGATGCTGGAGAAAATTCTATTGTGAGACCATGAAGTGGAAATTGTATGTCCCATGCTGCCAATGTTAAGTTATCAAATTTTGTGACTCATTATCTTGGAAATTTTTTAAGACAGCAACTTCCAGTGTTCCATAATTAATTAACGTACTTTTTTACATCTATTAAACTATAATTATTTTAAAAAATGGTACTATGAAACGTGTTTGATATTTTTCATAAACCTCTAATTTTCTGGTAGAATTTTGTAAATAAATGAACATAAAAACTAAACAACATAGGATATTATTATTATTCTAGTTCCATATGTGTAGAATCTTATTCTTGGTAGGCTGTGGAAATTTCATGTTGGCACCTTCAGTATTTTTTGAGATAATGGGTCGTTTACATCAAAACAAGTAGTTCTTAGATATTGATGTTCAAAGTTTTATACAGATTTACAGTTCTGACACTTTCATACACAAGAACTGTTCTAACCTATCTTCCGTGTTCTTTTCAGTCTCACAGTCGCCCAATGCTTGCCCGCTTTTTTTCTTTCTTGCTTCTGTTGTCATTTACTGAGCAGCAAACTCTGGTGTACACGAAACGCATCCAGTTCTCGTAGTGCTCTACATGTGTTCTGTCCTAATCTCATCTCTAACTTCTCCAAAACCTTCAGTCTTTCATAGTATCCTCGTTTTAAAGTTATCAGACACCATTAACTTTATCTAACAAAAACATTTTAAGGCACATGAGCATCACACAACACAACTAAAGAACTCATTCACATTCACATTCACATTCACATTGAAGCAAATAAGTTCCTAGTAGCTCTTGAGTTGCCAAATATAGGTTTCATTGCTTCCTGTACTGCTGAAGGAAGACAATGATTTTTGTGTGAATACATCTAGGTCCCCAGAAAATCCAGTTTGTCTCTACTTACACCAAGCACTACGGGGTGTGATCGCTTCAGAAATAAATTCTGGTTGTGTACACTTCCTTCACTGTTTTCACACGTGTTTTTCTACAACTTCAGGTGCAAATTCAAATCTAACATATCTGTCGGCTGAAAATTTGCGTTTCTTAAACACACATTTATGCTTAGTCATTTTACACACGCAAAAACAATAATATACACAAGTACACCATAGGAAACGTAGACAGAAAACCGTTTTCAAGCAAACTAGTGCCACAAAAAAACGACGGATTTGTTTACTTGTAATATCAACTTCTGAGACTAATTGTGTCTTCAAAGCAGGACAGTTGAAGCTTTCTACATTGTGTGGTTCCCAAGATATGATGGTTCAATTCTGGCAATGTATGTGATTCTGTGAAAATTTAGTCGTATATTAAATTTAAAAATATTATTTGAAGATCTAAAATCTATCTATTTTGAATGTACGATACAACAAAATTTTCAGGAAAGTTTAATGTACATTATAGAATAAAAAAACAGAAAATGTCAAATTTCGTCGAATTTGACATACCAGTACAACTTCCCCTTAAGATAAAATTATTCCACGTTGTACGCAAGCTATATGAGGTAAGCAAAGTACCATCACACTTCAAGAAGAATGCAGTAATTCCGATTGCAAAGAAGGTAAGTACTGACAGGTGTAAATATTATTGAACCATCAGCTTAATAAGACAGGACTGCAAAATACTGACACGAACTATTTACATAAGAATACTGGTGAAAGTCGAACCCTGGTGATAAACAGTTACGGTTCTGGACAAATTTAGTAACACGAAAGCATGTATCAAGTTTATGACTTTTCTTAGAAGGTAGACTGAAGAAAGACAAACCTACATTCATAGAAATTGTAGCCCTAGAGACAGCTTTTGAAATTCTGAAGATAGCAGGGGTAAAGTACAGGAAGCGAAAAGTTATCGACAACCCGTACTGAAACCAGACTGCCGTTATGAGAAAGGAAGGACATGAAAAAGAAGCAGTAGTTGAGAAGCGAGTGAGACAGAATTGTAGTATATCACTGAATTATATTAAGTAATCAGTAAAGGAAACTAAGGAGACATCATAAACGGATTTAAAGTTCATACAGAAGGAAAAAAGTCTTTACAGTTTTCCTCTGACACTTAATTCTGTCAGAGACAGCGAAGGACTTCGAAGAGAAGTTGAATGGAACGGAGTCTTGAAAAGAGAGTGCAAGATGAACTACAACAAAAGTAAAGTAATGGTAATGGAATAAGATTTTATTAAATCGAGAGGTACTGAGGGAATTAGATTGGGAAATGAGACATTAAAAGCAGTCAATGAGTCTTGCTATTTGGCCAGAAAAGTAACTGAAGATGGCCGAAGTAGAGAGAATATAAAATTCACACCGGAAATGGAAAGAAAAGCGTGACTGAAAAAGAGAAATTTGTTAATACTGAAAATAAATGTAAGTGTTAACAAAGTTTTTCTGGATGTATTTTTTTGGAGTGTAGTGTTGTACAGAAGTGAAACGTACACAATATGCAGTTCACACGAGAAGAGAACAGAAGCTTCTGAAGTGTCGCGCTACAGAGAAGTTGAAAATTAGATGGGTACTAGAACAACTAATGAGGAGTGCTGAATGGTTTTGGGGTGGCTCAACCTCACTGATAGAAGGGATCGGTTGACAGGACACGTACTGAGGCATCAAGGAAGAGCCAATTTAGTAATAGAAGGATGTGTGGGAGATTAAAATTGTAGAAGGAAAGTAAGGGACGAATATAGTAACCGGATTGAAATGGATGTAAGCTGCAGTAATTATTCCAAGATGAAGAGGCTTGCGCAGGATAGACTAGCGTGGAGAGCTGCAACAATCCTGTCTTTGGACTGAAGACGACAACAACAACAAGAATATCAGATTAATATGAAACAATTCTACCGAAATCAAATGCGTAGAGCGAGAAATAGTAGCTCTGTGTGGTGTCACCGCCAGACACCACACTTGCTAGGTGGTAGCTTTAAATCGGCCGTGGTCCATTAGTACATGTCGGACCCGCGTGTCGCCACTGTCAGGGATCGCAGACCGAGCGCCACCACAAGGCAGGTCTCCAGAGACTGACTAGCACTCGCCCCAGTTGTACGGACGAATTTGCTAGCGACTACACTGACGAAGCCTCGCTCCTTTGCCGAGCAGATAGAATAGCCCTCAGCTAAGTCAATGGCTACGACCTAGCAAGGCGCCATTAGTAACATTGCATGTATCTAAAGAGTCTCACTTGTACCGCCACAATCTCCAGATGTACCAAAAGGATGGATTAAAGTTAAGTATTCCAGAAGCTACGTACTTTTCTTTATAGCATTCATTACGTATCCTGTTTCAGACCTCACGCCATCCTGCTTTAAATTAGCGCGTGCCTTTCGGCTTCCTCTCATTGTGTCTAGGCTGTCTTGTCTAGACACAAAACTCTGAATAATTTTTTGAGAAGCTACAACGTTTACAATGAGGTGACAAAGGTCAGGGGATTCCTCCTAACATCGTGTCGGACCTCCTTTTGACCATCACAGTGTAGCGACTCGACGTGGGATGGACTGAATAAGTCATCGGAAGTCCTCTGCAGAAATATTGAGCCCTGCTGCCTCTATAGCCGTCCATAATTACGAAAGTGTTGCGTGTGCAGGATTTTGTGCACGAACTAACCTCTCGATTACGTTCCATAACTGTCCGATGGGGTTCATGTCGGGAGATCTGGGTGGCCAAAACATTCGCTCGAACTATCCAGAATATTCTTCAAATCAATCGCGAACAATTGTGGTCTGGTAACATGGCAGATAGTCATCCATAAAATTCGGTAGCTGTTTTGGAACATGAAGTGCAGGAACGGCTGCAAATGGTCTCCGAGCAACGGAACATAGCCGTTTCCCGTCAATCATCGGTTCAGTTGCACCGGATGACAGACCACAACGTTATGGATCCACCTCCAGCTTCAGCAGTGCCTTGTTGACAACTTGAGTCCGTGGCTCCACACTCTAACCCTACCACCAGCTCTTACCAGCTGAAATCGGGACATATCTGACAAGGCTACGGTTTCCCAGTCGTCAAGGTTACTATCGATATGGTCACAAGCTGAGGAGAGGCGCGGCAGGCGATATCACGGGCTGTTAGCAAGGGCACTCGTGTCGGCCGTCTGTTGCCATAGCTCATTAATGCCAAATTTCGCCAAGCTGACCTAACGGATACGTTCGTTGTACGTCTCAAATTGATTTCTGCGGTAATTTCACGCAATATTCTTCGTCTGTTAGCACTGACAACTCTATGCAAACGCCTCTAATCTTGACCATGAGTGAAAGTGTTAGCCACTGTGTTGCCCGTGATGAGAGGTAACACCTGAAATTTGCCCCGGAATATTGAATTTCCTAACGATTTCCAAAATGGAATGTCCCATTCGTCTAGCTCCAGCTACCATCCCACGCTCAAAGTCTGTTAATTCCCATCGTGTTGCCATAATCACGTCTAAAACCTTTTTGCACGAAACACCTGAGTACAAATGACACCTCTGCCAATGCACTGAGACTTTATGTCATGTGTTCGCCATGCTACCGCCATCTGTATGTGTGCTTATCGCTGTCTCATGCCTTTTGTCCCCTCAGTGTATGAAATGAAAGAATGAACATTTGAAAACACTGAGATTTTCAGTTTAATGTCTTTGCTGTTGATACCTTCACAAAAAATGGCGCACGACGGAGTATAACACCTCAACGCTCGACTTCATTATTGATTCCAATATATTATGAGAAGCATTTCCATTGACAATGCCATTTATTGTCTCAGGGATCCAGCACTGAATGACTTGCTCCTAAAGACCAAATAAATATAAGTCTGGTGAAGTCAGAGCCAATATACTCACCCGCAAAATACGTGCCGTCCATATTCCGTTTCGTAGACGAATGAACGGCGCTTGAAGCATTACTCTAAGTGTAAAATTAAATGCATGATTAAAAACCTTTCGTATACTTTCCACTGTTTCTGCTCTGAGAGGTATTTGGGTATACCCACAGTAAATGAAGAAGACACTGGCATGTGTCTTGTCCAAGAAAAGTCTGTCATCCCTTTCACTTGGTACATGGTGTCGATTACGCGCAGAATGAGCCCTTGGTTATTTAACTAATGATTAATGTGGTGGTAAACAGTTAGCTCTCTACTACACGAACGAAGAGTTGTGGCTATATCTGTATCGAGTTCCGGCAGTCAGGTGGCACAACACTTTGCGAAATTAACTGTTGCAGGCAGCTGTCAGCACAGTTCACAAGTCATTCAGAAAGTCATCGGCAGAAATTCACTTTAAAATCGGCGTCTCTAACAACTGTCTCATTCAACGGCAGATGGAGAACATCTTTACATAACAGTCGAGTGAGTACTCCTCTATTCTACCCATACGTTTTTCCTCATAATGTCATTCTAACACCGACTTTAGGCACAACAACTGAGTTAGTCAAAAAGTTGAAAGGCGGCTGTTGAATCAGAATATCAATTTGTAGTACGCAGTACGCTTAGGCAAGAATAAAATAGTAAGCCTACCTAAGAACTCTCCTGATGTTAATTTGTGGTGTAGGTTCTCATCGTGGTCGAGATCGATATTCCTGTCTATGGTTTAGTCTCTTAACATAGTTGCTAAAACGAGAATAGATCACATTTGGAAACTCATGCAATTGCTTCGCACAGTTCCGGTGGATGAACAGCAATCAGATTAATTAAGGGCTGGCCTGCGCTTATTCTTCAGTACCCTGGGCTTTCACAGTCACTCGACCATTTCGGATACGGAAACTAGTGTAGATCAGAACTGACAACATCGCAGTAAACACATATGCAGATTGAAGCGACGAATGAAAATTTGTATCAAGGCCGGGATTCGAACCCTTGTCTCCCACTCAGTAGGCAGACACATAAGCCACTACGCCACCCTGGAACAGTGGCTTTGTACAACTTCAGGGACTACCTCGACATGCCTCCTTCCTCACACAAATTCCCATTCATGCCTCAGTGTATTTGGTATTTCCCCTAAACTCAAGCAGCATTGTAGAGGCTCTCCAACTACATTGGAATAGCACCTCAACATCGAACAAAGCAGGAATCCTGCCTGAAACCCAGACATAGTTGCATAGTTGCTTCAATCAAATGAAAAATACACTGACGGAATAAAAGTCGCAACACCAAAAAGGAGTTGTGCGACATAAATGGAAGTTGGTAGGCGTGTTTCTACATCTGAAATACGATGCCTCAAATTTCGCGCCAATCGCATAAGAGGGGCGCTAGTAGCGCCACTACGACGATGCAAATCAGGTTTGCTTTAAACACGCTCTTAAAGGTCGTGAACGTCAGTTACCTTTGAGATTAGTCGTGGTGAGTTTATATTAGTCAAGAATACCTTTAAGGTACCAAGGACGTCATATCCAGTACCCCACTGAGATTGAATGGGGTCGTGTTATAGGGCTAAGAGAAGCTTAAGTTCCTTCTGCAATATTGTAGAAATACATGACAGGTATATAGCCACTTTACGTGATTGGATGGCAGCGGTGGTCACCAGAATGTACGGTCGCAAAAAGACCGGGCTTCAAACGGCCACGTGGCACTACTGAGAAGACCATCGTGTGCGGCCTGGCTGTGTGCTGGTTAGAAGGAGTCCAGCTGCAGGCCTGCAACCAACTTATTTGCGTGCTTGACACACTGGACCTACGTCTGGAATTATAGTCTGGGGTGCGATTCCGTATGACAGCAGGGGCTCTCTCGTCGTTATCCCACGCACCCTGGCTGCCAATTTGCACGTCAGTCTTGTGATTCGACTTCTTGTGCTGCCATTCATTAACAACTTTCCAGGGGGAGTTTCCCAATAGGCTAGTTGGTTGGTTGCTTTGGAGGGGGGATCAAACAGCGAGGTCATCGGTCTCATCGGATTAGTAAAGGAAGTCGGCCGTGCCCTTCCAAAAGAACCATCCCGTCATTTGGTTCAAATAGCTCTGAGCACTGTGGGACTTAACATCGGAGGTCATCAGTCCCCTAGAACTTAGAACTACTTAAACCTAACTAACCTAAGGACATCACACACATCCATGCCCGAGGCAGGATACGAACCTGCGACCGTATCAGTCGCGCGGTTCCGGACTGAAGCGCCTAGAACGGCTCGGCCACCGCGGCCGGCCATCCCGGCATTTGCCTGAAGCGATTTAGGGAGATCACGATAAACCTAAATCAGGATGGCCGGACGCGAGTCTGAACCGTCGTCCTCCCGAATGCGAGTCCACTGCGCCATCTCGCTCGGTGTTTCCCATTAGGATAACGCTTGCCCACACACTACTGTTGTAACCCAGCATGCTCTACGGAGTGGCGACATGTTGCCTTGGCCTGCTCGATTACCAGATCAGTCTCCAACCGAGCACATATGGGACATCATCAGACGACAACTCCAGCGTCACGCACAAATAGCATTAACCGTCTGTATATTGACCGACCAAGTGCAACATGTATGGAACTGACATCCGGCACCTGTACAACACATTGCACGTTTGCGTGCTTGCATTCAACAATCTGGCGGTTAACAGCGGTTATTAACGTACCAGCATTTCATATTTTCAATTGCTTATCTCGCTCTTGCATTAACCTGTGATCTTGGAATGTTAATCACTTAAATATGTTACGTAGACAAATGTATTCATGAAAGTTCATTACTTTACATTAATTATTTTTTGATGTCGCGACTTTTCTTTCCGTCAGTGTATATGGTTCAAGAAACCTTTTAAAGTCTCAAACATATATATATATATATATATATATATATATAGGCAGACTGAAGCGACGAATAAAAAATTGCTGTGAAGGCCCCACATTCGAACTGTAAGTAGGCTGTTTAGGTTTTTATATTGGTAACGCCACGTAGCGCTCTGTATGAAAATCACTGGCTGTGCCGTGTGCAGTCTGTGGCTGGTTTGCATTGTTGGAAGTTGCTATTGTAGTGTTGGGCAGTTGGCTGTTAATAGCGCGTAGCGTTGCGCAGTTGGAGGTGAGCTGCCTGCAGTGGTGGATGTGGGGAGAGAAATGGTGGAGTTTTGTGTTGATCAGAATAAGTAAAGAGAGTAATGTCTGATTAAGTTCAGTTTTGTTCAGCTGTTTGAAAAGCAAATAATGTAATAGGTTTATCAGCACAGTCATTCATTAATTTTTTTAAGGGGATGTTTCAGAACCCGTGTCTCCTCCTCACTATACAGATGCACTGACCACTCCGCCACCCTTGGTACAGTGGTTTTGCACAACTACAAGGGCTACCCTAGCATGCCTCCCTGCTCAATTAAAATTCCCATTCACGCTTTAGCCTACTTTGTATTCCCCCTAAACTCGAACAGCACTGCATAGGCTCTCCAACTGTATTGAAATACCACCTCAGCATCGAAGTGGAGATCCTGCATGAAACCCTGGCATGGGTGTTTTAATCAAATCAAACTATATGGTTTCAGACACCTTTAAAAAGGGGGAAATGTATTCATAGGTGCGAATACGAACAATCATCAGCTGTATAAGGGAATTACGACGGTGGCAATTTGTGCCCGCCCGGGATTCGGACCCAGATTTCCCGCTTTACGCGAGCGGTAGCCTAAATCGTTTGGCTATCCGTGCATGACTCACGGCCACACCAAAACTTTCATATGTCGTCGTTCCTGTGTCATTACCTGTACTCGTACACGCACTATGTAATTCCCGTACAGGAGATAAAATTTTAATTAAAACACACGATACAGCACTGCCTGTACGGATAACACAGGCCTTGCAATGTCGCATTTATCCGCCGACACCGGTCGAGCGACTTTCAAGTAAAACGTCTTGTCTGCACGGGAATATATATAATGGATGTACGAGTACAGGTTGAGGGCCGGCCGGAGTGGCCGTGCGGTTCTAGGCGCTATAGTCCGGAGCCGAGCGACCGCTACAGTCGCAGGTTCGAATCCTGCCTCGGTCATGGATGTGTGTGATGTCCTTAGGTTAGTTAGGTTTAATTAATTCTAAGTTCTAGGCGACCGATGACCTCAGAAGTTAAGTCGCACAGTGCTCAGAGCCATTTGAACCATTTTTGAACAGGTTGAGGACACATGATTGACGACATATGGAACTTTGGGTCGTGTTGTGAGTCGTGCCCAGATAGCCAAATGGTGCCGGCACGGTAGCTCAGCGTGTTCGGTCGGAGGGTTTAGCTACCCTCTGTAATAAAAAAAAATTTGAGTGAACGGATCAACGAATAACCTGAACGATTGTCATCGGACGTCCGCCACGAACAAATTCAACGAACAATATAGAACAAAATAAGATTAAAAAAATGGTAAGGTGACCGCTGGTGATAAGCGGGAAATCCGAGTTCGACTCCCGGTGCGGCACAATTTTCATTGTCGTCTTTCCATTATACAGTTGATGGTGGTCCATATTCGAAACTGCGAATACGTTTTATGTATTTTAATTGATAGTAGCTGCCTGATATTGGCGGATAAATACGATACTGCGGCGCAATGTTCCTTCGGACATGCAAGCATGCATAGCCAAAGTGGTTAAGCCGAACAGTCGCGTAAAACGGCAAATACTGCTTCCAGTCACAGTCTGGCACATACATTCACGGTCATATTATGTAAATTGAAGGTGGAGAGGGGAGAAAGGGAAGGAGAGGAATAAACTCATGATATCAGTTGAGTCAGGACTTCACTCGGAATCAGTGGCAAAGAGTGAAAATTTGTCCCGCATCGAGACTCGGACCCGGGATCTCCCGCTTATTGGTTAGTTCCATTAACCACTGTGCCACCCAGGCACAATGTTAATCGCAAATGCGCCGACTATCTCGGCGCACTGCCGAACTGACCCACATTCCCATCTAGCGCCACCATCCCCAGTCCCTATCCATGTCTTCCAAGCTCGCTCATTTTAGATTCCCACTGGAGCTTGAACGTAAATGTGCATACGCAATGAGGTTTTGGATTCATTGCCCTTTGAGGCTAATCAATTATATTGATGTGGGGTGCCCGAAAGAACACATAGCGCACATTCATATAATTTCATTATCACCTTTCCCTTATACAGCTGATGATTGTTCGTATTTGCAACTACGAATAACTTCACCATTTGAAAATGTCTCTGCAGTCATATGGTTTCATTTGATTAAAGTACCTATGCCTGGGTTTCAAGCAGGATGCCCGCTTCGTTCGCTGCTGAGGTGCTCTTCCAGTACAGTTGGAGGTTCTGTGCAATGCTGTTCGAGTTTAGGGGGAATACCAAGTAGGCTGAGGTGTGAATGGGAATTTGTATTGAGGAGGGAGATGTTCTAGAATATTACATTCAGTTGTGTGAAGCCACTGTGCCAGAGTAGCGTAGTGGTTTATGCACCTGCCTAATGAGCAAAAGACATGGGTTCGAATCACGGCCTTGGTACAAATTTTCATTCGACCCTTTAGTCTGCATATCTACAGCATAGATGTTAGGGAGCTGGAAACACATAGTTTCACTCGATCGGCGGAAATTTTTGGAAACTCTGTAATCTTGCACTTACTTCAAGGATTGCACTGAATTAACTGTCTATATTCGCCTGATACTTTGTTCGCAACTCGATGAAATACTGTACGCGACTGTCATTTAAGATGTGACACCGAGCGCAGGATGGTTGTTCGGCGCCTAAACTACGACTGCTCTCTTCTTTGATATTCTGAGAAAAGTACCTTAAGCACCACAGTAGTAGTGAGAGGAAGTACATCGCTGTAGCGTATCGTTGGCTCAGCACTAATGCATTCGTCTTCTGAGGCGTTGATTGTGTTGGCTGTCGGTTCAAGTCTTATTGGAAAAATCTACATTTTTTCTGTTTTTTGTCTGTTTTGTTTTCTTTATTTCATCTGCTAACGGCCAGAACGTAATTCAGTAACGAAATCGCAAGGGAAGCTCTACGTCATAAGGTATCCGACTACCTCTTGCGATCACTTCATAAGAAAGGACCTACGTAAACTTTAAGAGATCATTAATAATAGTGATTTGTGTTTTGTTCGTATTTTAGGGAATCATCACCCTGGACAGAAGCTATGGACGCTCAGAACACACTAACATATATCTATGGTAAACATAAGTTGAAAATCGTATGGGATAGCAGAAATGCCCGCTGTCTCGTATCTTCATTTTTGCACAACAAAAGAGGTCTATTGTTCTTGGGATGACACATTTTGAAACTGTGTCATATCAATTGATTTATTTATAGAATTTCCTTACACCTCTACCTCCATCACTATAATCATCTTGAGGTTAAAGCTCTTCTGTCTGTGTTTGCTTTACCAATAGACTTCTTTTTGGAGGGCGTCCACCTTGAGCAAAAACACAATATTGTATTATACCGGGTGATCAAAAAGTCAGTATAAATTTGAAAACTGAATAAATCACGGAATAATGTAGATAGAGAGGTACAAACTGACACATATGCTTGGAATGACATGGGGTTTTATTACAACCAAAAAAATACAAAAGTTCAAAAAATGTCCGATAGATGGCGCTTCATCTGATCAAAATAGCAATAATTAGCATAACAAAGTAAGACAAAGCAAAGATGATGTTCTTTACAGGAAATGCTCAATATGTCCACCATCATTCCTCAACAATAGCTGTAGTCGAGGAATGATGTTATGAACAGCACTGTAAAGCATGCCCGAAGTTATGGTGAGGCATTGGCGTCGGATGTTGTCTTTCAGCATCCCTAGAGATGTCGGTCGATCACGATACACTTGCGACTTCAGGTAACCCCAAACCAATAATCGCACGGACTGAGGTTTGGGGACCTGGGAGGCCAAGCATGACGAAAGTGAAGGCTGAGCACACGATCATCACCAAACGACGCGCGCAAGAGATCTTTCACGCGTCTAGCAATATGGGGTGGAGCGCCATCCCGCATAAACATCGTACGTTCCAGCAGGTGTTTATCAGCCAGGCTGGGGAATATGCGATTCTGTAATATATCGGTGTACCTCTCACCAGTCACGGTAGCAGTTTTTCTGTCCAGCGCCATCTGTCGGACATTTTGTGAACGTTGTTTTTTTTGTTTTTGTTCTAATAAAACCCCATGTCATTCCAAGCATGTGTGTCAATTCTTACCTCTCTATCTACATTATTCCGTAGTTTATTAAGTTTTCAAATTTATACTGACTTTTTGATCACCCGGTATTTTATTTCCTTTTATTTTGATTACATGTTTCGCTGAAGTTACAGCATCATCAGTGGGCTTTTATTTTATTACTATTAAATAGGAAAATTAATCTTTCTAAATTAATACATTTTGAAACTGTGTCGTATAGCTTAATTTGTGGTAGTGAAAGTTCAATAGTGCAGGTCTTCACAGTGAAGAAAATGGAGAAACCAGTAAACGTCAGTGAAACATATTGCAAACACGCTCACACACACAATCTTCCGCACAGGATAGTCAGACCTAGCCACAGTAATATTAAGAATATAAAATCCCCTTGATGATGCTGTAACTTCAGCGAAACACGTTTAGGGAATTAAATGAAAAGATAATATTGCATTTTTGCTCAAGGCGAACTCCCTCCAAAAACAAATATATTCCATCGCCATGTTTACACATTATGGCGGGAGTCTTGAAATGTTATCTGTATATGACACCTCATCGCGTATTTTGAAAGTACGTATTATATATTTCTTCCCGACATTTGGGAAAATTAGTTTTGTAGTATTTCTCTTTATAAGGATAACGCCCTTTGTCCTGTGTTGTGGCAGCCATAATGGAGACAAATCTAACTGAATGCATTGAAACCAACAAGTTCAGATGTGACTATGTCTCGGGCAGCCGAAAATGGTCATGACCACTGGAATCTTATCACAGTTGTGACTGAAACAATTTGATTTCCAATTCATTTCATTACAACAAGGTTCCATCCTAAGATAATTATGATAAGTCTATAAATCAATTGCATTTTCTGGTACGCCTTTCTGTCGAAATTTTGTAAAACTTGCATTAGCGGCTTTTACGTGATCACTCACCCCACTACCGCCACCCTGCCCCACCCCCACCACACTCAGCATCTCCAACAAAAGTAGTCCTGGTAGTTTCTAGTAGAGTACGTATTACATCAAATTATATCAGCCAAGGAGAAAAGCAGCATATGCCGTAACTGGCAAGCAGTTGCTGTGACATGTGGGGAAAACCGGGGTGGCGCCCAGTGGCCGCAGCCAACAACTGAACTGCGCCCGCTGAGTCGGGGGCGGACTATAGAGCGGGAAAGAGTTCAGTAGACATCCAGGCTAGAACTCTGTCACCAAAGTACACTCTAAGACAAAAAAGAAGGACGCAACATCAAGGAATAGGACGGAAAACGGTAGATGTTATGTACGTGCGTGGACAAACAAATTATTAGAATTTCAGAAAAATTGGATGATCTATTCAAGAGAAAGAGCTTAAAAAATTCAGCAAGTAAATAAAGCGCTGGGCCACCTATGGTCCTTACACAAGCAGTTATTCGGCCTGACATTGACTGATAGAATTTTTGGATAAAATGGAAATGCTGTGTGGCTACGGCCTCCCGTCGGGTAGACTGCTCGCCTGGTGCAAGTCTTTCGAGTTGACGCCACTTCGGCGATTTGCGTGTCGATTGGGATGAAATGACGATGACAACACAACACCTGGTCCCTGAGGGGAGAAAATCTCCGACCCAGCCGGGAATCGAACCCGGGCCATTAGGCATGACATTTCGTCGCGCTGACCACTCAGCTACCAGGGGCGGACATTGTCGGATACAAGGATATAGTGCCAAATTCTGTATAAGTGGAACGTCAGATCGTCAAAAACGCGAGGTGATTGGAGGGCCCTGCCCATAATACTCCACACATTCTCAATTTGTGAGAGATCCGACGAATTTCTTAGCCTATATTTGATTTTGCAAGCATGAAGACAAGCAGTATAAACTTTCGCAGAGTGTGGGTGGATATTATGTTCCTGAAATTTAAGAACAAGATGGCTTGTCATGAAGAGCAAAAAAACTGGGCCTATAATATCGTTAGCGTACCGCTGTTTTGTAAAGGTGCGGCGAATGACAACCAATGAGGTCCTGCTATGAAAAGCAATGTCACCCCAGACCATCACTCCTGGATGGCGAGCCGTATGGCGGGCGACAGTCAGGTTGGTGTACCACCGCAGTCTTTTTGAAATGTAAGCCCAGGATGACTCTCCAGACACGTCTTCGGCCTGGAACCCTACTGAATGGAGTAAAATTTTCTTGAGTGA
Source organism: Schistocerca serialis cubense (assembly GCF_023864345.2). NCBI lineage: Eukaryota > Metazoa > Arthropoda > Insecta > Orthoptera > Acrididae > Schistocerca > Schistocerca serialis. The sequence goes on from NC_064640.1 coordinate 621,575,074, forward strand.
TGAGTCACGTTTCAAACTCGGCTCCGATGAAGAGCGAGGACGTGTCTGGAGACACCCCTAACAGCTGTGGCATACCAACCTGGCTGTCATATGCGGCAGCCTTACAGCACAGCAGTATGTCAACAATATTCTATGCTCCGTTTTGATTCCCTTCTTAGCGAGCCATCCTGGGCTTACATTTCAGCAAGATAATGCCGAACCGCCCACGGTGAGAGTTTTTACTGCTTGTCTTCGTGCTTGCTTGGCCAGCAAGGTTGCCAGATCTCTCGCCGGTTGAGAAGGTTTGGAGCATTACGGGCGGGGCCTTCCAACGTGCACGCGGTTTTGACGATCCGACGCGCCGATTGCACAGAATTTGGCACGATATCCATCAGGAGGACATCCAACAATTCTGTTAACCACTGCCAAGCCGAATAACTGCTTGCATAAATGCCAGAGGTGGACTAACGCGTTAGTGACTTGCTCGATTTTCTTCTGAAATTGTAATCATTTGTTTGCCTGTACATGTACATCAGATCTACGAATTTCCGTCTGTTTTGGATAATTCCTTCGTGGTGTGTCGTCTCTTTTCTAGAGTGAATTTTTGCATTACACTGTCAGTAATAGTGCGGCAGACTGTGAATTAATGATTGTACTTAACATTGGCCATTTAATTTTAATATACAGACGAAATGCAGTATAACGAGAGGAATTCAACGCGCTTATTAGTGCTGTTTACCATCAAACCACTAGCACACACAGAATGGGATGACTCTAGAAGATGCTAACATTTCTTTCACCAAATCCTCCATCCTGCAGTGTGACCAATTTGTGACGGTTGCCGAACACAAAGCTCTGAAGGTTGTCATGTTTATTGCCACCTAACAAGTGTGGAGGCTACGCGGCGACCTGGAGTTTTTGTGAAAGACGGTACTATTTCGAATGCTTTTTGAGTGGCATACTTTAGTAGTGTAGTTTAGATTCATGTAGTGATTCGGACTGTCGTCCTACGGCCGTTGTATGTGTTCATGCAAAGATGTGGTCCCAAATACAGTATGATGCACTCTCTAAGCCGTCCGCTTTGCCGAGCGGTTCTAGGCGCTTCAGTCTGGAACGGCGCGACCGCTACGGTGGCAGGTTCTAATCCTGCCTCGGGCATGGATGTGTGTCATGTCCTTAGGTTAGTTAGGTTAAAATAGTTCTAAGTTCTAGGAAACTGATGACCTCAGATGTTAAGTTCCATAGTGCTCAGAGGCATTTGAACTACTTGAGCACTCTTAAATCTGCATCAGTTTAGTGCACCTGCTTTCAAGGGAATGATCAAATACGCGTGATTCGCATCGAAATTGGTCAAAAAAAGAACAAACATTTTGAATTGTAAAGAACTATGTTTTCCAATATCGCTTCTGAAAAATCCATGTGCTTGCATGGCAGCAGCTTGCATTAAATGTGCCTGGCATTCTACGACTTTGTGTTTCAGTTGTTTCTACGACAAATACTATCCGAAGTTCTGTTCTAGCACACAAAGCGATGCTAGTGATAGCGAGCAACACGATTCTGTAATGTATTCTGTAACAAGCGAAACACACATTTGAAGAATTTTTTTCTATAATGATTCATTTATTAATGAAGTTACCACTGCAAAAATGACTATTTTTGAATAATTTTGTGTGACATATACTATTTAATGGTATTTTGTATAATGAAAGTAAAAAAAAGGGAAATACACGAGCAAAATTGTGAACCCGCACCACCAGCGTGGTAGTGTTGAATCTTAGCTGCTGCGCAGCGCTCGCTTTGTCGAAACCGACTAACGTTACAGGTATAGTGGGTACGCATAAAACTTCAATGTCTATTTTCTCGGAAACTAGGAGCCGTCTGAACAAAATTCACTAGCCATGTACTCAGGACAGGTACCTGTAAGTCACACTAAATACTCACCTACCCCATGATTAACAGGTCTGATGGTCCCCTTGTCAGTTTGAGGATAAACTCAACCTTCGGTTGATTTTCGGCCCGAACAGTTAGCAGTACCATAAACTTAGGTGCTAAAAATTGTTTGAACTAACGATTTCCACAGCTGTAGAAACACACCTAATTGGCAAAATACTTGTGTAGTATAATCTGAGGAAATTACTGTTGAAGTGAAGTTACGGAGCCAGTAACTCAGGTGGTTTTTCCCGGCGAGAAAGACCACAATAAACCACAGTCTTCACTAAATCTGATTATTGAAACTGTGAAACTGGAGTTCCACTGAGTTCGAGTTTTCGGTTGGCGACTAAATCCAAGACTTCTGGAGTCATCTGTGTAGTTTCCAGCTCTGTAACATTTTCCTACACAGTTGAAGCGGACTCTTAGTTTAAGCTAAGTCCACGAAAATGTTAACTAGAACTACGTGGAATGCTAGGATTTGAGGTTATTACCACCAAAACACCTCATTTTTAGAGTTCCGTATCTCAGCCGGCAAGAAAGGAAACCCTACAGGAGCATGTCGTTGTGCGTCCATCTGCCGCTCTGTCCGTCCGACTGTTAAAGCCTTTTCTCTCAGGAACAGGTCGAGGCATCAAGTTGAAATACATGTGAAATACTAATGTAAATAATTTACGCTTCAAAGTCATTGCAGTCGAAAGATATGGTCGTATATGTCACATATTTTGATACACACAAGCTCTCTCATCAGAACCTATAGATGAATCACCTATATACGTATCATGAAATGATAATGAAATCAAGACCATAAGCTGTCGACAGGCGTTGATATACATCAACGGGGACAGTTGAAAATGTGTGCCCCGACCGGGACGCGAACCCGGGATCTCCTCCTTGCATGACAGGCCCTCTATCCATCTGAGCCACCGAGGGCACCGAGAATAGTGCAACTGCGGGGATTTATCCCTTGCACGCTCCCCGTGAGACCACATTCCCAATTTAATGTCCACACACTACATTCGTAGTGCCCCTGCCCATACACTCATTACTCGCGGCAGACAATCTTACCGAGTCTTGTATGAGTTCGAGCAATGCATTTGCATCCGCACAGAAGGAGGTCAAAGGCCGATTAGCCTTAACTATTAATTCTGAACGTGAAGACTAACACATTATCCCACCCTTCTTGTCAATTTTTTTTATATACATGTGGAATAGAAAAAGTGACAAAACAAAGTTACAAGGGAGGGGACTCAAGCTCAGGGAAGAAACAGGGATCACAGGGGAACTTATTCAACACCCTGACGGTTAAACACAAGGAAAATCACATTCGAAAAAAACTTTCGGTATCGTGGCAACCGCTGCCATTTCCAATGCGCAGTTGTCAGACAATGGTGAAAAACGTGGGGGTCTGGGTCATTCCCGCCTTCAACGACATAGTGAACATAGTAACCCAAGATCGTAACCAAGTAATCGTGTTCGTTTTCGTCTGAGGAAAATAGGATATGTCCGGATGTAGGATAATGTCGTCTGGGAAAGCGGTTTCAGTCCCTCGAGTAAGGAAAGTCAATTTACGGCGGACCCAGAGCCAATGACCCCGCCCGCAAGCGACAAGCCTGTGAAGTAAGGCGTCAGTCTTATCACATTCCTCACACTGATCAGTCGAACGAATGCCAATACGAAAAAGACGATCACCAGTAAGTATCAGACGGTGAATGACCTTATACCACGTTGAAGCAATCTCCATCGGCAATACAACAAGACTAAGATGAGACCAGACCGTTTTCCAAAACGTTGACGGGGAAGCAAGTTCAACAGAGCAAAGGCGACGTGGTGCACCCCAACGGGGTGATAGCATGTTGGTATTAATATGCGTCGTAGAAAGTATATCAGCACCTAGGATAGCTATAATTAGAAAGTATTCACGAATGTGCCGCAATTTAGGATTAATCCGTCCAACATCAACAGGAGGGGTCTGTCGACCGGCCGGAGGCGGGAAAGTAAACGAGAGGTAGCTGCATGCGGAGCCCGTGTACAGGCTAAAACATTGCGGTGGGCAAACAAGATGGATGCCTTCATTTTGATATCAGAAAGACCCAATCCTCCAAGCTTTCGAGACCTGGCCACTACTTCATACTGGACGCGGAAGATATGGCGGCGCCACAGGGATCAACCAGACAGCTGTCTCAGTCTGTGGACCACCATCGCGGGAAGTGGGAAGACCTGCGCAACGTAATATACTGTACTGAAGACATAGGTTTCTAAAACCCGTACCTTGTGAAGGAGGCTAAGGGGACGGCGTTCATGTTCAAGGATCGCCCCGTGAACACGACTCGTAACCTCACGCCAATTTAGTGTCGCCATTTTGATCGGGCTGCGATCAAATAAGATCCCTAAGGTCTTATGGAGATTGACGACCGTCGCCCAAGGAATGACGACATGATCGAAGCCTCTCAACGGTAGGAACGTGCGTTTACGATCATTAGTGCGAGCACCAGCAAGGCGACAAAATGAATCCAAGGTATCTTTAAGCCTCGGTATGTCATCGACATGTCGTACTAAAACCATGACGTCATCGGCGTATGCACGGACCCGAAAAGGGTTCCCCCAATACAGGGTGAGTCACCTAACATTACCGCTGGATATGCTTCGTAAACCACATCAAATACTGACGAATCGATTCCACAGACCGAACGTGAGGAGAGGGGCTAGTGTAATTGGTTAATACAAACCATAAAAAATGCACGGAAGTATGTTTTTTAACACAAACCTACGTGTTTTTAAATGGAACTCCGTTAGTTTTGTTAGCACATCTGAACATATAAACAAATTAGTAATCAGTGCCGTTTGTTGCATTGTAAAATGTTAATCACATCCGGAGATATTGTAACCTAAATTTGACGCTTGAGTACCACTCCTCCGCTGTTCGATCGTGTGTATCGGAGAGCACCGAATTACGTAGGGATCCAAAGGGAACGGTGATGGACCTTAGGTACAGAAGAGACTGGAACAGCACATTACGTCCACATGCTAACACCTCTTTATTGGTCTTTTTCACTGACGCACATGTACATTACCATGAGGGGTGAGGTACACGTACACACGTGGTTTCCGTTTTGAATTACGGAGTGGAATAGAGTGTGTCCCGACATGTCAGGCCAATAGATGTTCAATGTGGTAACCATCATTTGCTGCACACAATTGCAATCTCTGGCGTAATGAATGTCGTACACGCCGCAGTACATCTGGTGTAATGTCGCCGCAGGCTGCCACAATACGTTGTTTCATATCCTCTGGGGTTGTAGGCAAATCACGGTACACATTCTCCTTTAACGTACCCCACAGAAAGAAGTCCAGAGGTGTAAGATCAGGAGAACGGGCTGGCCAATTTATGCGTCCTCCACGTCCTATGAAACGCCCGTCGAACATCCTGTCAAGGGTCAGCCTAGTGTTAATTGCGGAATGTGCAGGTGCACCATCATGCTGATACCACATACGTCGACGCGTTTCCAGTGGGACATTTTCGAGCAACGTTGTCAGATCATTCTGTAGAAATGCGATGTATGTTGCAGCTGTTTGGGCCCCTGCAATGAAGTGAGGACCAATGAGGTGGTCGCCAATGATTCCGCACCATACATTTATAGTCCACGGTCGCTGTCGCTCTACTGTCTGAGCCAGCGAGGATTGTCCACTGACCAGTAATGCATGTTCCGTAGATTCACTGCCCCGTGGTTTGTGAAACCCGCTTCATCAGTAAACAGGTAGAACTGCAACGCATTCTCTGTTAATGCCCATTGACAGAATTGCACTCGATGATTAAAGTCATCACCATGTAATTGCTGATGTAGCGACACATGAAACGGGTGAAAGCGGAGACGATGCAGTATGCGCATGACACTGACTCAGTCCACCGGCTCTCGCAATGTCCCGTGTACTCATGTGTGGGTTCATGGCAACAGCAGCTAACACACCAACTGCACCCGCTTCTCCTGTGACGGGCCTGTTACGGACCCGTTGGCGTGCTACGACCATGCCTGTTGCATACAGTTGGCGGTAGATGTTTTGCAATGTGCGGCACGTTGGATGCTCTCTGTCCGGGTACCGTTCTGCATACACCCTGCAGGCTTCAGCTGCATTTCGTCGATACTCGCCATAGATGAGTATCATCTCCGCCTTTTCAGAGTTCGAATACACCATGGTCACAGTTCCTACAACACTACACTATCACAGACGTCTGGTAACACGGTGTACTACAGTTGGTCTGCGCGCGGAGACGAATGCAGAATAACAATAGCAGCAAGCGCTACATGCGGGCACTGCGACAGCTAGACCAAACCACAACAGTGCACTACAGCCACACTCGTAAACATGGTCGTCATCGTAAACATGTCCCTGCAGATGCTGCTCGCCGACCGTGGCCCGTGTTTGTTACAACACGCAACTGAACGTCGGAGATTTAAAGCGTCAACTTTAGGTTACAATATCTCCGGATGTAATTAACATTTTACAATACAACAAACGGCACTGATTACGTATTTGTTTATATGTTCAGATGTACTAACAAAACTAACGTGGTTCCATTTTAAAAAACGTAGGTTTGTGTTAAGAAACATACTTCCGTGCATTTTTGTATGGTTTTTATTAAACAATTACACTAGCCTCTCTCCTCACGTTCGGTCTGTGGAATCGGTTCGTCAGTATTTGATATGGTTTACGAAATATATCCAGCGGTAACGTTAGGTGACTCACTCTGTATAGTCCAGCCACGTAATTGCATGGTCAGGCGTCGAAGTAAGGGCTCTAAGAACAAGTCAAATAAGGTGCTTAACTGGGGTAAACCCCGTCTGATCGATATCCTGGGGGTAGCTTGACCGTTCACAATCACCGAGACACTGATACCGGTAAAAAGGCGAGTTAAGACCTGTCGAGCATCATTATTAAAGCCAACAGCGGTGAGCACTCTCGTTAAAAAACCATGGCTGTCACGATCAAACGCTTTTTGGAAACCAAGAAATATCGTGCGTCCAGGCACACAGCTTTGGTGGGCGGCAATAATGGTATCGAGCAGCTTAGAGAGCTCGAGCGACAATTTTATAATCGAAGTTAAGGAGAGTAATAGGACGGAGGGAATCAATCGCAGGGCGACCTGTGGATTTCGGGAGCAGGACCAGTACCTTCCTGAAAAGGAACAGGAAGTGAGACTCCCCGCATCACTTCATTTACCATTGACGTTAAGGTGTCACCAATAAGTGGCCAAAATTGAACATAAAACTCCTTAGGAATACTGTCTAATCCAGCCGACTTGCGAGACTGAGGTCCTGTAACATCATTTATATCATCCTTGTGAAAGGGACGCAAAAAAGTCGTCATTTAATTGAGGAGTGACGACGCGAGGCAGCAAGGATGTAAAGTCGTCGAGAGAGTTTTCAGCTGAGGCATGTGAATCGTACAGATCAGTAAAATAGGTGTAAATAAAGTCGGAAATGTCGCTGTGAGAGGTGAACTTGTGGCCGTCAGTGGTTGTGAGGGAGGCAAGGCACACACGTTTCGGGCGCACCCGTAAACGGACTAGATGGTATAGTGACGTCAATTCGTCTTGTAAAGGGGAACGTGGTTGAGACGTCGTCCGCAGTCCCTCCATTTGAATGCGTTTGAGTTGCAGCACTTTGGCTTTGATGCGCTGTATATCAATAACCCGTAGGGGAGCATGCGTAGCACTATCGTACAGTTGACGTAAGACTGAGTAGTAAAATTCTTGCGTTCGTCGATCATCTGCCACCTTCGCAGCTCCAAAACGCATGAGAGCCTTACGGATTTGTGGTTTAACATGCAGTGTCCACCATGCCACAATAGACGAGTACCGGTCCATAGTACGAGAACAACGAGCCCGTACGTCCTCCAGGACGACACCAAGAGAGGTATCTTGCAAGTAGGCAATATTGAGCATCCAGGGAGGAAGAAACAATTTTACCGATTGCCACTCGTAATTAAACGTGACGGCTACGGCACAATGATCAGTAAAACAGGATGGTATCACATCAACATCCAGAAGTTGCCCACACAAGGAATCGGAAAGGTAAAAGCGATCGAGGCGATTGCTAGACGTGGGAGTAAAGTATATATGTCGCACAAGTGTAGGATACCGAGAAACCCACACGTCACGCAGGCGGAAGGAGCGCACCAGGTCGTCGAGTTCTTTACTGGAATTAAAATTAATAGACTGATCCACCGGCTGTAGAACACAATTGAAGTCACCACCTGAGGTAATCCTTGTCGGGTATTTACGAAGCATGTAAATGATTTCTTCTTTATAGAAACTCGAACGTGCGGTAGTACGATCTGTGCCAGAAGGGGCATAAAGAAGGAGTAAACTGAGATCACAAAACGTGCACCCGATCCCTCTTCCACTATCGAGTACTTCGAAATCCATCAACGGAATGCCTTCCCTATAAAACAAGGCAGTTCCTGTAGAAAGTTCGGAAGCTACATTAAAAAAGGTTGAGAACCCAGGAATGGAAAACTGGTCGAATAAGACTTCCTGTAAGAAAACAACATCTGCCCCAGACTGATACATAAACTGTAGCAAACCGGCGAGCAGAAGCTCAGAACATATTCTGTTAATATTCAGAGTAAGAAATATGTATGCTTGCATGGAACTTCAACCCACAAAGAAGAACAAAGAAAGGTAGAGATCCGTCAGTTGACGGAGCAACATACAGCAACCATACCAGAATCAATCGCCGAACCAGAGTGAGAAGAACTACGAAACAGAACCCTCATCTTCCCACTGCTTTTTCTTCGGCCGGGACGGAGCTCTCTGTGGCTGTTTACGGATTCTACTGCGGCTCCGCGGCGCCGACGCTGCCGCGTTCGGTCACGTGGGAGCATCATGTAGGTATTCCGTTTCAGATTGCGAGGGAGAGGCCTCTACATCTCCCTCGTTCGCAGATATGAGTCCACTGAGGGACGGTTGGTGAATAACAACGGGATCCACTGGCTCTTGAGAATCAATCAGTTGTTGCATGGGAGAAGGCTGTGACCCAGAGGGAGCGACAGAAATCGCAGAAGAGGATGGGAAACAGAGTCGACAGGAGAAGTGTCCGAGAGAACCGGAGAAGACACATGGGAACCGGAAGCAGGTTCCTTCACGGACGTCTCCGAAGGGGCGGCCTCGACAACAGGAATAACGCCAGATAAAGTGTCAGGGATCTTCCGTACAGGCGTGAAAGCACCTGTGGCGTCCTGATCCACGATTTCAGACTGAGAAAGGGGGTCCTTTACTGGAGGCCCATCGGAAGGGCGAGTCAATAGGGAAGGTTCATCTGCCGCATCATCCTGTGTTCGGCGAAGCTTGTTGTGAAAAATCATGGCGGGCACATCGGAATTAACGACATCAACATCCCGACGTAAGGACAGCGGGGGAAAATCACAGTCAACGGATCACTGTGTCCCTCAGTAACAGGGAGCGATTAAGTATGAGATCCCTGCGGGAGAAGATCAGCTAAAGTCAATTTTTTACACTGTTCGGATGTAGGTTTTAATACCACCACACGCCGCGGACAGTTAGTACAGAAATGACCGGTTTGATTACAATAATAACATGTTCCTTCTTGGCCACTGTACGTAATATGGACCCTATAACCACATACCTGTAGATGAGAAGGAATATGTTTTTAGCCACCATTTCCACCGACCGAATACCACTATAGACCTGTAAGCGGTGTTGAGCAGACCAGCATTCCTTTCGAATATGACGTATTTCTCCATAAGGAAGCAAAACGGGCCTCAGAAAACAGTCGTCCACCTCGGGCGGAAGGTTAAACACCCGGACATTCGTATATATCACTTCTGCATTTGCCAAGAGAACCATACTAGTGGAACCATCACGGTGCGTAAAGGGTACCCGAGAACCGTGACAAGAAAGTATCCTATCAACCTGGAGCGGGTCAAGAAACATAACAAAAAAGACATATAATTCGCTGTCAAAATATGCAGTATGCACCAGATCAGTAGTGACTTTAATTGTATCGACTAACCAGTCATGTATCTCCAAAGAACCGGTCTGGACGTGATGCGTGGATCTGTCGAAGGTGAAGCTGACAGTACCTGTACGCGGAATTTTCGTGGGAACCATGGTGGACACCACGGCGAAAGACGTCGCCGCGACAGGAAGGGCTGCACGAACACGAAACACTAGCCGACAACCAGCGATGTGACGCACACGGAGACCAACACGACACTAAACGGACACGAGGAAAACACGCAGCGCTACGGTAGAGGCCAACTAATAGCACAACCTAGTCACCCGACGCGCGAAGTAGGAATAAAATTTCACAGTCCAGGTGGGTTTAAAACTCACGACCCTGCTTGCAGCAGTCTAGTATCAACCACTACACCACGGTGGCCGGGCATACATCTGAGCCACCGGGGGCACAGAGGATAGTGCTATTGCAGGGATTTATCACTTGCACGCTCCCCGTGAGACCCACATTCCCAATTTAATGTCCACAAACTACATTAGTAGTGCCCCTGCCCATTACACTCGTTACTCGCGGCAGACAACTTTACCGAGTCCCGTAAGAGTACGGGCAATGCTTGTGCATCTGCGCAGTAGAAGGTCAATGGCCGGTTAGCCTTAACTATATGAAGATGGTATCTGTTCCTTCTGACATGTCAGAACAGATACCATCTTCATATAGTTAAGGGTAACCGACGCTACGACCTGCTTCACTAAGAGCGTCGGTGCCGCTACAGAACGTCCCAGCGCCCCTCTTTTATATAGGACGTTTCTATTTAGAAAAAAATTTATTCCAGTGTAGCGCTCACGACACCACTAATGGCCACAACTTGACGCCTATATCACGACATGCTGCAACACCGCCCCCTTAATGTGGTCGAACTAAAATATCCTGATGTACGGTGGCGCGTGGTGTGGAAGACTGTACACGATGCCATGCTTGATTCCAATGTTGTTTCCCAATGGTACTATGGGACTTAACATCTCAGGTCATCAGTCTCCTAGACGTAGAACTACTTAAACCTAACTAACCGAAGGACATCACACACATCCATGCCCAAGGCAGGATTCAAACCTGCGACCGTAGCAGCCACGTTGTTGCGGGCTGAAGCGCCTAGAACCGCTCGACCACAGCGGCCGGCAAATTTACGGGAATTAAATGACTTGTGTGGTTGCAGATGTGGTGCCTACTCTCTCCAGCGACTTACCAAGGCCTTATTGCTTCCATGCCATGACGCGTCACCGCTGTTATCCGTGCCAAAGGTTGACATACTGGGTATTAGGTAGGTGGTCATTATGTTCTGGCTGATCAGTGTATCTGCCTAAGTGTTTCGCGCTTATCCACTCAGGACACGCTTATGATTGGTCGGTTCTGTCCGCCAATGGTTTATAACGTTAAATAAACTCTTTGATTAAGCTCTGATTATGACCTGAGGGTTATTAAAATCAATATTAGAAAGTCGTCAGTGTGGTTAGTGTTATCAGCATAATTGGAACTCTGTACAAACGTTTAAACAGTAAATGTAAATAATCAAATTTATACAGTTGGTGCCAAGCCAAGTAGCGCACTCTCTGTATCCCCCAGTACGATACTCACACCAACTTTCCCATGCTCCATTACCATCTCCCGTCTTGTGGTGTTGGTAGGTTTACCGATCTCGAGTGCTTGCAGCTTACAGCGGTTTGAGCTTCCATATACTGTGTGATGAAATATGATAAGACGTGAGAAAAAATGTACCATAAATTCCACAAGGTGTTGTCGGTTTTAAAGTAAGAGGAGGGCTTTATGTCCATATATCTTTATTTTATATTATTCCAAACTATTTCGCGCTTTTTTAAGTGCGTGTTTGTTAAGGGTTGAACGCAGTCATCAAGATGATGGAAACTCGTCCCCTAAATGCGTAGCTGTGGACAATATTCTTCACAGTTGTTTGTTGTGTGCTAAATAACAATAATGATCGTTGACTTGCTTCAGGGACTGCATCTGAAGTATCTACCTAAATACATTAGATATTTTTTCGGATTTTGGTGGAAAACTCCGAACATTTCTTTCATTATAAGAGGCAACATGTTAGAAAATGTCGACTTCAAGGTCATTTTACGCTCAAATTACAAATGTAGGCATCGTTCACTTTGTTTGCTATACATTCTTCTTCATTTCATCTGACCGGCGCCTCACTAGCTGTGTGCCATAGCCCTCGTTTTCTAATGAGAATACAACTGTAGTCACGGGCTTGAATTTCGCAAGCGGTATAATTAATGTCAGTTTTTGTGTCTCACAGTTCCTGGCGGTATGACTCAATAAGCCCATCACAAATTGAAATAAGTACTGTGCAGTACGACGACATCTCGAAAACTTCTACTTTGTTGATGGTGTTTACTTTCAAGGTCAAACCTTCTACTCCGTAAAGAAGTAGCGATCAAACTTAAGATTTTACAAACTTTAGTTGGCAGTGAAAATTTTCTTCAGTACAATGATCCAAACAAGTCATTTCCAGGTCGAGTTCAGTTACACTGGCGTGTATTAGCAACCCTGTCTTCGGTCCATGGTTGCATAATAACGCTACCCACCGAAACATTTACATTTTGTTCATTCAAGTGTTACAAAACAACCTGGAGCAGTTTAGTTACAGCACTGTTTTAGGGAAAACACATTCCGCACTGCCTGCTACAACTCGTGTTGGGCGGACCACATCGAGCTGAGGTCTAGACTACTGTCTAGCAAGGCCACTGTTCGGAGTAAACAGCAAAGAAGACGGAAACTTACCAGGACGTGAGAAACCTGAATGAGAAATCCTTGAGAGCAAGACACGCCCACGAGGCACGGGCCAGGTCCAGCCTTGACGCGCTCTCTAAGCTGCAGGTTGAGGGACGAAGGCGGGGTTGTGGCGGACGTCGGCCGCGTGCCTGGGGAACTGCAGTGTGCACGGCTGCATTCTACTGCAAGGCCGCACACCACCTACAAGTACCACGTTCCGTTGCTCCGGGCTTTGCGAACTGCCACACATAGCTTCCCGGTGACAGTTCAGTTCTGCCGGAGCCACAGCTATTCTTGCAGCCTTACGTTACGTACAGAACCGAACAATCAAAAATATTTTGATTTTAGCGGCGCGTGCCAAGATATGTAGATCCAACCCTTTTCGAGAAAATTAATCTATCGGTAAAGGGGCATTACGAAATCCAAGAACTAAAACGAAGATCTCGGGAAGAAGATAAAATTCATGTTGATCAAGGGACACGCCAATATAAAATGTAATGACATGGACGACGACTCAGCGAAGACCGCCGCTCCAACTGCCGCCATCAGACTTAAAGACTCCATTATGTGAGACCGAGACCTCAGTGGTAAGACGCTTATAAGTCATGGAAGCTAAGTTCAGGGAAATACATGTTATGGACAAAATGAAGCCGAAAGTTCTCTCGAAGTCCTGATTTAACACTGTTAAGGCGAATAAAAAGTTTATAAGTTCCAAAATCCTCATGATATTTAATCGTGGATCATTCTTCAGCCATCTTCACCGAATCCTTGGGCGAAAGTATTCTTGTTGGAAGAAATGACGTTTTGTTGTGAGTATAGTGATTGACATTTTATTGTACACTCAGTGGTTTTATTATATTTATTTAGGATACCGCTACGGTAAAACAATGTAAACACAAGCAACATCGCCGGCCGGTGTGGCCGAGCGGTTCTAGACGCTTCAGTCTGGAACCACGCGCAGGTTCGAATCCTGCCTCGGGCATGGATGTGTGTGATGTCCTTAGATTAGTTAGGTTTAAGTAGTTCTGAGTTCTAGGGGCCTGATGGCCTCAGATGCTAAGTCCCATAGTGCTCAGAGCCATTTGAACCATTTGAACAAGCAACATCTATTTATAAACAGACTTCAGTGCTTCGCCTTGCACAAGCATTTGAATGTTATTAATGTTGTGGATTAGAGGTTGTATGTTAAAAACACTGCCTGACAAAAAACTGAAGCACCCCAGAAGACACAGCCGGATGTCAGAGCATCTTCCTATACAAACCCACCATCGGCGGGTATGTATGTCTACATCTACGTCTACATACATACTCCGCAAGCCTCCGTTTTGTTGACGGAGGCGGGGGAGGGGGGGGGGGCGGAATCTCGGACCACTACTAGCTATTCTCCTATTCTCGTCCTACTCCACTCGTAAACAGAACGAGGTAAAAACGACTATCTGCTTCCATACGAGCCGTAATCTCTGCTTTCTTGTCTGTGTGGTCCGAAACGTACGTTGTTGGTTATTTATTCGATATAAGTTGTGCCTTTTATGCAAACCACTATGTTTTCTTTTTACGCAAACATGTTTCAGCACCTCTGTGTCATCATCAGTGAGTTTTGTTTATTGGACAGTTGTAAAAATGAACATATTTTAGGTTGTAACTGATGTAACAAAATAAAGCCTAAAGACAGTCTTTGTTCGTTCTTGTTCTTACCTTGACTTTGCATTATATGGTTCTTCAGGACCATCTGTTTGGTGTCCTGCACTGATAGCTTGTCATCTGCAAACCAAACGACGTAAATGTGAAATTTATACTTTTCACTTTACTTCGTGCAGACGACATGCTATTCACAGAGTTTCTTGTTTAGTCTAAACTTACATTACGAGTTAGACAATTTTTATTAAACTCTATGTTTAAGGTTGTCTTCTGAAGTCTCATTAAGGTGTTTCCGTATTTATTGTAGAGCTTGCTGGGGAATGCCTGGCTGGGAGACGACATATTCATCTTTTGGATTTTCGCCTCTTGCGTTTCCTTCGTGGCTGTAATTAGAATTATTGGATACAGGTTCCGTCTTTTATGCAAACCACTATTTTTTCTTGTTACCCAAAATTATGTGGCCATAATTACTTTCGAAACCATTTGACATGAATCACTTAAGTACAAATGACAGCTCCGCCAATGCGCTGCCCTTTTATACCTTGTGTATGCTATCTGTATATCTGCATATCGCTATCACTTAACTTTCGTCACCTCAGTGTATAACGCTTTCCAGTAGGACTAACGCATGCATAGAGATTACAGGGAGTGCACCATCTTATGACGTGTGTGCTCATACTGCCAAATTCTGTATAAATTTGACTCGATATTGTAATCATTGAAATAACATCAGATATCCTCTCGAAGTGTGATGTATCATTTGGTTTCTTCCTCCTCTTCTGGGTGCTTCACCTCTTTTGTCAGTGTTCGTTGTTGGGTATTTCAGTTGATTTAGCTTGATTGTATGAAGTAAATATATTGACTGACTGAACAAAGTCTACCTCTAGCATTTAATCAGTCGTTATAAGATGGACAGTAAAAATACGAATGGATAAAATTGAGAATAAACAACAAAAAATTTTAAAATAACTTAACACTTTGTCGCAATTTCATAAAAAATATTTTCTGTGAGTGAAGCAATAATCCCTGCAGTGAATATGATAGAGTAATAGTAGGAGAGCCGCGCGGTCTTAGGCGTCTTGTCACGGTCCGCGCGGCTCGCCCGTCGGAGGTTCGAGTCCTCCCTCGGGCATGGGTGTGTGTGTCGTCCTTAGTGTAAGTTAGTCTAAGTTAGGTTAAGTAGTGAGTAAGCTTAGGGACCGATGACCTCAGCAGTTTGATCCCATAAGACCTTACCACAAATTTCCAAATTTTAAAACTAGGAGATATCAATCATATTTTGTTCGCATGTGGCTTTCTCGAAGAACTGGAAATATAGGACAAATCTTCACTTTACTTCAACACATTCTTAAAGAGCAACTTGAGCTAGCCGGTTAACAATTACTCCAAATTTTCTGCAAGCTATTCACAGAAGTTAAATGTAACACGTACCTCAAAAAGTCTGAACTACCATATCCTTACTTTAGAAGAAAATATTGACTCTATGCAACATCCGCCACATTACATCTCAATAGCTCTCGTACAACAAAATGAACGCAAATGAAAACCAAATCATCATAATAGCAAGAGATTATTAAAGCACGCAAACAAAAAAAAATTATTCCAGTTCTTAAATTTCCTACGAGAAAATCTGTAGTCAAACTTACATAAAATTATGCTATAAGTGACTTGTTTATGACATCAAGCATAAATCAATCCTACTTTTTTTCTCATCGTTATAAAATGTATTGGTCCTTCTAGATGGCGTACTTTCATCAACGAACTATTCAGAACACGGCAGAGCGGTACAAGTTCTTTCTCTAACCCCACAACACTGCTAGCCTCGGCATAGTGGAAACGTGCTGTGAAGCTAAACAAAAGCTGCCGTCCGCTAGGGGGCCACCCAGCGAAGCAACTTTCACTCGGCCAACACACTTCTGCTCCCTGCGGCCTGGTCCGGCACTGTTTCCACGAACGGCTGTTTCCGTGCTGCATACTGAAACACTTTTTTTCTTTCGGACACCACATCGAATGCCCTGAGTCCATTGTGTATGCGATTGTCAAACACTCTCAGCAAAGCAAAACATAGCCACACACCAGATTAAATGTGAAAATGCTGATTAAGACAAGACATTACCAATAGGTCAGCACTTACGTCCACTGCAGTCATATTTACTCTTCAAAGCTATTCATGTTACATTCTGCCTCCTCACGAAAGTCTGCCTCCTCTGTGACTTTCTTTTAGTTGTAATTGATATTATACTGAATCAAAAGAGACAATCCGAATGAGTTGAGACTTTTCAATATTATATGCAAATAATCAAAACATGTGTGTGTGAGTGACTCAATATGTATCAGAGGCTGGCTGAAGTGGCACAAATAAAAGAAAAAATAAGAAAAAGCAGACATGAACCTGTAACACAAATATCGATTAGAAATAGATTTATTCTATGTAACTGTGTATCTGTGATTATGAAGTGTTTGGTCTTTGTTAGTTAAGGTCATTGACTTGTGAAAGGAAAGTTAAAGTTTGCAATATATATATATATATATATATATATATATATATATATATATATATATTGCAAACTTTTTCTTTATGAACATACATATATTATAAAATTTCATTTTTTTAAATATATATATATATATATATATATATATTGTAAAAGCTAAATGATGTTTAAAAAAAATGAAATTTTATAATATATGTATGTTCATAAAGAAAAATTTGTATATTCGAAGATGGTTCATGCTTAGGGAACTTGTATTGTGAAAGGTAAAAGCTGTAGGGAAGTCCCTCCGCCACGGAACTGGCTTGACGCGAGGTAAAAGGTGGTTTTGGCGCTCGAACTGGGCGGCTACTTGGTGGAAACGGTCGCTAGCCGTTGCACGGTAAACATCAAGGGTGCCAAGGGAGGCATTTGGAAACCGTTTTGCATGTAAAATAGCCTCGGATGTGGATCTGGCTGTTGCATAGTACTCTCGGCAATGCAGAGTGGCTCTAACCCGATAAAAATCCGTCGCCAAGAAGAAATTGTAAAGAGCGTTCAACATCAAGAGCTGTGAGTACAGTTAGCCGCCACGTCTCTTGCCACCACTACTTCGCCACTGCTCTACCAACTTCAGGCACACAGATATGTACACTCCTGGAAATTGAAATAAGAACACCGTGAATTCATTGTCCCAGGAAGGGGAAACTTTATTGACACATTCCTGGGGTCAGATACATCACATGATCACACTGACAGAACCACAGGCACATAGACACAGGCAACAGAGCATGCACAATGTCGGCACTAGTACAGCGTATATCCACCTTTCGCAGCAATGCAGGCTGCTATTCTCCCATGGAGACGATCGTAGAGATGCTGGATGTAGTCCTGTGGAACGGCTTGCCATGCCATTTCCACCTGGCGCCTCAGTTGGACCAGCGTTCGTGCTGGACGTGCAGACCGCGTGAGACGACGCTTCATCCAGTCCCAAACATGCTCAATGGGGGACAGATCCGGAGATCTTGCTGGCCAGGGTAGTTGACTTACACCTTCTAGAGCACGTTGGGTGGCACGGGATACATGCGGACGTGCATTGTCCTGTTGGAACAGCAAGTTCCCTGCCGGTCTAGGAATGGTAGAACGATGGGTTCGATGACGGTTTGGATGTACCGTGCACTATTCAGTGTCCCCTCGACGATCACCAGTGGTGTACGGCCAGTGTAGGAGGGCTCCCCACACCATGATGCCGGGTGTTGGCCCTGTGTGCCTCGGTCGTATGCAGTCCTGATTGTGGCGCTCACCGGCACGGCGCCAAACACGCATACGACCATCATTGGCACCAAGGCAGAAGCGACTCTCATCGCTGAAGACGACACGTCTCCATTCGTCCCTCCATTCACGTCTGTCGCGACACCACTGGAGGCGGGCTGCACGATGTTGGGGCGTGAGAGGAAGACGGCCTAACGGTGTGCGGGACCGTAGCCCAGCTTCATGGAGACGGTTGCGAATGGTCCTCGCCGATACCCCAGGAGCAACAGTGTCCCTAATTTGCCGGGAAGTGGCGGTGCGGTCCCCTACGGCACTGCGTAGGATCCTACGGTCTTGGCGTGCATTCGTGCGTCGCTGCGGTCCGGTCCCAGGTCGACGGGCACGTGCACCTTCCGCCGACCACTGGCGACAACATCGATGTACTGTGGAGACCTCACGCCCCACGTGTTGAGCAATTCGGCGGTACGTCCACCCGGCCTCCCGCATGCCCACTATACGCCCTCGCTCGAAGTCCGTCAACTGCACATACGGTTCACGTCCACGCTGTCGCGGCATGCTACCAGTGTTAAAGACTGCGATGGAGCTCCGTATGCCACGGCAAACTGGCTGACACTGACGGCGGCGGTGCACAAATGCTGCGCAGCTAGCGCCATTCGACGGCCAACACCGCGGTTCCTGGTGTGTCCGCTGTGCCGTGCGTGTGATCATTGCTTGTACAGCCCTCTCGCAGTGTCCGGAGCAAGTATGGTGGGTCTGACACACCGGTGTCAATGTGTTCTTTTTTCCATTTCCAGGAGTGTATTACAGCATGGACCAGTAAATTTGTGTGAGTGTTTTCAATAATAATCCAAGTGCTATAAACCCGTGTTTTGAGTCCTAACTTTATCCTAATCATGAACCGAAGCAGGATGCCCTCCTAAGTGTGCAGAAAATCGAGTATCCTGTTTATAACTAACTACTGATTTGTTTCTGTGTATTAAATGTGCAAAAATTCAGTGCCACAGAGTGTAAATGCTACTGTCTAAAATACCTGCTTCACAGGTGATGAAAAATGCACTTAAATTAAACTTATTTGAAAGGTAATTTAGTCTTTATTGCTAGCATGAACGACCTTTTTTGGTTACTCAGTGTTGAGTAATTTGCTTTAGAGGATGAAAACATAAATTATTCCAAGTGGGGCTAAGAATTAATGTTGATTGAATTGAACTTTGCTTCTGAAATAATCATAGAGTTTGCCTGGAGAGACAGTATCAGTTTATGGGTCCCCACTATATTCTTCCCATATCAGAAAGATAGTTGGGATATTTATTGCTATGGGAGTGTAAAAAGTGTATTTGTAGTATTATTTAATGTTATTTTTGGTATTTATTTGTCAGTTAAGTCAGAACTCTTTTCATGCCCAACTTTAGTTCATTGTTTACTGCAGTAACATCTCAGTACTGAGTTGCATAATGATAGTGATCGTAACTGTTATTATTATGAGTGGAGTACAATCTTGCTTTCTATGATAACTCGTTTGTGTATTAGTGGTAACTACTGCTGCCCACATCTTCGATCGCCCTGTACTCGTGTGTATCCAGTGTACTATTCGAAGGGAATCTTAAAGAAAGTCACTACTACTACTAATGTGCAATTTCCTTGAACTAATGTTTCAAACTGATATGCCTAATTAGGCTGGCGATCGTTTATTGTTTCATTCGTATGAACTTTTATACTTTCATTATCCCCAAAGTAAAGCCTGTTTAGTTTTCTATAAATTGCATTACAATCGAAATTACTGTCCGATATCCCTTATCCATCAGACAAACATATGGTCAAACACCAAAATCCTCCCAGAGGGCAACACTAGTTTGTGTCATAACAAACGAGTGGCAAGTGTTATAATCCAAATGTTTAGCTAATGTTTCAGCACTCCTCTTGTGAAGCTTAGTGCCCATTGTGATGAACTGTTGAGACTCATTGCAGAAATTCTTTGCCATGGACTCTTTATTGCAGACTTCTTTGCTGTGCCACGCAAATAGTCATATCCACATACAGTTTTCATTCGAGGAAAGCAGAAAGTTGAAAGCCGACTCATCTGCTGCACTGCTGAAAGAGCATACTGTATATAAACGAAGCACAGTAGGTTTTCTGAAAAATGTTTTATTCATTGCATAACAAACAAAACACCACATCTTTTGGATTTCATGTTTTTCGCTATACAGCTGTTCTCAAACGATTGCAGGGAAACTACTAGTAAAAATATTTGAATATTTCAAACTGTAAGTCTCACTTCTCAGCCAGATCATGAGATAGTTATCTTTTTGTTATTTGTCATATTTATTACCATTCTTAAATGACGATTGTTCGAAGAATTGCAGTTAATTAAGGAAGCGAACTGCGATTGCTAATGTAAGGGAAACAGAAATTGGCAGTCTGACATTGTCATCATATTTAGAAATGCGTCCCTGAACCATCTGTAGAAGTATTTCCAAATCTTGTGTATTCATTCACATGAAAATTTTGCATTCCCTTCAAGAAGATTACGTCCATGTCTTTATGATCTTTAAAAGACCTAAACCTCTTTCTCGCCAGTGGAGATCCGTTTACCAGCCTTTTGTGTAATTTGAAAATATCCAAACAAATAATATCTTTCACCCGACTACACAAAGAACAATGTGTTCACATCTATGTTTGACTCAAGTAAAGCAGAACGCTGAAGCTGAGTCATCTGCTGCGCTACTCAAAATTTCTTTATATAAACGAAGCAAAACTGCATTCCACACTGAAGCAGAATTTCGAGAAACATTTTGCTTTATGCAAAAAGAATAGAAAACCACAGGTTTTGCATGTTTTTACGCTTTTTAGTTGTTCTGAAACGATTGTAATCAACTGGATGTCTCTTAGGCGACTTGCATGTCTGTAACCAGTTATCCAGCTGTGAAAAGGGGGGGGGGGTACAGTGTAACGTAGAATCCGAACCACCTTTCGTTTCTGATGAATCTCCACATTATTGAGAGGTGAATTCTAGGTTAAAAGGCAGAGTGAAAAAAGTGACCCACCCGGGATTCGATTGCATTACCTCTCGGTTTCCGACCACACACTTTACCACTTCTTTCCCAAAGACGATAACACTTTTTTTCTTTTTTTCTGCCTTACTATATAGTTATCTAGCTGCGTTCTATCTTAAAAGAATGAAACGAAAATCAAAGCTACTCCTGCTTGGGAATGTCATTTTTACGCTACCCTAAAAAGAAGTATCCCTCTTCAGGTATTGCCACTAACTGTTCCCAGTAATTTTGCCAAGAGAACAGGATGCACTGTTCTATAACCCTTTCCTATGATTATAACAAGCAAATGTGTAAAAATGAAAATCTTATAAAGCACAATGTCAGAAAGAAACGTTATTGAAACGATAAATAAGAATAACGTTTGTAAATTGTTTGTGCAACTTCAGCTAAAAGAATCTTTCTTCAAGAAATGGTGTGACTGGATATTCATTATCCATTGTCATCAGCGATTTCTGTCTCCAACAATGCCGTCTAATAATATCTACAAGATACTCATTCTGCTTCGCCAACGCCTCAGTGAAAGCAGCTTTCCATGAGTTAGCCAGTCTCTTTCCTTTCTCACTGCTTACAATTCAAGACTCTCTGCCTTCAATGTGATGCTGCATAGAGCGTCAGACTGAGTCTGCCACTCCGTAACTACGGGGTGGGGGGGGGGGGGGGAATTGAGTAAAACACTGTATAAATAGTTTGCGAAGAGAGTACGGTAGCTCGGTGTACGTTCAAGGGCGTTGTGAGCGTTTTGCAAGTACCATCAGCAACCAGGTTCCACTTTCTCCCCTTCGACGAAGACAAAATCGATGGTCATTCACTTGAGCCATGTAATCGCATGGTGTTTTTCGGGGGGAAGGTAATAGTCATCCAGGCAGAGGAGGGTTCAATCATGTCAGGTATGAAGTGGAGGTAACAAGCTAAGATCTTCTGTGTCAGTCACCAGACGCCGGACGACGAGACGCTCGTGAAGCGATGTTCGTCGGTGTCCAAAAGCGACAGGAGGTCAAAGGAGGTGGCGTTTAACCCTACAGAATGGAGCTAATGTCTCGTCGTGTAGTTTTTGTTGGTGACTTGATACCATGTCGCGCTCTCGGTGATGAGCAGAAAGTGGTGGTGTACGGTTTTTTATATTTTTGGCCAATAAACAGTTGAGTACTTTGCGTCTACCATGTTACACAGAATCGCCCACAGAAGAGTGATGTAAGAATCTCTTGCCTTTGGTGAGTGTGTTGTGCGGAGATACGAGGGCACATGTCGATACAAGGGAGAGCTGTGTCGCGACATGCACCACTGACACCAGCTAGGTCCGCCATATCTTAAGGCTAGTAAAAGCTAGGTGATGAAGGATTTAATTGGCAGCATTGCTTTCAGCATCAGAGGTTGGCGGGAATTTGTTTTCTAATTTATTGATTTGTGGAAGTTGAGTATGTGCGGAACGAGTTAATGTGTCGCCATAGTTGACGGGGAAGACTTCTTAGGGATGGGAGGCCGCTGCATTATCTGTCAAGCAGCGCGATAGCTCGCCGATGGCGCCCTCATGATTCATGGGAGCCCCCAGATTCTGTGTAAGGGGCATCGTCGACAGATGTGTCTTCATATAAAACCTTCCGGCGCTCTTATGATGCCTCTGGAGCACCTCCAATTCGTCGACCGCTTCATGTAGGTAGTGGTGGGGAAATTGCGGATGGACGTGGAACACCAGCACAGCATCTTATTCTGTAAAGACTGCAGTCGCTGGATGTAAGTCTTTGCAGCACTGCCCCACACTTAACAGGGTAGGAGATACATCTGGTAGATGAGAAGACCGTTGGCTATGGATAAATCAGAGCCTTTATTGATGATGGGATACAGTACCCTCAGCCACTGGTGGATCTTCTTGCGTATGTCTTCGATATGGAGTCGCCAAGTGAGCCACGCGTCCATGACAATGCCCAGGTAATGTATGGGGACTTGTCACTGGAGTTCTGCGCTGTAGAGCCGGAGTTGGCGGCGGGACGTAGTATGCTTCCAGGTGAAGATGGTAGCCTGCGTCTTCCCTGGATTGAAACTGATCGTCCATTTGGCTGCCCAATCTTCCAGCGCATTACAGACACTCTGAAGGTGTGGAACAAGGACTTCCCACTATCGACTACAAGAATAGAGCATTATGTCGTCTGCATAAATGGCTCTTTCGAACCCATGGCACAGCAGGTAAGTGCAACACATAGATGGTATAAAGAACCAGTGCCAGGACCGACCCTTGAGGAACTCCTGCTTTGATCTGACGTGACATGGTGGTGGCATCGGCGATCCAGATTGCGAACGTATGCTGGTGCAGGTAGGATGCAATGAGCGTCATGTACACTTTCAGGAAGCCTAAGGTGTGCAGCTTCCAGATGAGCTCAGACTACCACACACTGTCAAATGATTTAGTAACATCCAGTAGCACTGCACCTCAGAATTCACTGCAGTTGAAGGTGGCAGTGATATATTCGACCATTCTGAGTATTTGTTGCATGGTGGAGTGCCCACTCCTAAAACCAAACTACTCTGCAGGTAGGATGTTATGCAGATCGAGAATATGATGGAGGCGACGTAGCAGAAGGCATTCAAACAGTTAGCTAACATGTGCGAGCAAACTGATTGGGCAACAACTCGACGGATTCCTTCCCAGGTTTAGAAATGGCCACCACAATGGAGTGCTTCCAGGGTAGATGGCTGAGGAGAAGATCCAGTAGAAGATGGCTGCAAGCTGGACGATGGCCGACCAGGGCAGGTGCCTGAGGACCTTCCCAGTGATATCATCAGCCCTTGGGGCCTTGTTGTTGGGCAGCGACTTGATCCCTTCTTGGGCTTCCTCAGCTGAAACAGGAGGGATGGGATCGTCCTCAGCCTCATCATCATGGAGTAGCACCCTGACGTCGCATTCAATGGTGGCTGCACACTGAATGTCTAAGTGATCCTGAAGGGGCTAGAAATTCTGTTCGAACGTGTCAGCTAGCATGTTGGCCTGATCATGAAGGCTGTAAGCCGTCGGTCTCCGAAAGTTAGTGGTGGGATCCTCATCCTTCTGTTGGTAAAGAAGCGGACTGCATGCCAGCCGAGTGGGTGCGGAGTGAAGGAAAAAAGCTTGTCTGCCTACTGCCTGCTTTTGTAATCGACGATACCAGCTTGATATCACGGTGGAGCTGGCTGATACAACGCTCAAGGGCTCCATTCCGAGTGATATGCCACTCTCTGCACAGCCGATTCCGCATCCTGATGGCTGAAAGGATGTCCTGTGGCAAGCCAGGCGTCCAGCGGGGGGATGGCGTCTGTGGGAGAGTGGCAATGTGGAGGGTATCGATGATTGCCTTGGAAAGATGGCCCATAGAGACTTGGGCGAGTTCGCCATCAGCAATGAGGGCATTGACAGAAAAATCAATGTCGTCTCGAAATGTTTCCCAGTTGGTGCGCCAAAGAGTTAGACAGCTGGGAAGATTCAAATGGCTCCAAGCGCTATGGGACTTAATATCTGAGGTCATCAGTCCCCCTACTTAAACCTAACTAACCTAAGGACGTCACACACATCCATGCCTGAGGTAGGATTCGAACTTGCGACTGTAGCAGGCGCACGGATCTGGACTGAAGTGCCTAGAACTGCTCGGCCACAGGGGCCGGCAGCTGGGAAGACATTCAGCCAAAAGAGTACAGGCAGGTGGTTAGAAATAAGAGCATGGATGACCTCCACATCCCTAAATTGTGGTATCCCCTTCGTGATAGTGATATCGAGTACATCCGGTGCGCCTCTGGAGGGGTAGTACATTGGTTCCTCTGGGCCACAGGCATGGGCGTTGGCCTCGTCCACAGATGCAGGAGACGGCATCCACTCGCATTGATGATGAGCGAGTTCCATGTGACATGCATGGAATTGAGGTTGCCGGCCACGAAAAGTTTCCCAGGATGGAGGAGCAGCGTCCGGGCGTCGTCAAGGTCCAACAGCTGCCGAGAGCTGTGGTAAACTGTGACGAATGTGACGGGCTCCATCTGCCATCGCTTCATGAGTAGAAGGCGGTTGGACATCAAGATGGCGAATAGAGTTCTGAATTAAGAGGGCAGTGCCCCCTCCATATGTTGGCTGATCTGTTTTGTAGTACCAGTAATTCAGGACATTTCTGGAAATGCTGGGCATCAGGAAGGTTTCATTCACCATGCATATGTCCATGTTGTAGTCCACGAGGAACTGCAACAATTCTGGGATATCATGAGTGGGATTTTCTGCATCGTATGCTACAATCCGTAAATCATCAAGTCAGGACGTCTTAGCCATCCTACCTGCACCAGCATACGTTCGCAATCTGGAACGCCGATGCCACCACCATGTCACGTTAGATCAAAGCAGGTGTTCCACAAGGGTCGGTCCTGGCACTGGTTCTTTATACCATCTATGTGTTGCACTTACCTGCTGTGCCATGGGTTCGAAAGAGCCATTTATGCAGACGACATAATGCTCTATTCTTGTAGTCGATAGTGGGAAGGCCTTGTTCCACACCTTTAGAGTGTCTGTAATGCGCTGGAGCTGCAGGAACGTCTCATGAGGCCATGATGGCTCTGCTGATCGTCGTTTCGAAGGTGGCGGCAATAGTGGCTGGGAGTTGCGCCAGTTTCTTGCTGACATCTGCAAGGGATGAGGCAATTTGGGCGAGGAGCGCTAGAACATCCGGCGAGTCATGCTGTGGTGCAGTGGGAGCAGCGACAGGTGGCTGATGGCGTCGTCTGGGCGGCACAGTCAGTCCTGCCGGTGCTGGAAGTAGGTTCGATGCAGCTGGCGGTGCAGCTGGGGAGAGTGACTGTTTCAGAGCGTCAGCAACGCTCAGATCTGCATGATGTCGGGCATCGCGACAATCCATAAAAGTTGGCCATGTGTGTCCATCACTGGTCAGTGGGGGTGGAGGTGGGCGTCGGCAACGGCGGGCGTTGGGAGTCACAGTCTTCCAGACGGGTGGCAGTCCTCATTGCCATTGGCCTTGTGCCTGGAACACGATCGGGAATTCGCAGGGTGTGGGCCACCACACAGGCCGCAATTGGGTGGCTCGTCCTTGCTGCGGGTGCATTCACGACTGTTGTGTCCATTGCCGCATTTTACGCACACATGTGGCATGGTGCAGTGATGGCCTACATGATGAAAGCCCTGGCACGGGAAGCACTGCACAGGGCTGCGAGACTTGCAGAGCTTTTTGACACTGATGCTGAGGTCGTAGAACTGGGTGACATTGAAGATCTCTTGGTGAGTGGGTGTATCCTGCAGGATGACGATGCAATGGCTGGAAAGCTGGTTTGTGCCCAACATACGATTATAATCGACCCACATCATGAGGAATCCCATACCTTCTAGCTCCTCCTTGAAATGGTCATGGGTCAGTGTTTTTGAGGCGCCCCTAAAGAGCACCTTGAGCGGGGGGGGGGGGGGGCGGAAAGTATGCATTAGTTGCCCTGTTTGCCAAGCATGTCCATGACCATGACGTAATCTTCACTCGACGACAGGGTCAGCTTCTATATGTCATCGCCAGTTTGTCTGAGCGTGAGAGGTTGGTGGCAATGGTCCATAGGCTAGGTGCAGAGCTTCTTGTAATCCTGCTTAAATTGCAAGACGATCGGTGCCACTTTTCTGTTTGCTGCAGGTGACACTGATTGCTCAACCGGTGGTGAGGCGTCGACCTGCTCTTAGTGCCAGTGTGGATATTCACCAGATGCGTGCTGTTACTCCAAACGATCTCGTTGTTGAGCTGCCAATGACGATGCAGCGTCGTACAGCATGGCTCCCGTCCCTTGAGGAGGCTGTACCTATTTGAGACATCCAGCTCCCTAGCCTTCCGCAGCGGCACTTTCTTCTTTGTGGACGGCAGTTGAAACTCAACATCTTGCATGTCGGTGAGTGAAGAACACCTCGTGGTAGATCGATGGTAGTGTGCTCTTCTGTGCCGCTGATCAGTCCGCCAGTGATCAATACACGCTTCCATTGCACTGTCGGCATCCACATCCAAAGAATATTCCATCTCGGAGTCCGCAAGCATCCCTGGGGCAAGGATACTATTACTTCCCCCCTCCCCAGGTTGGGTCCTCGTAAGCGTGTGGGCTGGCGCCATGTAGAGGTTCAGGTATTCCATACATTGCTGCTGGTTCCAGCTCCAGAGCTCGTTCTGGCACAGCATCACGCATACGATCTGTAGTAACCGTTGACAGTTTGCTGTGTAAGTCCTATAGTGGAAGGTAACATCCCACAGTGTGATATTGAGACCCCTGAGGGGTGACTCAAGCGCAATTGTGTAAAGGTAAGTAAAAAAGAGGCAATCTTGTCATAGAGACATCTTAATGGGTATTGGTCCCATCGTCTGATTGTTGGCCTGAACCTGACCTCTGGCTGCTGCCAAAATGCGTGACAGAATGTAAATGAGGCTTAGGGAAAATCCCATATGGTACATGTGTGGTGTCACCGCCAGACACCACACTTGCTAGGTGGTAGCTTAAATCGGCCGCGGTCCATTTAGTACATGTCGGACCCGCGTGTCGCCACTGTCAGGATCGCAGACCGAGCGCCACCACAAGGCAGGTCTCGAGATACGGACGAGCACTCGCCCCAGTTGTACGACGACTTTGCTAGCGACTATACTGACGAAACCTTTCTCTCATTTGCCGAGAGACAGTTAGAATAGCCTTGAGCTAAGTCCATGACTACGACCTAGTAAGGCACCATTAACCGTATCTGAAGATAGTCTTATTTGTATTATCAAGAGCGATGTACCACAAGAATGGAAAAAAGTTAAGTATTCGAGGAGCTGCATACTTTTCTTATTAGAATTCACTACTTATCCTGTTCCAGAATTCACGCCCGTCTGCGTTAGATAGCGTGCATTTCGGCCTCCTCTACCTACAAGGTGTTGGCACATTTGCCAACACATCATTGGCGACGAGGGAACCGTGTTCTTTCTAATTGCTTACATTTACTTGTGTCATGGCTTCGCCAGATGTACTGTCCGAATTTTATCGCTTGCAGAATCAGCAGACGCAGGCGTTATTGGATGCCCTTGGACAGCTCGTCCAGGGTCAACGTGCCATTCAAACCGATGCGGCAGCCGCCGCTTCACCGCTACCGCAGCCACAACTCGCAGTTGCACCGCCTTTTAGGCCCTACGACCCAGACGTGGAATCCTGGACGGAATGGGCCCGCCAGTTTGGATTTCATCTCGCCGCCTACAGAATTCAAGGTAACGAGCGGCAGCCTCATTTATTGTCTTGTGTTGGCGTGCAAACGTACCGTGTGATAGTGAAATTGTTTCCCCGACGCGACATCGCAACTCTGTGCTACGAAGAAATTTTGTCGGCATTGGACGCCTATTTCAAAGAAACAGTTGATGTAGTTGCAAAAAGGTATACTTTCTTTCGTACAAAACGTACGGCCGGTCAAACTAATCGGGAGTGGGTTGCAACTTTGCAAGGCCTTACTAGGGATTGTGCGTTTGAATGTGACTGTGGCCTTCCTTATTCAGATACTATGGTGCGTGATGCAATTGCACAGAACGTTTCTGATGTTCATATACGGGAGCAAATTTTGAAACTAGTTAATCCCTCCCTTCAGCAAGTGAGAGACATATTGGATAGGCAAGACACGCTTGACTGTGCTCAGGAATCTTTTGAAACTTCGCCAGCCGTGTGTAACATTAACCGGCCCGCAAGACGCGCTGCGCGGCCCGGTAGACTGCCCTCGCGCACGTCAACGCAGCTGCTGCCACGCTCTAAACCCTCAAACAGTGACTGTGTTCGTCCCACAAATCCTGTGCGTCGACGTCGCCGGAAAACACGTCAATTAGCAAGTGATGCTGTACCTGTATCAGTTCAAATTGCAAGAGACAGTCGCTCTTAACGTCAGCAGGACAATAAACTTTTTGTAGATTTGGACTTTAATGGCAAGGTCATACCATTCCAGCTCGATACCAGAGCTGCAGTTTCACTGCTCAATCACGACACGTACAAACAACTGGGCAAACCTCCGTTGCGTGCCGCAAATGTTCAGCTAAAAAGTTATTCAGGACAGCAGCTCCCTGTGTTTGGACAGTGCACTCTTCTTGCAACATACAAGGGACAAACAAAACTTGTGTCATTTTACGTTCTTCGTTCTTCTTCTGCAGTGTACTTGTTTGGTTTGGATTTATTTCAGTTGTTTAACATGTCTATAGTAAATCAGGTCCTATCAGTGAACCAGACTGTGCCTTCAGATAGTGTTTCTCGTCTGTGTGAAGAATTTGCAGACATTTTTGCACCGGGCTTAGGTTGCGCTAAGAACTATGAAGCACATTTGGAACTGCAAGTAAACGCGCAACCGAAATTTTTCCGAGCGCGCAATGTTCCCCACGCATTGCGTGATGAGGTCGCAAGAACATTACACGATTTAGAATCACAAGGTGTAATTGAACGTGTGCAAGCTTCTCTCTGGGCCTCACCCTTAGTAATTTTGCCAAAACCTTCCGGAAAACTGAGACTTTGTGTGGACTTCAAGGCAACAGTGAATCCACAACTCGTGATTGCAACTTTTCCCTTACCCCGCCTGGAAGATCTTTTTGATAAACTGTGCCCGGGTAAATACTTTTCGAAGTTGGACCTAGCAGATGCGTACTTGCAAATCCCAGTGGACGCCGAATCCCAGCGCGTCTTGGTGGTTAACACGCATCTTGGTTTGTACCGCTTCAAAAGACTGCCATTCAGGTGTGCATCCGCCCCTGCATTGTTTCAGCAATATTTACAAACTGTTTGTGCGTCGGTCCCTACTGCTGCGAACTATCTGGACGATATTGTGATCTCCGGAAAGACAGCCGACGAGCATTTAGCACACCTACGAACATTATTTCATGTGTTGCGACAAAATGGTCTTCGCTTGCGGAAGGACAAATGTGTGTTTTTTGCTCGTGACTTACCATACCTGGGACATGTCATCAATGCCCAAGGCTTACATCCGAGTCCAGAGCACCTCCGTGCCATCCAAGATTTGCCTTCGCCACAGAATATGAAACAGCTACAGAGTGTGTTGGGTAAAATTAACTATTATCATCGCTTTCTGCGCAATGCCTCTTCCATTTCAGCTCCGCTTCATAGCTTACGCCGTAAGGGTGTTCCGTTCGTCTGGACGACGGAATGCGAACGCGCCTTTCGCCAGCTGACATTGGCGTTGCTTTCTAATACTTGCCTTACGCCATTCGATCCCCAGAAACCCCTTTTGTTGATGGTAGATGCATCGGAATTCGGGATCGGTGCTGTGCTTGCGCACAACGTCGGCTCGCATGATCGCCCTATTGCCTTTGCGTCGAAATTGCTCTCGTCTGCGCAAAGAAATTATTCACAGATAGAGAAAGGAGCTTTGGCTCTCGTGTTTGGTGTTACTAAGTTCCATGATTTCTTGTATGGTCGTCACTTTACCATCATCACAGACCACAAACCTTTGACGTCGCTTTTTCATCCGAACACGCCTGTACCTCCGCGTACAGCGCAGAAATTCATTCGCTGGTCTATTTTCCTCTCGCAGTACCGCTACGATATCTTGTATCGGTCCACTGCTAAGCACGGAAACGCCGATGCGTTGTCCCGTTTGCCTGTTGCTGAGGATAAAGCATTCGATTCTTCCGAACTTGCTTGCATGTTCATTGATTCGGAAACCGATGACGTGGTCGAATCGTTTCCGATTGATTTTCGTCGTGTAGCTACAGCCACAGCTGCTGACCCTGTCCTTGCTACCGTTTTGCGTTTTGTTGCTACGCAATGGCCTTTGTCAAAGTCTCGGATCGAGGATCCGTTCGTTCGCCGATTTTTTGCTCACAAGGAGAGACTTTTTGTTCGACGTGGTGTTTTGTTGTTGCGTTCTGATAATGATCAGTCCAGAGTCGTGGTCCCACGTTCGTTACAGTCCTCTGTCTTACGGCTTCTTCACCAAGGACATTGGGGTATAGTGCGAACGAAACAACTTGCTCGTCAGCACTGTACTTGGTTCGGAATCGATGCTGCGATTACGAATATGTGTTCTTCTTGCATGGCGTGTGCCGAACAACAATCCGCACCGCCGCGGAAAGTCTTTGCATGGCCAAAAGCCACTTCCCCTTGGCAGCGCTTGCACATCGATTTTGCTGGTCCATTCTGGAATGCTCGATGGTTGGTTCTGGTAGATGCCTTCGGTAATTTTCCTTTTGTTGTCGGGATGTCTTCCACGACGTCCTCCGCCACCATCCAAGCGTTGTCTGCTATCTTTTGCATTGCAGGTCTTCCGCAGACTGTTGTTTCCGACAATGGCCCACAGTTAATGTCCACAGAATTTCAGTCATTCTGCCAGGCCAATGGTATTCAACATCTGACATCCGCGCCGTTTTCGCCTCAGTCAAACGGTGCCGCTGAACGATTGGTCCGGACTTTCAAGTCACAGATGTTGAAGTTGAAAGAGTCGCATTCTCGGGAGGACGCGTTGTTGCTCTTTTTGTCATCGTATCGCTCTCAGCCCCGAGATGGTCGCTCGCCGGCTGAGTTGCTCCACGGTCGTCCTCATCGAACCTTGATGTCATTGCTGCACCCGCCGCATCAGGTTCCTGTGCAGCGGCAGACTCCTGCTTTTGCTCCAGGCGACGTTGTATTCTATCGCAACTATCGAGGTTCACGGCGTTGGCTCGCAGGGCGCATTCTTCGCTGCCTCGGCCGCGCGATGTATTTGGTTTTGGGGGCCTCTGGTGAGGTGCGTCGGCATCTCAATCAGCTGCGCCTCTGTCGTTGCACGGGTTCTGCCGCTCCCCGTCTGCTTTCAGCGACGGTGCCGTCCGGTCAGCGCCCTGGGGACCCATCTACTGGCTCGCCTCATCCCCAGGTGTTACCGACGATGCCTTCCATTTTGCCCCATGGCGACGCGCCGCCGCCGCCGCCGCCGCCGCCTCCGCCGCCGCCGCTGCCTGTCCTCCAGCCGGCGCCGCCCGCAGTGGACGCTTCGCTGCAGCCGCCCAGCGCCTCCCTGGGTCACGCGCCGCCGATCGCTTCCCGTGGCCAGCTGTCCTCCGCCATGAAACTCTTGCCCGCTCCGGACCACATGACGTCATCGCGCGTCGGGTACCCCTACGCAATGGAGGTCGACCCTTCGGCCCCTCCTGTCTCTTTACGGGCGCATACACCGCATGTTGACGTGCACCCTGGACTAGGTTTTCAGGCGTTTCCTAGCTCCCCTCGGACCGAATGGCCGGGTGCGGGTGGCACAGCCTTGCCTGTTGTTAGGCTCCCCACCTCATCGCATACGTCAACATGGGGTCCTCCCCACGGCGGGCGGAAACCTTATAACACTACCGTTCGCCGATTTGCGGGGGAGGAATGTGGTGTCACCGCCAGACTGCTAGGTGGTAGCTTAAATCGGCCGCGGTCCATTTAGTACATGTCGGACCCGCGTGTCGCCACTGTCAGGATCGCAGACCGAGCGCCACCACAAGGCAGGTCTCGAGATACGGACGAGCACTCGCCCCAGTTGTACGACGACTTTGCTAGCGACTATAC
This sequence comes from Schistocerca serialis cubense, assembly GCF_023864345.2. Lineage (NCBI taxonomy): Eukaryota > Metazoa > Arthropoda > Insecta > Orthoptera > Acrididae > Schistocerca > Schistocerca serialis. The sequence goes on from NC_064640.1 coordinate 621,607,699, forward strand.
TGACGAAGCCTTTCTCTCATTTGCCGAGAGACAGTTAGAATAGCCTTGAGCTAAGTCCATGACTACGACCTAGTAAGGCACCATTAACCGTATCTGAAGATAGTCTTATTTGTATTATCAAGAGCGATGTACCACAAGAATGGAATAAAGTTAAGTATTCGAGGAGCTGCATACTTTTCTTATTAGAATTCACTACTTATCCTGTTCCAGAATTCACGCCCGTCTGCGTTAGATAGTGTGCATTTCGGCCTCCTCTATCTACAAGGTGTTGGCACATTTGCCAACACATCAACATCACCTGTAGGAGGATGTTATGGCGCACTCTATCAAAGGCCCAGTAGAAATCAATAGACACGATCGCCGCTCGCAGGGGCACCACGAGGCAATTGCTATTATGTCCCTGTAGTCACCAGCAGCAATTTGTGTGTTGGTATCACCCACCTTGGACATCTGGTCCAGAGCGAGGATCATCGGTACTGTCGTCTTCATGCGGCCTGCGAATAGCCTAGTAAAGATTATGTAATAGGTGCTCAATAATGTAAGTGACCTATAGTTGTTGACCGATTGCCTTCCTGTTGGCTTGTGTACTACTATAAGAAGTCTTTCAACAAAAGTAGGTGGTAAATTGCTGTTTGGGGTTATGAGTTACAGAACACTGTAGCCCAGAGAGGCATCATGAAGTCATGGAACGTCAGATAAAACTTGACTGGCAATCCATCAGGCCCCGGAGACTTATTGGCTACAGCTTTATCCAAGGCACTTTTCAGGCGAGAAGTCCACCATTAATGGCATCACTGTTACTGTGTCGATAGTGGGCCCCGCCTGCTGTAATGCTTCCACAGTGGCTTCGTCATGTACAGTTCTTACTGGTGAAGATGAAAAATATGATCCTCCATGGTTTTCACTATGGTTGCTTGGCGTGTGATTAACTGTCAATGGTGTCACTGCATGTCCGCCAGATGGTGGTGCATGGTGGGTACCTCTGTGGCCATTCAGTCATGTTAAAACGAGCAGACTAAAGTGTGTTCTGATCAGCGCATCGTCAATTATAGTATATGAGCCTTGGCCTGGTGACATGCTTGGTGTCTGTCTGGCGATGGGGGTAGAGCGTCGCGGTCCCTGAGTGCTGCATACTAAAGATCTAGGGCCCGGTAGTGACATGGAGCTGTGTCCTTGCCAAATTGCATAAGTGTCTTGCAAATTGACCGTTTGGCTCAGAGGAGCCACCACTCCAAAGTCGAGGTGTATCAGGAGTGGCATACCCAGTTGGACACGTTGTGGTGACTTGCTAACAGCAGTTCGGTCCTGAAGGTGAGTTACATTCATCTTCTAAAAGCCCTTGCTAAGCCAGACTTTATGGGATGGAGGTGCCTCATACAGATATAGGCACTGTGATAAGAGAAAGCCAAAGGCCATCGTTTGGTGGCCACCACTTTCTGTGTAGGACTTTGTGAGGCACTGTGATAAGAGAAAGCCAAAGGCCATCGTTTGGTGGCCACCACTTTCTGTGTAGGACTTTGTGACACATATATGTAATCCGGTCTACTCGCTAAATGACTGGTAAGATGTGTGTGTCCAGAGTTATCGCCATGTACCTTTATCCATGCGTCGCGCTGTTTTGGACAAGTGTAGTGCAGGTATGGTGCTTGGTATGAAGGATGCAATTACAATCGCCAACGAAGACGCTGTTTTCATAGTGTCCTAGGAAAAGGGGAGTTACGTCTGTTGAGTAGAACCTCTGGCCCAGGAGCTAGTCGTGCCCGACAGTGCATAAACATTAATGAGCTGGGTGTTGAGCGCCATGACCACTAATGCTCGAGTAGGGGGAGATACATGAAGTTGTTGGCTCCGATGCCATCATGCAGTGTGGGACCATCAGCCATCACATATATTTATGAACCTTAAAAATTTGGGAGTGCATTCACTCGCACTTCTTGCGGGAATGTGAAGTCTACTTCTATGCGTCATATTGTTTCTCCCAGGAGCTGCATCTAGGCAGGAGAGCTAACCTTGTTGATATTCATTGTGGGCAAGTTGTAAGCCTGGCGATGTGGTGGCTCTGCAGGGCTGTCCGTGGTAATGATGGTGAGAAGCGGACATTGTGAGTGATGTCACATTCTACTGACCATGGCCCTCCCAGTGTTGTTCAGACTGGCTGATCGGGAAGCACCTCAGCGGGCCCTGGATCGGGTTACTGCCCAGTTTCGATGTCCTCGGCCCACAACATGGGCGCGGAAGTCTACTCGTGTTCCATAAGGTCATAGTCGTCCATGGAAAAGGACCGAGCGTCTTCACAGACTGCACTGGAACCTTTCTCTGATCACTGTTCGCTGCAGTGGACTGGCAGGCGGACATCACCCGTCCTGTCGTCCGTTCCACAAAGATGGTATCAGTTGTGTCAGCCTCGTGGTTGGCGTCCGGGAGGATCAGTCCTTCTTCTTCTGAAGAGTGGGAACTCCTGTATTCTGACACAGTCCTGGGGCGTCACTTTCGGCGTTTCGGTGAAAGCTGTTTTAGTGTGTGGCCTTCCGTGTCGGATGATGGCACTGACTCACACCTCGCTGGCACAAAGCCTTGATTTTTACAATAAGTGAATCGATTGCTGCTGTCAGCTGCTGTACCTGCTGTGTTCAATGGTATCAATGGCATCGTGCAGAGTTCTGCCACAGGCCAGTCTGACTGACTGGACAGGTGGGTTGTTCTAGAACAGCAACGTCGGTCTGTTGTGTCTGGACAGTTGGAGACGTCGTGAGAGTTGCTGCATAAGTCACTGGGAGAATTTTTGGCGTCGGTGGTGGTACCACGTCCTGTAGGCGAAGTTGCGTGCTCCAACGCTGGAGACACGTGGAATATAAGTGACCTTCATTGTCGCTTCCAGAATATGTTATAGGCTGGCTGTCATAAATAATTATGGGCTGGCAGCCTCCTATCTGGAGGTATGATATAACGTGTCACTGGATTTCAATGTGCACTAGTCGTACTCCACTGGGGACTGGAATTGAGTCCACTTTTCTAACATGTGTTCTTGTACCGCGTTATAGGGGCAGAAAGCTACCAAGACTTCTGTCCACAGGAGTTTGATGGGTAGCTCGAATATGCATATAGTCCACAGGCCCAGTCCACCATGGTCAACCTCGACGTTGCCAACATTCTGTCTGCGTAGCGGAAGCGGAGTCTTTGCTTCATCTCTCCAAGAACCTTGTCACATGTAGAGTCGTTAGTACGTTTCACATAGACTGTGCTACTTACGATCGAAAAGTGGATGCCGACGACGTTCGCAGCGGGGATCTTGGCCCCCTTCTTTAAAAAGCGCTCGACTTCAAGCCCTTTTGGCTTAGGCAAGTCTTTTAAGAACGCAAATTTCAGTATTGATTACCTGTATTGATTCACCGTGATCTTGTCGCGCTGCGCACCACATTTGTGTCGGCGGGAGGAAGTAACAAGCGAGCGTGCTGGCGCTACATTCGCAAACACAGAGCACTTCCGCTCTACTCGGCTGTTAAAGCCAGACTGCCATTGGATCAACACATCAGATGCAAATTTGTTCAGGCTTGCTGCACTCTTGAGTCTCTGCCATTCTCTCGAGTTATGACAGTTGTCCGCTATGTAGCAATGGCATCGTTTTCATAAATTATCTTTAATTCATCATAATTCAAGCAATATGTACTAAATATTTATATATTTTACACTCATTTCTTCCACGTGAATTAGTATACCTACTAGTGATAACTGGGTCAAAATACCAACAGCAGTTCCTGAAATTAGCCTGCATATAAAGACGGATGCAAAAAGGTGACTTCAATTAACATACACGGTCCAATAACATTAATTTGACCACCGCCTATGTTCGACGCGAGCGTGCAATAACCTCTCACAGATGGCAGGTGGCAGTACTAGCAGTGGGCGGCTTATAAAACGTGTCGGGGGCACGTGAAAAACAGTGCGATTATTGTCGTAATATGGGATCGGAGCGTTTCATCTCACGTCCAAAGGGGCATGATTATTGGCTTTCAGGCCAAAGGTGAAAGCATTTCCGAAACGTCCAAGTTTGTAAACCGCTGACGTGCTGCCATGGTTGAAGTATACAATATATGGCAAAATGGCGCTATCCAAACTAGCGCCGAGGCAACTGATGCACCACGGCCCACAGGTGCCAGGGGTGAACGACGGCTGCAGAGATTTGTACGGGCTAATATACGTGCAATTATTGAGCAACTGATCGCCCAGATGAACCAAAGAATACCAGGAGTTTCCTCAACGACCAATCAGCGAACCTTACTGTGTATGAGCCTCTGCAGCAGGCGCCTGGCTCATGGACGTATGCTGACTGCTGTACATTGTCCGCGAAGGGTGGAATTTGCGCACCACTACCATATCTGGATGTCCACCGACTGGAGACAGAAGACCTTCTCAGATTAATCACGTTTTATGCTCGATCGGGCAGATGGCCATTGGCATGTACGAAATGAAACGTCTGAAAGCAAACACCCTGTAACCAGGAGAGAGCATTATGGTCTGGGTAATGTTTTCGTGGCATTCCGGGGATGATCTCGTCATTCTGGAAGGCAAAAAGAATTAACACAAGTATGCATCAATCCTTGGGGACCACGTCCAATCCCACATGTAGTTTATTTTTCCGTAGCACTATGGCATTTACCAGCAGGACAATGCAACATGTCCCACAGCTCACAGTGTATGTACGTGGTTCAAAGAGCACTAGAATAAGTTAACCGTACTCCCCTGGCCACCAAATTCCCTGCATTTAAATCCAGTCGGGAATGTGGGACCACCTCGATCGGTCTCTTCGCGTCATGGATCCTCAACAGAGAAACCTAGTGCAGTTGCCCACGGTACTGGAGTCGGCGTGGTTCCACAACCCTGTCGGTACCTTCCAAGACCTCATGAACTCTCTTCCTACACGTGTGGCAAAAGACGGTTATTGCTTCTTTTGACACGTGGTCACAATAATATGACCGGACAGTGTATATTAATAAAATAGTGCCAAAAGTGACGCAAAAGGTATATTACGCTCCAGAGTTGCAGCCGGATGCTACGTATGGTGCGAATGTAGGAGTGATATCTGAGTATGCTGTTACAGACAGGTGGGACACTAAACAGCTACACGTTTCTAGTGTGGTATCGTGGTGAGGCCAAATCAAAATATTTTTTTAATGTCTTTAAATCTCATTCATGGAAATCGAAAAGGAGGGATGTTTCCGATTCATGGATGTTTTGGATCGTCGCAAAGATGATGATACATGGGAACACGTAGTTTATCGGAAGGTGACTCATACGGACTTGTATTTACATACAAAAGGGGCCACCAGCTTCTACACTTAAAAGAAGTGTTTAAGGCAAACGTTTATTCACTACAACAAATACATAAGAAGCAACGAACAAAAAAAAAAGAAAGTAGCTTTCTTGCCATATTTGGCAAGCCTGTCGTCAAAAACAAGTCGGATCCCTACCAATCACAAGATTAAAGTGATTTTTCAACCTAGAACGAAGGCAGTAGCTCTTATGGGTTCCGTCAAAGATGCTCTGACGCTTCTCAGTGCTGTGGTTTTCAAGACCCTTGCGAGTGCGGCCTTTCGTACATTGGGCAGACGACTCGTACAGTCCATGAAAGATGCACGGAACATCCGGCTCTTACACTCAAATTAGTTGGGTGAAGAATTTACGTTTTATTAGTAAGCTATAATAGATTCAGTCTGCAAAGTCACGGAATCTAATGTGTTCTTTAATAAACTCGCAAAGATATCGCTACAGTGCAGTTCACAATGATGCATTCCTAAGCCAGCCTGGATCGATCGCGTAGACACAGATTCATTTTATGTACAATTTTTTGTCGCCGAACATCTCCGGCGCTTGTGTACGCATCTGAGACTGCACACGCAGTGGTGCGGTATGCGGATTTAAGAGTGAGTACTGTAGCTCTAGTCTGCCGGCTCTCACAAGATGGCTGAAATATCAGGAGAAGGAATAGCGTTTCTATGCGCTGTGAAAACATGAAGATGCACATCAGTTTGAAGTTGACTTACAGCTGCACACACAGACATAATGTATAGCTGTCATGTCAACAACCGAGCAACGTGCAGTAGTGTTGGGACACCAAAATCGCGTTCGGGAGGGGAATTGTTGTCCCCATCCGACCACCTAGACTGAGGTTTACGACAACTCTTACGATGGTTCCACTGAAAAGGACACGACCGAGTTCTTTCCCTAGTCCGTTGTTAATCTTTCTTCGTTCACATCAGCATTCGATTTTGCGTCCAAGAACGTCGTGCGATTTTATTTATTTATATATTTAGTACGCAGTGAAAGTCTTGAATAACACACGTTCGCTATCATCGTGGTTAATGAGTGACACACGTTCGCTATCATCGTGGTTAATGAGTGATCATCTGAGACTTTATGTAACTCTACGAAGCTTGCGACATCTGTTACCCAAGCACGTGACTGGATGATATACGAGTAAGGATAAACGCCTTGTGATCATCCATCTGGGATATTACATACACAGTGTGTCTAGCTTCACTTCTCAAATGACTGCTAGGCCATTTGTTCACGCTTGCTTGAATTCTTCTTGTTAGCACCAAGATTACTATTGCTGCGCTGCAGAAAGATATACTGGACGAATGTAAAAATTTTTACAGTTTACCAGTGACGAGCCGAGCCAAGAGAGACTTGCACAGTGTCACAGCTGGAATGACAACAGGCTGGAAAGCTTATACTGAAAATATCATGGCACACAACCAAGGCCACTGCCACACATCGTTCGAGCAAGGTGTCTGAATCGCCAATTCAGCAATATGACCCTACTTTAAAAGGGAAATAACGTCATTCTGATAGCATTGCAGGGTTCCGTAACAACACGTAAATCTTACACAAGAACGCCTTTGAGCCAGCTGACATTACAAAAGGTGCAAAGCTGAAGAGCTGACCAATAACGAGCCCAGAGAACTAGGGCATATTCGATCATCCTTGCCAAGGGATAACGTCATTATCTCCAACAGACAGCTTCAAATAGCCGGCCGTTGTGCCCGAGCGGTTCTAGGCGCTTCAGTCTGGAACCGCGCGACCGCTACGGTTGCAGGTTCGAATCCTGCCTCGGGCATGGACGTGCGTGATGCCCTTAGGTTAGTTAGGTTTAAGTAGTTCTCTGTTCTAGGGGACTGATGACCTCAGTCCCATAGTGCTCAGAGCCATTTGAACAGCTTCAAATACTCGGACTCTCGAACCCATCTGTATTCCAGTTGCAGTGAACCAGCTCTGAGGCAGGACCGGAGAGTTGCTGATTACCACTCGCCTGATGGCTTCTATCCTCATAATGGCAGCAGTCTCGTTTGCTGGACTTAGCCGTTTTGAGCTGGCGAAGTCTCTTCCACTGATGTAAAGAGTTGAAGTCTTCTATCACCAGCTCACTGGTGGCCAAACTGATGTTATTTGGCTCACTATCAATCTGTCGCTCTACTGGAAAGAAGTGCTATCTGCTGCTGCCACCCCGACGTGCATCATCGAATGGACACTGACGTCCGCACGTCCGTAGCCTTCTTTTAGTGGAGAGGCCATGACGTAACTCTCCACCACCACCGCCGCCGCATGCACAGCTGCTGGAAGCATATTGCGACACTCCCTTTGATGTCCATGAGTGTGCTCTAGTAAAATGCGTCGTATAGCTGTCGGGCGACACCACCGGACGACTGAAGCCTGCCACCAGTTGTGAGGCTACCTAACACGGAGCCGCTCTTGCTGCGTCAGCTGCCGTGATGACGGTGGCGGCCACGAGAGACTGCTGATGTAGACATGTCAGCGCGTCGCAATCCTGCGTGCTTCATCCACCGTCCTTGCTGCTGCCGCGATGAAGATTATTCAGTTGTAAAACCAAAAGCAATAAATGTCTAAGCCTCTAACGCTGTTTCTTTAGCACCCAGATGGCCTGACAGACCAACACCACCAACCTCCATGCCTTTTTATCCTGTATCCATCAGGATCACAGCACACTGACCCATGAATGTATTGAACTGGGGACCTAGAAACGAGGGAGAGGCTTTGTCCCCGCCGTAGCCCTCAGAGGTACACAACCTCATAACAGGCTACAGCAGTCTACTCACCCCACCACCGCCCCACATCGAACCCAGGGTTATTGTGCGGTTCAGCCCCCAGTGGGCCCCCTCAGTAACGTCTCATTCCAGACGAGTGTTACCCCAATGTTTGTGTGGTAGAGTAATTATGATGTACGCGTACGTGGAGACAGTGTTTGCCCAGCAATCGCCGACATAGTGTAATTGAGGCGGAATAAGGGAAGCAGCCCGCATTCGCCGAGGCAAATGGAATACTGCCTTAAAAACCATCCACAGGCTGGCCGGCACACCGGACTTCGACACTAATCCGCCGGTCGGATTCGTGCCGGGGACCTGCACGCCTTCCCGCTCAGGAAGCAGTGCGTTACATAGCACGGCTAGCCGGGCGGGCAACGCTGACCCATACTCTATGTACGTAGAAATATTAATAAAACATTTTGGTACTCTTGGCCTTCATAAAAGATGCATCTGCGTGAGTATCAGATACCATCTTGGCTACTAACTTGTGACTTTGGCGCTTCCTTAACGTTCCTTCCTGATTATACTAAATGAGCATGCACAACAATGCCAAACAATTTGTTAAAATGGGGTTACATCACCTATACATGATAATTATACATCAAGCACACAACTATTGCCTAACAAGAGGGAATTATATAAAAATGAGAGGTAATGTGAGAGGGAAGTTAAAAGGGTATATTTGCTATTTGTCAGACAAGATGTAATACTTCATACCTGACTGAGCGACGTGGCGCAGTGGCAAGCACACTGGACTCGCATTCGGGAGGACGATGCGTCCGGACATCTTGATTTAGGTTTTCCTTGATTTCCCTAAATCGCTCCAGGCAAATGCTGGGATGGTTCCTTTGAAAGAGCACGGCCGACTTCCTTCCCCGTCCTTCCCTAATCCGATGAGACCGATGACCTCGCTGTCTGGTGTGCTCCCCCAAACAACCCAACCCAACTTCATACCTCTGAAGAAGGGCATGTAGAGTATATATGAGTAATAAAGAAAGATTCAAATTAAAATATTTCCATCACTCAGAAACCTCAAACATTTCTTCACGGAACATTGTCCACACACTGCTTTGTTATGCAGTATGAGCGTCAGTCACGAATTACGGTCGTTCTGAGACAGGAACTCTTGTGCATATGAAGTTCGAGTGACCCTTGAAGGCCAGGTTGCTCGTGAATATAGAAATTCCCAGGAAACGTGCAAAATGTGTAGGTGTACGGGACGAAGACAGTAATGCATGGAGAAGTCGAGCAACTTATGTGAAATGGTTAATTGTGGTGAGGATGATGATGATGAGCATGATGATGAAATGATGAAAGTTCCTAAAATTGAGCTAATTACCATACACTGTACATAGAAAAGCCCTAAGGGGCTTCGCAGGCGGGCAGGAGACTCTAGAAAGACAATGCGAGTGGTAACGACTTGGGACAAACCGCCAGTTTCTTGGACTAGTCCACTACTCGTGATGTTTATTTCTTCAGACCGCTTCATTTAGCCATATGATGGCACAGCATCAGCAATTGTCCATGTCATGAAATAATTTTATTTGCAGACCGAAAGATAAACTTTTACAGCTATAAAAGATTTTGATGTTTAAGTCCTCATGAAACAGCAAGTCCTTTTGTGGCTCTTGATTTTTCACTATTCTTCCACAGGTCACCATACAGCTGCTGATCAACTTTTGGAGTCATAGAAGAAAAAATTGCGATTTTAACTGAAAAAATGATTTTACTTCTTCTTTTTTCGTTAGACTAGGCATTTTTCGACCTCCCTCTCAGAAGATGAAAAATCTTACAACATACAGTGCAGACATTCTCGCTTTTATGTGATAATTAACGAAAATATCTTAGAGTATCAATACATTTTACTTCATAACAACTATCTCATATTACAGTAGTGATAATACTGTTAAAATATACAAAGATAACACAGTAATAAATGAGATAGAGAAAAGCAAGGCAAGAAGTGTTTAAGATTTTGGGTAATGATAATACTGTTAAAACATACAAAGAAAACAGAGGAATAAATTAAGGAGGAAAAGGAAGGCAAGAAGTGTTTAACTATTTGGGTAACAGTATACAGACTACAGATGATGGTTTATACGGCCTGGATGAGAATAAACAGATATAACTGGTGGATAATGTCGGAAACTTCGTGAAGCTTTGCGCGGGTGATGTTGAAGACTTAGCTAAACGCCTGAAGACATGCAGACGATGAACGTTTGATGCAAGAACTATCAGCTGAACTTGAAGTGAATAAATGTGACAATGCGCCTAAACAGAGTAAGAGATCTGTTACTATGTGATAATTGTTGACGATAAATTATTGGATACCTGGCTGGGGCTCTTTGAAAGAGCCTCAAGGAAAGGTAATTTACCCGCGATAGAAGTGACTTGCAAAACATTCTTTCGGCCTATTCTTGAGTACTGTTCACTAGTCTTGAACTCTTATCAAGTTCGATTAATATGAGGCAGAGAAACTATCCAAAGATGAGAGGCGCTTTTAGTGACGGGATAGTTTAGTCACAGCAAAGGCTGCCGAAACCAGAAGCACCCTGCCTCACTCTAGCGTAGTGCAGATGTCAGTGTACATATGGGTGAGCCATTGTTTCTGGTGAGCGAGTGCAAATTAAGATATGAGTCCTGATAGAGACCATGAGTGAGTGGTTCTTGTACAAAGAGGTTGCTTGCGAATGCAGAAAGGTCCTAAGATCACAAGGCACATCCGACTGTGTAACGGACATGGAGGAGTTAACAACTTAACTGGTATACCTCTAGAAAACCCAAGAGTGATTTCACCAGGAAGCAGTAGCCCATATTGGAGAAAACGTGGAGAGAGAGCGACCCTCTCCAAGAAGACACTGGAAGAGGCGCTGCATCAAGTTAAAGGAGGAAATACAAAAATGCTGAATTCATAGAGCCCCGTAGCGACGTGGACCAGGCTTCCAGGTTTTGTGCTGGACCGCACTTGCGATATCGTAAACGTCTGCCAATATACCGGCAGGATGAACACAGGTGGGCGGGGAGAGGGGGGCTGAGGCATGGTCGAAGTAAAAGAGTAGTACTCTCTACAGAAAAATACGGTCAGCCAGGTAAGTAACGCATTGGTGTCATAGCTCAAACTCTCAGAAGTGTCTCAACAATTCTTACAGTTGTTTAGATAAATGATTCAGTTGGGCTCTAAGTAGAAAATTAGCACCGCGGAGACAGGAAAATTGATTGATATGGGGTTAGTAAAATATACGTACCGATGGAAGTGGTAGTTGACAGAATGCCCATTGTTTGAAGTGAGCATGGTAGCACTCTTGTTCTAACCCAGAGACACTAAATAACCAGTAATAAATGAAAAGCTTAATGAAAAATTTCACATGGAATATAAGGTGAATGTAGTGTAACATTACATAAAAATCCAATCAAGGTGCGAAGATCAGTAGCATGGTCCGGTTTAAATACTATCCGGTGATATGTGTTTTAATAAGTATCTTCTTTTACTTCCTTTATTCTACTGCTACATCTCTCCAAGCGTATCCCGTCGTATCGTAGCACTCTGTATGTAGGCGGTATAAGTATTGCGCTTACCACCGAGTGAGGTAACCAGTTGTTAAGACACTGGATTTGCATTGAAGAGGGAAGCAGAAAAAATCCCCGACCGGTAACCCGATTTCAGTTTGCCGTGATTTTCCAGAATCTATTCAGGCAACTGTCGACAAGGTTCCTTCGAAAACGACACTGTCGATTTCCATCCTCTTTCCGACATAGTGAGCTACCTTTACTGTTCTCGGCGATAACAGAAGATCAAAATTCTAATACTCCTTTTTGTATTACTAGGCTGACGACTATTTTAGTTCATTAGGAAGGAATAAAATCAAAAGCTAGAATATTACTTTCATGCTTGTTCTCCTTAGAAGTTGCGAGAAACTGAGTCCCATCACTGCGCTTAACATCAATGTCTGGCGTGTGATAGACTTGACTTACACCGAAATTACTTCACAGCTATCACGCTCACACGCCACACTAGTCAGCAATGAGGAAACTGTTTGGACCAGGTGAAAGCGGCTCCCAGATTATAGCCGACGTGTGCTTATTCCACTGTGTGCTTTTGTTTATCTGCCTGTTTGTAATGTGTACTAGAGCTTTATACACTGATCAGCCAGAACATTATGAGCACCGACCGGCTATCGATATAAATCCGTCCAGGCGATAGCAATGTCACCTGGCGAGGAAAGACTGCTAGTCAGACACACTCACGGTACATATACACTCATAAATTAAGGATAATACTGATACGTGGTGAAACAACGCTCTGGTGGGCGGTTTGGGTGTTTAAATCACCTCGGGGTATGACCATGCAGTGCATTTGACCTGCACCCCCTCAGCTGGCAGCAGTCCACATACGTAGAAGTGTGTTGGTGCATATCAGAGTACGGTGCAGCGAGTAAGTGTGCAGACGTTTTCAGACGTGCTAATGGTGACCGTGTGTTGAAAATGGCTCAAAGAACACAAATTGATGACGTTATGAGGGGCAGTATACTAGGGCGACAGGAGGCTGGTCAAGCACAGCACGGGCCCTCCGTGTGCCACAAAGTGTGATCTCACGATTATGGCAATGATTCCAGCAGACAGTAAACGTGTCGAGGCGCTACAGTACGGGACGTCCACAGTGTACAACACCACAAAAGACCGATATCTCACCATCAGTGCCCGCAGACGGCCACGGAGTACTGCAGGTAGCCTTCGTCGAGACCTTACCGCAGCCACTGGAAGAGTTGTCTCCAGACACACAGTCTAAAGACGACTGAACAGACATGGTTTATTCGCCCGGAGACCTGCAAGGTGCATTCCACTGACCCCTGGTCGCAGGAGAGCCCGTAAAGCCTGGTGTCAGGAACACAATACATGGTCATTGGAACAGTGGTCCCAGGTTATATTCACAGACGAGTCCAGGTATAGTCTGAACAGTGATTCTCGCCTCGAAAGGGACCTGTATGGAGGTCGTGGTTTAATGGTGTGGGGTGGGATTATGATTGGAGCACGTACACCCCTGCATGTCTTTGATAGAGTAACTGTAATAGGTCAGGTGTATCGGGATGTTATTTTGCACCATTATGTCCGCCTTTTCAGGGGTGCAGTGGGTCCCACCTTCCACCTGATGGATGATAACACACGGCTCCACCGAGCTGCCATCGTGGAAGAGTACCTTTAAACAGAAGATATCAGGCGAATGGAGTGGCCTGCCTGTTCTTCAGACCTAAACCCCATCGAGCACGCACGTCTGGGATGCCCTCGGTCGACGTATCGCTGCACGTCTTCAAACCCATAGGACACTTCAGGAGCTCCGACAGACACTGGTGCAAGAATGGCAGGCTATACCCCAGCAGTTGCTCGACCACCTGATCCAGAGTATGCCAACCCGTTGTGTGGCCTGTGTACGTGTGCATGGTGATCATATCCCATACCGACGTCGGGGTACATGGGCAGGAAACAGTGGCGTTTTGTAGCACATATGTTTCGGGACGGTTTTTTCAACTAATCACCAATACCGTGGACTTACAGATCTGTGTCGTGTGTGTTCCCTATGTGCCTATGCTATTAGCTCCAGTTTTGTGTAGTGCCACGTTGTGTGGCACCACATTCTGCAATTATCCTTAATTTATGAGCATGAGTGTAGTATCAATGAGCGTGTTGTCCGTTTGTACAATGGGGAAGACGCGCGATCTATCTGAGTCTGACCAAGGGCACATTATGATGGCCCGGAGGTTCTATAAGAGCATTTCGGAAACTTCTCAACTTGTTGGGTGTTCGAGGAGTGCTGTAGTAAGTGTCTTCAACACGTGGCGAAGAAAAGGTAAAACCACGTCCAGACGTCGTGGGGTTGGGCGGTCATCCCTCGTTACAGATGTCGGACGTCGTAGGCCGGGAAGACTGGTTAAAAGAGGACAGGTGGCGAACTGTGGCGGAACTAACAGCAAACTTTAATGCTGGCCAGAGTAAAAGTGTGTCTGAACACACAGTGCACCGAACACTACTAATGATGGGCCTCCGCAGCCGATGACCCATTCTTGTGCCAAAGTTAACACCACGACATCGGCAACTATGACTGAAATGGGCACGTGAGCATCGACACTGGACGTTGGCACAGTGGCAGAGCATTGCATGGTCTTATGAATCCCGATATCTTCTTCATCATGCCGATGAGAGGGCGCGAATCCCTTGTCTACCAGGGTAACAGCTCCTTGACACCTGCACTGCAGGAAGGACACAAGCTGGCGGCGTCTCCACTATGCTCTGGCGAACATTCACGTGGGCATCTATGGGTCCATTGGAGCTCTTGCAAGGGACCATTACGGCCAGGGAGTACCATACACTGGTTGCAGACCACGAAACACTTTCATAACGATCATGTTACCCGATGCCAGTGGCATTTTTCGACAAGATGATGCGCCATGTCACAAGGCCAGGATTGTGATAGAGTGATTCGAGGAACACAGTGGCGAGTTCCAATTGATGTGCTGGCCCTCTGACTCACCAGATGTGAACCCAGTCGAACACATCTAGGATGTGATTGAACTTGGCGTCAGAGCTGATCGTCCACCTCCCCGGAATTCACGGGATTAGGTGGCTTGTGTGTGCAGATGTGGTACTATCTCCCTCCAGCGACCTACCAAGGCCTCATTGCTTCCATGTCACGACGCGTCACCGCTATTATCCGAGCCAAATGGGGACATACCGGCTATTAGGTAGGTGGCTGTAATGTTCTGGCTGATCAGTGAATTACCTCCGCAACGATAAGACGTCCAACGTCAGTCAACAGTTCTCTGGTTAACTTTACCCACTGCTGTGTAAAGGTCTCATCTAGATTTCTCTGGTCTTCACCTATACACATCAGTGATATTTGATCCACGTTGCATTAGGTCAATGTCTAGGTGTATTCCCATCTCGTAAATCAAACAAACAACTTCTTTCGTCCATCTGCTACCCAGTCACATGGCTACAAGTCATTTCCGTCTCCATTTCACATTATATTACAGTCGTAATTATGTCTTGCCCCCAGCTGTGTTCCCTGATCCATCTATTCCTCCCATAAATTCCCAAAATGCATCTGTTCACTTCTCGCCGAGAAACCATCAGTTTTAGATTGGTTGTTGCATTCCGAGATTCACTTTCCTACTAAAATACACTCCTGGAAATGGAAAAAAGAACACATTGACACCAGTGTGTCAGACCCACCATACTTGCTCCGTACATTGCGAGAGGGCTGTACAAGCAATGATCACACGCACGGCACAGCGGACACACCAGGAACCGCGGTGTTGGCCGTCGAATGGCGCTAGCTGCGCAGCATTTGTGCACCGCCGCCGTCAGTGTCAGCCAGTTTGCCGTGGCATACGGAGCTCCATCGCAGTCTTTAACACTGGTAGCATGCCGCGACAGCGTGGACGTGAACCGTATGTGCAGTTGACGGACTTTGAGCGAGGGCGTATAGTGGGCATGCGGGAGGCCGGGTGGACGTACCGCCGAATTGCTCAACACGTGGAGCGTGAGGTCTCCACAGTACATCGATGTTGTCGCCAGTGGTCGGCGGAAGGTGCACGTGCCCGTCGACCTGGGACCGGACCGCAGCGACGCACGGATGCACGCCAAGACCGTAGGATCCTACGCAGTGCCGTAGGGGACCGCACCGCCACGTCCCAGAAAATTAGGGACACTGTTGCTCCTGGGGTATCGGCGAGGACCATTCGCAACCGTCTCCATGAATCTGGGATACGGTCCCGCACACCGTTAGGCCGTCTTCCGCTCACGCCCCAACATCGTGCAGCCCGCCTCCAGTGGTGTCGCGACAGGCGTGAATGGAGGGACGAATGGAGACGTGTCGTCTTCAGCGATGAGAGTCGCTTCTGCCTTGGTGCCAATGATGGTCGTATGCGTGTTTGGCACCGTGCAGGTGAGCGCCACAATCAGGACTGCATACGACCAAGGCACACAGGGCCAACACCTGGCATCATGGTGTGGGGAGCGATCTCCTACACTGGCCGTACACCACTGGTGATCGTCGAGGGGACACTGAATAGTGCACGGTACATCCAAACCGTCATCGAACCCATCGTTCTACCATTCCTAGACCGGCAAGGGAACTTGCTGTTCCAACAGGACAATGCACGTCCGCATGTATCCCGTGCCACCCAACGTGCTCTAGAAGATGTACGTCAACTACCCTGGCCAACAAGATCTCCGGATCTGACCCCCATTGAGCATGTTTGGGACTGGATGAAGCGTCGTCTCACGCGGTCTGCACGTCCAGCACGAACACTGGTCCAACTGAGGCGCCAGGTGGAAATGGCATGGCAAGCCGTTCCACAGGACTACATCCAGCATCTCTACGATCGTCTCCATGGGAGAATAGCAGCCTGCATTGCTGCGAAAGGTGGATATACACTGTACTAGTGCCGACATTGTGCATGCTCTGTTGCCTGTGTCTATGTGCCTGTGGTTCTGTCAGTGTGATCATGTGATGTATCTGACCCCAGGAATGTGTCAATAAAGTTTCCCCTTCCTGGGACAATGAATTCACGGTGTTCTTATTTCAATTTCCAGGAGTGTATATGTATTAAAATGCACACATAGACATTAACGTTATTTTGTATATTCTTGACGTGTGCTGTGGTCTTCTTCGTTCATATGAAATGGCTGTCTTATTGTGGTGTGTTCAGTTACCTCCATTGCTATGCCTCATTCGATCTCTACAGAACAACTTTAATATCTATGTGTACTTTTGTTACATCTTTTCGTATTGCCATTGTAACCTGAAGGTGAGTCTTATACCTAGAAATATGTTGCTAAATTATATCCTTGTGTAGTTCAATATAATCTGTACTTTGGACGCACATATATTCATCAGTATTCTAACAAATGTTGGATCACTGTGCCCTCTCTCATGGGCTGTTAGTACAAATTTCATTTTGTCCTTAACAAGCCTGTTTCATATATTTTCTCTTGAAGCGTATG
Source organism: Schistocerca serialis cubense (assembly GCF_023864345.2). Classification (NCBI taxonomy): domain Eukaryota; kingdom Metazoa; phylum Arthropoda; class Insecta; order Orthoptera; family Acrididae; genus Schistocerca; species Schistocerca serialis. The sequence goes on from NC_064640.1 coordinate 621,624,801, forward strand.
TTAAGATCGAATATGTTCTTCTCGCCAAATTCCACAAGGGAATCACCTCTGTAATTTCTTGTATAATAATCGACGTTTGGTACCGAAGAATTTTCCTATAATCTCTGTCTCACTTTCGCACTAAATTCTCCCTTATCGTCTTAGAGTGAGAATTATTTTCATCAGTTTGCTTTTGTCACATATCACCTACCTCTCAATCTTAATTTGACAGAGTTCAATGACTGCTATTGAACACCTCATGTTTAGTTTTAAAGTTAGTTTTCGTATTCTGTCTGGAAATCCTTTAATATCTGTCTGTTTTTTTAATTTGCTGGATTGCAATGATGTCTGAACCTGAATTTCCTCTCTGCTCTGTTACTCTGTGATAAAATACATCACATAGTTTAAATTCTGTTTGTTCTTCATTCTTTCGCATCACTTATGATAACCCTACTACATCACATTTTATTTTACATATCTCCTTCCCCAACTCCGCAAGCATGTCCTTCAACTTAAGGTTTTACAATTTTGTGTCCCTAATTAAACAGTTGTTGACACAGTTGTTTCTTTAACCAAAATTTAGCATAGCAAGGTTCAGGCGCAGAAATATCTTGACGTTCCCTATGACCTGCAGTCATTATCTGAGCTCCGTCAGTCCACTATTCTCAGTAATCATTCCTCCTGATCGGAATAACGACTCTAACGAACTCGCACGTGGCTGTAGGACCTCCGACGCTAACCTACCAGGGACCGAAGCCTTTTGGAGACAGCACTAAAAGTCGGCAGAGCTGTGCTTACAGCAGCATAAAATGAAATGATCGTGTGGCACTGACAGCCGGGAGGCCCCATCCAGGGGAGTTCGGCCGCCGAGTAGCAAGTTTTATTTCAGGTGACGCCACACTGGGGTGATGATGAATGACAATGAAGACAGCACAACACCCAGTCCACGAGCGGAGAAAATCTCCAACGCGGCCGGGAATCGATCGCGGGAACGCTGCATGGTAGGCAAACACGTTAACCACTCAGCTAAGCAGTCGGACAGATCAGCATAAATGGTTCTGAATGTCAGACGCGATGAGTTTGTACACTAATCAAGTATCAGCAAAGGTTCAAATGGTTCAAATGGCTCTGAGCACTATGGGACTCAACTGCTGTGGTCATAAGTCCCCTAGAACTTAGAACTACTTAAACCTAACTAACCTAAGGACAACACACACATCCATGCCCGAGGCAGGATTCGAGCCTGCGACCGTAGCGGTCGTGCGGAGCAAAGGTCTGAAATCTCCAGCCAACTTTGTGTCACCTGTAATACATTGGATCGTTAGGGTTGCAGAATGATTCTCCACGCAGTATGCAACGTAAGTTGCTGAGCAGCCCATGTACATTTATTTCCCATAATGTGATGAGGAAGATTGTTACCTTATCAGTATTGACAGCAGACACGATTGGGCATTAAAATCTATTTTCATTTATTCTCTGAATCCTTACTAAGGCGTAATGATGAGCTATCACACCACCGTCTAGTCACCTTCTGCATCTCACCTTCTGCAACCCTAGCGAGACACAGGATGACGTCGATATGTACGGAAACGCAACCTGTAGAAAGCACAAGCGTATTGCAAACAGAGACTTTTGTTTCATTTAACTATTTCTCGAACTTATTTGGTCATTAACTAACGTAAAGTTTTATATTTATAAGAATGACGTTCGGAGATCTCGAGTGGCCGCTACCGACAGCCAATATGGGACATGTTGAAAATATGCGTCGCAGGAATTTTCCGTAGCACACCACTGCCAGGAGCGCATGTGTAAGAAAAAAAGCTATATTCGCCCCTTGTCAACGGGCAAGTGGCGCCGTCCACCGTTCCCGGAGCATATACAGTGTTCCTATACTGAAACTTTTCGTGAATTTTCAAACAACTTGCTTCATTTAGACGAAGTAGCTCTTTGAAATTTTTGTACTGCGACAATTTTATGTTTAATTTAGTAAGTTTTACTTTCCACCAAGTTGTCGTTTGTGAGCTACAGAAAAGTATCAGTAACTCCGCAAATATTCGTTTGTGTGAAAAAATTGCACTTGACCTTCAGTATTTTCTGCGCGTCGTATCATTTCTTATGTCTATCGAAAAGCCACCCTAGGTGTGACAAAATGGAACAACACTACCGCACTACAGTGAAACTATTTATCACGTGTGTTGTTTACCAGCCTCCAAATGTACCCATACGCTGTGCCCAATATCACCAGAACCTATCTACATCTACATCTACATGATTATTCTGCAATTCACAATTAAATACCTAGTAGATGGTTCATCGAACTACCTTTAAGCTACCTCTCTACCGTTCCGTTCTCATGCAGTGCGCGGGAAAAAGAAACACTTAAATCTTTCCAATCTCTGATTTCTCTTATTTTATCATGTGATCATTTCTCCCTATGTAGGTCGGCACCAACAAAATATTTTCACACTCTAAGGAGTAATTTGGTGACTGAAATTTCATGGGAAGATCCTGCAGCAGCGGAAAACGTCTTTGTTTCAATGACTGACATCCCAATTCGTGTATCATATCGGTGGCACTATCCCCATTATTTCACGATAATGCAAAACGAGCTGTACTTCTTTGAATTTTTTCGATCTCCTCCGTCAATTCTATCTGATGAGGATCACACATCGCACAGCAGTACTGCAGAAGAGGGTAGACAAGCATAATGTAAGCAGTCTCTCCAGTAGACCTCTTATATTTTCTAAGTGTTCTGTCAATAGATCGCAGTCTTTGGTTTGCCTTCCCCACGACATTATCAATGTGATCGTTCCAGTTTAAGTTAATTGTTACTATAATCCATAAGTATTTAGTTAACATTACGACCTTTAGATTTGTGTGATTTATCGTCTAACTTAAATTTAACGAATTACTTTTAGTACTCATGTGGATGACTTCACACTTTTCACTGTTTAGAGTCAATTGCCACTATTTGCACCACACAGATATCTTGTCCAAATCATTTTGCAATTCGTTTTCATCATCTGATGACTTTTCGAGACGGTAAATGACAGCATCATCTGCAAACGGTTTAAGACGTCTGCTCAGATTGTGTCCTAAATCATTTGTGTGGATCGGGAACAACGGAGGGTCCATCATACTTCCCTTGGCAACACCAGTTATTACTTCTGTTTTATTCGATGTCTTTCCTTCAGTTATTACTAACTGTGAACTTTCTGGCAAGAAATCGCGAATACAGTCACACAACTGAGACGAGACTCCATAGCCACGCAATTTAATTAGAAGTCCCTTGTGAGAAACGGTGTCTTTAAGTCTTCTGAATATCTAACAGTACGGAATCAATTTGACGTCCCCTGTCGGTAACAACGCTCATTACTTCGCGAGAATAAAGAGCTAGTTGTGTTTCACAAGAACGATATTTTCTGAATCTGGCTCACAGCACTATGGACTTAACATCTATGGTCATCAGTCCCCTAGAACTTAGGACTACTTAAACCTAACTAACCTAAGGACATCACACAACACCCAGTCATCACGAGGCAGAGGAAATCCCTGACCCCGCCAGGAATCGAACCCGGGAACCCGGGCGCGGGAAGCGAGAACACTACCACACCACCACGAGCTACGGACTTCTGAATCTGTCTTAGCTGTTTGTCGACAAATTGTTTTCTTCGATGTGATTCAGAATTTTCGAGCAAAGTGTATGTTCTAAAATGCTACTAAAAATCGACGTTAGTGATATGGATCTGTAATTCAGCGGATTATTCCTATTTCCTTTCTGGAGTATTGGTATAACTTGTGCAACTTTCCAGTTTTTGGGTACGGATCTTTCTACGAGTGAGCTGTTTCATATGGTCGCAGAGTATGAAGCTATTGTATCTGCATATACTGAAAGGAACCTGACTGTTATACAATTTGGACCGGAGGCCTTGCTTTTCTTAAATGTTTCAAGATGCCTCGCTACACCGAGGATATCTACTTCTAGGTTGCTCATGTTGGCAGTTGTTCTTGATTCAAATTCTGGAATATTTGCTTCGTCTTGTCTTGTGAAAGAGTTTTGTACAACTATGTTCAGTAATTCTGCTTTAGTGGCGCTCTCATCAAAAACACTAACACTGTTATCGCGCAGTGAAGGTACTGATTGCGTCTTGCCACTGATGTACTTTACATTCCACTAGAATCTCTTTGGGCTTTCTGCCAGATTTCGAGACAGAGTATTATTGTGGAAACTGTTAAAACCATCTCACATTGAACTTCGTGCTAAATTTCAAGCTTATGTAAAACGTCGCCAATCTTCGTGATTTTGCGTTCTTTCAAATTTAGTATGCTTTTCTCGTTGCTGCAGCAACAATGGTCTTATCTGTCTTGTGTACCTACCATCTCTTATTAATTTATTTGTTATATATCTTTCAATTGCGGTCGACACTATTTCTTTGAATTTTAATCGTATCTGGTTTATGCTTACATAGTCCGATTCGAAGGACTGAATTCTGTATCTTAAGAAGGTGTCAAGCGAATTTTTGTCTGTTTTCTTAAATAGATATATTTTGCCTTTATTTTTGGTTAGAAGATTGATGTTACCACTAACTGTAACTGTATAAGTGGGATACCTCTTTGAAATTAGACTCATCATCTTGTTAAACTGTTCAGCAACTGTATCATCTGAGTCGGGAGTCGGTAAAAGGAAACAATTATTAATTTATGCCGGTTGTCAAGTATAACCTCTACCCAAGCTATCTCACAAGAACTATCTACCTCAATTTCACTACAAGGTAAGCTACTTCTGACATCTATAAACACTTCACCACCAACCATATTTAATCTATCCTTCCCGAACACGATTAGGTTCTTTGTAAAAATTTCAGTTGAACTTATTCCCGGTTTTAGCCAGCTTCCTATAAATGTTTGAGATTCAGTGCTTTCCAACACAGCTACGACAGTTTACAACTACAATATTGATTGTAGCTTTGTCTACCCCCTTCCTGTCTTTGTTCTGCATCCTTTTAAACTGAACTCCTTTCTGCACTTTCCCGAAACCCTCTAACATAAAAAACCGCCCAGTGCCCTCCACACAGCTTCCGTAGCCTGTGTAATGGACTGCTGACCTATTTAGCAGAACCTGGAACCCCGCCACCCTATGGGGCAAGTCGAGGAACTCGCAGAACAATCTGAGCCTCTGATTAATTAAGAACCTCCACTCGGGTCTGTACCAAACGACCACAGTCGGTTCTGTCAACGATGCTACAGAAGGTGAGCTCCATCTTCACCTAGCAAGCAAGACTGGCATTCTTTACTACATCAGCTGCCCATCCGAAACCAGAGATAATCTCTTCCGATCCAAAGCGACACACATCGTTAATACCAACATGAGCCACCACCTGCAGTTGGCTGCACCCTGTGCTATTCACGACATCTGGAAGCACCTGTTCCACATTTGGAATGACTCCTCCTAGTATGCACACTGACTGCACACTGGATTCCTTTCCCTGCTTCGCAGCCATAACGCTAAGGGGTCCCATTACTCACCTAGCATTGGAGCTCCCAACAACCAGTAATCCCACCCTCTGTGAATGCCCAGACCTTTCGGGCCGAGAGGATTCCTCTGGAATAAGGAGAGCGACTTCATTACGCTCAGTGATTTCATCAGCCAGAGACAACGCCAGAAACCTGTTCGTCAGACGAACCGGGACGCCTTTCAGTCTGCCCCTCTGAAAGTCTTTCGCTACTGGCTGAGCCGAGGCGCCATTGAATTAGTAGACTGTTCTGTCTGCCACTGGCTCAGGTGTGGTATCGACTATCCCTCTTGCGGCCCCGTTGCCAATATCTATGAGAAAGAGTTGGTATCTGTGGGTTGTGTGCTTGGAAGGTCTTTTCTTGCCTATGTATGTACGGGGTTCGTTGCCCAGAGAAGGAGGCATGAAGTTTGCGGATTGGCGATAGCGTCGCGACAAAAGGTGGTCACGAGGTCCGAGCGGCCGAAGCCACGAGCTGCGCAAGGAGGGCCTGCGCAGAGCGAAGATACCGGAGTACTTCACCGGGCTCAGCGTCGACTACAAGCATCAGGCTGACATCCCGTCGGTTGGTTGGCAACATTCGTGTCGGACGACGGCTCGTGACCTGCCTTCTCCTACCTGGCTTTCATCGGCACCACTCAGTAACCGCCACGACGCACCGTGGATCCACGGAACTGCTTGCTGATAAAGGAGAGTAACATTATGTAATCCTCGTGGTGATTTGTATCATTGTCTACCTGCCCCCCTCATTATTTTCTGGTTTGTACTCGACCCTCAGAGTTTTACTCGGTCAGCTCTTTGGTCATAAATATAGTACTTAGATATACTTAGACAGTAGTTGTCGTTTGAAAATTTGTCCAGCTGTTATGTTGCCTTTCCTTTCTGGTTTGTACCTGATCATTAATGTTTTAATTAATCAACTCTTGGCCGTAAATACATACGGAACAATTGTACTAAGGCACAGGTTGCCGTTAAACAAAGAGGGACCTTGTGGTTGGATTTATCTGTTAACCGGTTCGATTCTTTGATTGTAATTGCATTTCTCAGTCATTAGTTATAATCTGAACAACCTGGATTTATCTGTTAACCGGTTCGATTCTTTGATTGTAATTGCATTTCTCAGTCATTAGTTATAATCTGAACAACCTGGATTTATCTGTTAACCGGTTCGATTCTTTGATTGTAATTGCATTTCTCAGTCATTAGTTATAATCTGAACAACCTGTTGTACTAAGCTGTTCGTCTGTGTGTTTGAAAGACCGGGTCATCATTGGTGTATTTTAGCTGGATCTTGTGGTCCCGCCGAATGAGTTCTCTAGTAATAAGTGTTCACAAGTAATGTTTTAAGACGGTCCTTCAGAACGGTCTTCTGACAATCAGTTTAACTTTGAAAATATTAACAGCCAACTGTCACCAGGGCTTTAGTCAAAATAAAATTGTCAGAAGGGACGGGTTGGGATCCAGTCGCACCTTGGTTGCCGATTTAAATTAAGAGGTTGGATGCTTTGAAGTAAACCTTATCATTGTCATATTGTTTGCTAATCTGTTTAACCTTTAAGCACAGGTGAGCATCTTAACCCAGAACCTTTCGACATACAGCTTTCAAATTTAAAGTTAATTCATCTGTTTTGAGTAATTGAATCACTCTTGTAATCAATGGTGCTGATATAGTTTTCATATGATGCAGAGGGGCATATAATAAGATAGACTGTGACCAGCGCGGAAGTTTCACTCGATAACGGGCGGGCTGCAGGTCCGACCGACTTGTAATCATTGTTGTATTGTTTGTTGTTTTGGAATACAGCACTTCAGATTTCTTTTGCAAAGATTAAAAGCTTATTCAATTTAAGGCTTAAAGTCAAAAGAATTTTGGAAATTTGTTCATTCTGTTAAAGAAAATTTTATGGTTAAATGCTTAGATTATCTGTAAACACAGTTTATATATTGTTAAATGCAGTCCGCTGTGACCGAGTGGCTCTAGACGCTTCAGTCCGGAACCGCACTGCTGCAACGGTCACATGTTCGAACCCTGCCTCGGGCATGGATGTGTGTGATGTCCCTAGGTTAGTTAGGCTTCAGTAGTTCTAAGTCTAGGGGACTGATGACCTCAGATGTTAAGTTCCATAGCGCTTAGACACATTTGAACCATTTTTTATTGTTAAATAAACAGGCTGTGTGAAAATAAAGTTATATTAATTCCAGTAAGTACCACGTATCACTGACCACATCTTGGAACGATCTCCTACCCGACAACGGGTGAGGGATCAACCCCAGTGCGCCCATTTTCCGGGACGGCCACTGTAGTGGACCGATCAACTCAATGTTCAAAATGGTTCAAATGGCTCTGAGCACTATGGGACTTAACATCTATGGTCATCAGTCCCCTAGAACTTAGAACTACTTAAACCTAACTAACCTAAGGACATCACACAACACCCAGTCATCACGAGGCAGAGATAATCCCTGATCCCGCCGGGAATCGAACCCGGGAACCTGGGTGCGGGAAGCGAGAACGCTACCGCACGACCACGAGCTGCAGACCAACTCAATGTCAGTGGGCGAGCAGTTTATTACAGTCGTGCTCTTGAGACACACTCCGACGTTGTCGCGTATGAGATATGAAACAAAATACTGATGCTGCAAATTTGTGTACCTCTCTCAGTGGCGCATTTCTAAGACTCTGACCTCGTATTCGGAATAATGGCAACTAAAATCCAAATTTAGGTTTTCCACGATTTCTCAGAATCGCTTATGGTGAATGACGGAATGACTACTTTGAAAAAGCACTGTCGAATTCCTTTTCCATTCTTCCCTAATCGTAGCTTGTATCCCGTCCCTGAAGACTTCGTCGTTGATAGGACGTTAAACCTTAAACTTCCTCACTTTTTACAAGATATGTTCAGTTAGGGGCCGTCGTCCCTAGAGTAAGATCCATCATAGTTCATATACGGCGACGTTAGTTCATTCAAATGCTGAAAATAATTTTGCGTTCGTTTCCGAGAGGCTATGCAAGAGTTCCGCCTTCGCGTGCGTGGAAAGCTGTTAGCATACTCCCACGGCATTTATCAATTTTCTTGAAATAAATTTCTCACAGAAGCACAGTTAAAGGTCGATAAGAGACACACAGTAATACTCCACGTCAAGCAGTTCCTTAGTTATGTGAGTAGACCAGCAGTTTTTTGGGAGGATGGAAAGTTTGGAAACTCGTAATTATTAATCTCCGGTTAATTCCATTTTTCCACTGATACTCTTCACTTATATAGCTGGTTTCACTCGTGACGTCATTATATACTCTTGAAGTTGCCTGCAATATCCGAAGGAAACATATTGTAAGAAGGAAGATTAGGTTATAAAGTCTTGTCGACAGTGTGGCCATTGGAGACGAAGCACAAGCTCGGAGTAAGGAAGGGATCCTTCCGTGTCCCGTCTCGAGGAATGCTTCTGGCAGTGTGGATCTGAACCGCCGAGTTGTCGAGTGCTAGTCCAGTATCTATCATTCCGCTATATCGCTCGGTATGTACTGTTTTAGAGATACGCTTTAACGTCATTCATCTGTAAACATATGCAGTATCGAATCATCTAAAAAGTACAAACTATGTAGATTCAAACAAAAGGCGCTTTTTCTCTCACTGGATATGGTTCATTCAGCTACAAGGCCGGAATATTCTTGAATTATCATGATGTCCTCACACATTCTAGCTGCAGGATAGCTTAACAACTGAATGCAATACTTCCGCAACGATAGGTCAGAACACCTGTTTCCGTAGAAGCGATTGCTTGCGCACACTTGTGTGGTGGATCTCTTACCAGAGGTAGCTAGCTAAGATCTTGGCTTGCAAGAAACTGTCACCACCATTCTTTGACGATAAAAAGGGGAGAGATGATAACTTCAAGACCCTGGTTACAAAACTTTGCGCCAGTGCGTTGCATTAAACCAGTCAACGGTGTCCCACGAAGTGACGGTATTCTTGTTCGTCACAGTGGTCTGTCCAACGGATGGGGATGTTAAACTCGGTGGTTGTTTTGATGCCATTGGAAGGGTGTACGTCTAGGCTTCGACTTTTCAGAGGACGGCAGTGCGAGATTCCCGCATCAGCCCTCGTAAGACTGACTTTTGGTGTGAAGAACGTCTTCAATCGAAATGTTGGAACTCTACTCTGAAATGTAGAAGACTAGGTTATTTGTATGAGAGTACCCTTGGGTTTCAGAAGACGATCTACACGAAAACGGCAAGGCATACAGAAAATAGACGTGTATCAGTTGACAGAGCATCTCTTCATGTTGCTAACTTGCATCACGGGTGCTCAATATGGGCGCCTTATTTGACGCTGCAGACGTCAGTATTTGTGTGAAATTCATTTAAGCTGTGCCATTAATTGTATGGGAAGGCGTGAATGCAGCCTGCTTTGGAAATCTGTTCGTTGCGTTGCTTATCTGGAAGCGCGAACTACACTGTCCAGTTACGCTACAGTAACCACGTATCTAAAGTCTGAATAACCTACTTTTGCTGCGCGGATCGTTGCGAAACGTGCAGGAAGAGAGTCAATACATTTCTGGAAGGTACTGTAAGTAAGCTGTTTAGGGTTTTATATTGGTAACGCCACGTAGCGCTTTGTATGAAAATCACTGGCTGTGCTGTGTGCAGTCAGTGGCTAGTTTGCATTGTTGTTTGCTGTTGTAGTGCTGGGCAGCTGGATGTTAGCGCGTAGCGTTGCGCAGTTGGAGGTGAGCCACCAGCAATGGTGGATGTGGGGAGTGAGATGGAGGAGTTTTGAGAACGGATGATCTGGACAGAGACAGTAAATTTGTAAGACTGGATGTCACGAACTGATATATATATATATATATATATATATATATATATATATATATATATATATATATATATATATATAATGACTTCTGAACACTGTTAAGGTAAATACATTGTTTGTTCTTTATCAAAATCTTTCATTTGCTAACTATGCCTATCAGTAGTTAGTGACTTCAGTAGTTAGAATCTTTTATTTAGCTGGCAGTATTGGCGCTCGCTGTATTGCAGCAGTTTGAGTAACGAAGATTTTTGTGAGGTAAGTGATTGACGAGAGGTATAGGTTATTGTCAGTCAGGGCCATTCTTTCGTAGGGATTATTAAAAGTCAGATTGCGTTGCGCTAAAAATATTGTGTGTCAATTTAGTGATGATCAGAATAAGTAAAGTGAGAAATGTCTGAGTACGTTCAGTTCTGCTCAGCTGTTTGAAAATCAAATAATGTAAGAGGTTTATCTGCATAGTAATTCATTAATTTTTCTAAGGGGACGTTACAGTACCTACATGGATATGGAGCCATGGCCATTGCAGTGCCGCAGCTAGCTGCACTAGGTGGCGTGAACAGCCCAATCGAGGTGGTCCCGTAGATTATCGATTGGGCTTAAGTCCAGGGAGCTTGGTGGTCCCGGGAGTTCGGTTAAGTTATTCTGGTGCTTTTTGAACCACTTACATTCACTGTGAGCTGTGCGACACGTTGCATTGTCCTGATGCTAGATGCCATTCTACCGACGAAAAACAAACTTCATATAGGGGTGGACATGGTACCTAAGGACAGATGCATACTTATGTTGATCCATTGCCCCTCCCAGATTGAAGAGCCCCTTCCGACCATTGTTTTCAGAAGTATCACGCTGTACATCTATCTGGTGGACTATAAAACATGATTCGTCTGAAAAGACAGTCTTTCGCTACTAAGTAGAACTCCAACTGCGGTATTTGTGTGCAAATTCTGGCGTTCGTCGGCGGTGAACTGCAGTCAGCATGAGCGTATGAACCAGGTGCATGCTAGGGAGGCCCATACACAGCAAAGTTCACTGAACGGTCGTTGAGGAACCACTGTTGCTAGCTCCTTGGTTCATCTGGGAGGACAGTTGCTCAACAGCTGCACGTCTACTCACGTGTGGTGTACCATAGTTGTCTCGGCACCGATGTTGGATAACGCCATTTATACAGGATGCACTTTTAACCACTGCGGCACGTAAACAGTTTACTAACTTAGCCGTATCGGAAATGCTTCCACCGTTGGCCCGAAAGCCAACGATGATGCTCTTTTGGACGTAGTACGACAACGACTCCGCTGTTATTCACGTCCCCCAGACGTGCTTCATGTACGCTCCACTGCTGGTGCTGCCAGCTGCCGCCTGTGGGTGGTTATTGTACGTTGACGTCGAGCATAGGTGGTGGTCACATTAATGTGACTCGACCGTGTAATTCGATTCAGAACGGATGATTTGTCTACATGTCCCGACACGCCTACCTCTTAGTTCAGTTACGTTATGGAGCGTATTATAAATCGAATCTCGGAGAGACCCACTGATATGTGTCATTTGACTGTATGACTTGGAGATTTCGCGCAGACGGGTTTGAAACCCCAGAGGTACTTATGAATAATTTTATATTTTACTACTTGACAACAGTGATGTAGGAAGGATTTTACGCTATTTTATGCAGTTTTAAGTTTCCATATAACCTGTTGGGAATTAGTTAAAGATACCTGATGATGATCTGAAGATCAAAACCAGTTGTGAATAAAGAACTGTTTATTAGCTGCTCTTGTTGGTTGAAATATGACTTCTTTTGAGTTTTTAGTTGAGATTTGATGGTGACATTTTCTGGTCACGAAAATTCCTACGTCTTTGTAACTCACCAGGGATGTTTGCTTCTGTATCTTCATCTACATCATATTCCGCAAACCACCTAATGGTGTGAGGTGGAGGGTACTACTGGTAACGCTAACTGATCTCCGCTTCCCTATTCCACTCTCGAATGGTGTGTGCGAAGAGCGATTGTCAATGAACCTCTGTAATGGCTCTAATTTATCGAATTCTCTCGTCGTGGTCATTACGGGAGATGCATGTGGGAGAAAGGAATATGTTGCCCGACTCTTCCCGGAAAGCGTTCTCTCAAAATTTCAATAGTAACCCTGTCCGTGATGCACTACGTCTCTCTTTTAACGTCAGCCAAAGGAGTTTGTTAACCATCCTGGTAACTAAACGGTCCCATGACGAAACGCGCCGCTCTGCGTTGGATATTCTGTAGCTCTTCTATCAGTCCTACATGATAAGGGTCCCAAATTGATGAACAATAATCAAGAACCGGTGGACTATCACCTTATAAGCCACTTCCTTCATAGATGAGTTACCTTTCCTTAAGATTTTTCCCGTGAGTCTCATTTTGGCATCTGCTTTTCCCACTCTTTGTTTTTAGTGGTCATTCCGCTTAAGCTCGCTCTAAATAGTTATTTCTAAATATGTTGAAGTAGATACTGTTTCCAGCAATTTGTCATGAACAGTGTAGTTGTGCAGTAGCGGCTTCCTTTTCCTATGTACGCGCAATATGCTACATTTATTTACGTTCAGGGTCAGCTGCCAGACCTCTACAAATCGATACTGTCTTCCGCAGTTGCTACTTTGTTATGTTGCTTGTTCATATGGGTGAACTGACGCACGTCAGTCTTCTTCCCGTCACGCCATACAGTAGAACACAACATGCAGATGCCTTCTGAAGTAACAGACATGCTTATGATTACGGGTGAGTGTTACCAGTGCTATCCCGTACAAGTATTCTGTTTGATTTCTTCTGCTATAGTGTATCTTTTTGAAAACATTCTATAAAATGAGTACTATTTGTTTAGGCGTATATAATGAAGTTGCCAGGCATTCAACTTGAAGCGAAGCAGTCTTGTACAGATACGTTTCGAGCTGTAGCACAACGAACTTGAGACACCGTTGATTTGTGCTCAGCAAAACGACAATGAAGCAAGCCTATGCGAAATCGAAACAATGACATTGCACTGCACATCGTACACGCAAATCCACACAACAGTACACGAACGCTCGCTAGAAAGCTACAAATCATACACGCGCGGCGCGCCGCATTTTGAAATACGCAAAAATGCACCATTAGCACTGGCACAAGCAGCAAAAACTTTCAGTGGAGGACAAGATCAATCGGCTAACCTTTTGTGAGTGGGCATTAAACCAACCTATTGCCTTTCTTAAAGAGGTTTCACAGACGAGTCAATGTTTGCTGCACAGATGTTCAGATATCTGTGTGAGGCAGATCATCAACAGCGACTGACCGGCAATTGCTGAAGTGGTATCATCGGTAAGTGTGTTGTTGGTACTCATTCTCTTAACTCAGACTGATCGGGAGAAATTACACCACCTTCCTTGGGAACGATTTCCCTGCTCTGCTCGACGAAATTGGTTGAAGAAAGTGACAAGTCAACAAAGACCAAGAAAGGCCACAAATTTTTGTACAGTGGTAGAAGGGAGTGCCACGACACACTAAAAGTACTACGGTGGGGTGCGAGCGCGGGGGTTCGTTTAAAAATCACTTTTTATGCTTCTCTTGAATAACTCAAAAACCGCGAATTCTAGCGATAATGTTTACAAGTAAAAAAATAAAACTGCATTAAATTTCCTACAAAAATCGGTCCTATTCATATTTTTCTCTAGAAATAATAGTTTCCGTGTTTCAGGGAATAAAAAATGAAATATTATTAATTATATTATTTTAATCGTTTAAAATTAGTGTTTATTGCAATGGAAGCGTTTTCAGGGACAAATTGTGATAACATGTTACGTCACAGTAAGCAACTACAGGGTGTCTGACAAAGCTATACCGACACTTCAACGGCTCGCCTTATAAATTACTGACGACGCAGTGCACAGACTATGAGTTACTAACTCAAGGAACGCATATGGATGGAGTCTACGATAATCTCTGCATAATGTTCTACATTTCCAGAGAGGAAATTGATTCTTAGGCATCTTGTACTACATTTGTAACGATTTCCCCACAACGAGCGCTGCTTGCCTTTCATTTTGCGTACAGACTATACCTGCCCATTATTTCTTGTCCTGTTCTCTTTTCTGAGCAGACAAAATAATTCCACTGAACTTATTGAAGTTATTTCTTAATGAAGTTATTTTCAGTTCATTAAGTGAGTACTTATATACGGTTGTTAAGTGCACTCTTGTGTCAAATACGTTCCTACAAACAGCGGCTGAGAACTGTTTAATTTGTACGAGTGCTGTCGTCGATGATCTATTTGGAGTTGGCGGGAAAGGGATTGGACTGGTAATTGTGGCATCTTGCTGCTGTCTACCGTTGAAAGCGTATTGTAAAAACGTGTAACCATGTTCTACTCATTTGGTGGTGAGTTAATGAGTGACCAGCAACTTACTGCACTTGTCTCATCATTTATTATATTACCGGTATACTGCATAAATCTTTTCCATTTAGGAATTGCTGGTACTTAAAGTGTGCCGATCGGAGTGGAGTCAGTTGTCATAATGTACAGTACATGTTGCAGCTAGGTGACCTGCTTCTGATGCAGATCGGAGCCAATTCAAGCCTCTGGATCTTCTCAGATATTGGGAGAGCTGAGGCTGGGGTGATGCATTCGATACTCTCTCCCCCCCCATGCTGTGAAAAGTATTCCAACCATTGATAGTGGAGACAGTGAAATCGGCATTATCTAATACATATTGACAGCGTGGTACACTTGTGGCAGACTGTTCAGTTGATAGACATTTGACAGCTACAGCTGTAAAACTTTATTATATAATAGTTCTCTTAACAACTAAAAATAAGAATCCACTTAAAGAACTGAAAAAGTCCACTATATAAACATGAGCTCAGAGAATTTATTTTGTCCATTCACATAAAAGAGTTGGACAGAAAATGCTGGGGAGGTATAGTCTGTCCATAAACCGAAAAGCGAGCAGCACTGGTGGTGGGGAAAGCAGTCTTTACAGGAAGAGCGCTACAGCTGTTATGCCTGATGATCAACAAGTACACCACACGGAAGTCGGATTTTTGTAATTTTTTGTACTTATGGTACGTGAAGTTCAGAACTGAAATATCAGTTACACAAGGCAGTAAGATGCAACTCACAAACTCTCGAGAAAATCGATTTTGAAGTTCTGAATCTTTCCGAATGCCTTCAGTACCCTAAAGTAATGCCGATTTTTCCAACAGGCGGTGTGGTCCTTTGGTAGAGTGTTCTTCTGACCCAAGGACAGTGTGGATTCGATTCCTTGCAATGCAAATTCATAAACGAAGGTGCATGTTCTAGGAGCATTTTCGTGAAGCGTAAAATGCGCAAACATGGGAAAAAATCGGTAGCGCTCGCGACGGGTAATTGCTGGTTTAAGTCGCGTTTCGTTTACTGTACTTTCATTTTTTTCCTTCATCTCAATTTAAATATAAAATTCATCAAAAATATCCCAAATAACACGATCTAAATGTCATTTTTATATTAAAAAATGTACGTCTCCTTATTTCTAAGTTGATATCATAAATAAAAATCCGAATTTCATTGCAAATATAAATTCTTAGTTATTGATCTTTTGTAAAGGATTGATAACAAAGTTTGTTTCTGTTAAATAAAAGCACTACACATTAATTTTTCATTTTTCTGTATTTTACTCTTCACGGAAATGCATTTATGACATGCACGTTTGTTGCAAATTTATCATGGGTGTGTCTCGAACCTGGAACGCCCAGGTGGAGTGAAAGTACTCTACCACAGCGCCACATTGCCTGTCCAAAAATTGATCTTACTTCAGGGTATTTTAAGCGCTCATGAGAAGCTTCTCATTAATTTTTGAGATTTTTCTCGTACTGGTTTGTGTGATTGATGTTTGAGTTCTGGTCTTCTCGTACACAAATAAAAAATTAAGAAATCCGATTGCCAAGCGGTCTCCCTGTAAGAATCCATTTCCCCTCTAGCAGTGTAGGACAAAGTGCGGAGATTTACATAGATTCTGTTCATATGCGTTAGCATTATTAGTAATTCGTATCTATATTCGGTTTAGCGTTGACGCACTTCGTGGAAAATATACACACCAGGTCGTGTCTGTACCTTGCGTCGCAGTGATTCATAAGGCGCGCCACGGAAGGGTATGACATTTTGGAATACCCTGTAGCTGTCTCTTCTGAGCTAGTGGGGTAGATAGATCGCTCTTCAGTCTGCAGACAATGTGGCGATCTACCTCACGTGTCCACCCCCCACCGCCTCCCAACCCCCTTCCGTCCCTCTGTTATACCCGGAGAACACAATTTATCCCTTTCCACCCCCACCCCCCCCCACCCCTCCCCTGTTATATCAGAGAATATAATTTATCCCTTAATACCGTTGCATTGTTCCTATCTGTGGTACACACATTTAGTATTTATTTTTAACTCACTTCATTTAAAAATAAACAATTTCATATAATTAAAACACTATTTTCAATAATCTGCGATTTTCCAGCCCCCGAAATGTGGAAAATAGTACCGCTAGAGAAAATGAATTGGACTCTTTTTGTAGAAAATTTAATGTAGTTTAATGATGTACTGGAAACATTTTCGCTAGAAGTCGTGATTTTCGAGTTATTCAAGGAAAACATAAAACACTGACCTTTAACGTACCTCCATCTCCATACTCACACCCCACCGTCAGAATTTTTAATATGTTGTTCATGGCACATCCTCCTACCACTGTATAAAGCTTTGCGACTACACAAATGTTTCGTTTAATTTTCCTTCGTTGACTGGACTAAGCGATATGGATGCAGCTAGCCACTGCACTGCACCAGCGCGTCAAGCATCACGTGATCTCTTCCCCAGTAAAATAATAGGCAGAAACATGGACGCTACGTGGTCAGCTAGGTCACCAGATCTGTTCGTCCTCTATTTCTATTGCTGGAGAATCTAAAGGACATGGTGTACGCAGACAACGTGGAAACCATGGTTCCGTCTTTGCACTTGATGGGTCACGTGATGTACTGCATTCAACAACTAGCATCAGTTTAGACTGTCACGGTATCGAGAACCAAACAGTGGGTGTTCCGACAGCTATTGTAAGGAACTGACTCAGATTAATTTTAGATACCTCGTTATGTTTTCTTTATTTAACTTATTTTACGCTGAGCATTGTTTGGCTACTTTAATTAGATTAGATTCTAGGATTACTTTTGTATTATGTGGACTGTTAATGGAGCACGTGATCACAATGAAGAATTAATAATAAAGTAGAAAAATAAGCTCGTTGTCGATTTTGAAATGTAAATCGGCTACAGAAAATTGTTTTGGTAATAAGTAAGTAATTTATTAATTGTTTACTTTCTCGGGAACTGTCTAGGCATGCCACTCACTAAGTGCAGTAACTAAGTTAAATTGAAGGTGTTTCGTCAATTTTCTGTTGCGTTTTCTTAATATCAAACATTATTGAAATACAATCTATGTTATCGTGATAGGAATATGGAAACTGGAGCACAAGGCTGTCCCATGAAATCGTCTGAAAGTGGGTTGTATTACTACCGGTTACTGCATCACTGTATTTAACAGAGAAATGAATTAAGGAATATTAAGGTGTAATGTCTTATCAACGATGAAATCATTATAGATAGAGTAGAAGTTCAGATTGTGCAAGGATGGGGAACGAAACTGGCTGTATCATTTTCGAGAGGGTCCATCCAAGTGTCAGACGCGGATTTGAACCATGCGTCTCCCGAATGCGAGCCCACAAAACGTTTCGTGTTTGACATCAATCCTGCATCTGTAATGACTCCAAGATACATTAGACATTTCGCTCTGATTTTGAATCTAAAGAAATGTATTGCTTCTGCTGATGAAGAGATGGAGGAGGGAATTAGGGTGTAAGCTTCAGTTGATATAGAGAGCGCTAGAGGTGGAACCGAGCCGTATAAGAACAGGAAAAACAGAATGAGGTGACGTTGTCAAAAGAAACATATTAGACTGTGACAGAAGTGATTTGTAGAAGCTCTATATCTTAATAGTGATAATTCAAATCTCCAAATCATGTGCCTTACATCTACATTTCTTCTATCTCGTCCGGGTAGTAACGACGACTCCGTCACAACCCTGTATTGATATAGAATAACAGTAGAGGCAGAAGTACTGGCAGAAGTAAAGCTGTGAGTACCGGACGTGAGTCGTGCTTCGGTAGCTCAGATGGTAAGTCTGCTTTCCGCAGCGCTGCGGCGAGGACGTCTTGTTTACGTCCGGTCCTCGCGGTCGCGAGTGCCCGTAGTTGTTTACTACTGCGTTGTCACTACCGACGCAACATGGCACATTCATACAGACAAACCACCATCAAGATCAGTTTTCAAACCGATCATGCACGACCGCGAGCTTTTGAAGTGGAACGTTTTCTACGTGACGACGTTAAAATTGACCCGCGAGACATAATTGGTATCCATCTCTCTATCACGAGCAGTGTTGTCTACGTCAAGCTAGTAAGTGACGAGGTGTGCAACAGAATCGTGAGCGCACATGCGAACGATCTTAAATTCAAACATTCTGATGGCCATATTGGGGCGGTCTCTATCGATCACGCGGGGCTTGGCCTCCGTACGATACGCGTCTTCGAACTCCCTTTCGAAGTACCACCGGACGTAGTCACCGCGGCTTTCCAGCCCTACGGCAGAGTGATCAGCCATATGGCCGAAAAATGGACCACCTTTACAACGTACCCCGTTCTTAACGGGCTACGACAGATTAAAATTGAACTGACCAAACATGTTCCGTCATATCTTGTCATCGGCGGATGTAGGGCGATCATTATGTATGACGGCCAGCCACGCACTTGTTCTGGTTGTGGCCAAGAAGGGCACGTCCGGTCGGATTGTCTCCGACGACGGCTTACTCAAATCCCGACAGGTGAATCTATGACTCCTTCTACGGTGACGACCCTTCCTCTCAATTACGCCGAAGTTACACGGGCAGCAACTCTTTCCGATGCTGACGACAGTAGTCCGATAGCCGCCCCCGATGGAGAGACCAAAATGGCTTCTGCAGTACAGGATCCGGCCTCTACAACGGCGCCCCCACCTGAAGATAATCACCGATCGACCTTGCAAGAAGGCGTGGATGCCAGAATGGACATTGACCCACGGGTTGTGCCGACAGCGACTTTTCTTCCAGACACCGGAGCAGCTGACGAAATCCACCCACATTCAGATACTGAAACACACGTCCGTAAACAGCGTTCCCCGCGAAAACACAAGAGACGGCGGCGTGCTCCATCGGACGAGTGTTTGCAGCGATCGTCTGACATGGACTGTGGAAATTCCGACGACGGTACCGGCGGTACAGAGGCCGCTGTAACTTCAAACTCAACAGATCGCCATGGTGACGGCTTCAGCCCCTCAGACCCCACAGCACAGCAGGATCACAAGCAGACATCCGCTGCCGATTCCCAGCCAGCAGAGCCGATGGAGTCAGCGCCGAGTGCCGCAGCAGCCACTAACAGCCACCAACAGCCGATGGTGTTTCACGGCGACTGGGCGGACGACTGTGAGGAACACTCCTTGCCCATCGTGTCGGACGACACGGGGGGAAATTTACCCCACCAGTGTTGATCCTTTCCCGCCGTCAGTTACAGTGACGAGACAGCCTTACCAGGGTATTGATGGCCAACACGGATGCTGTGGATAGACCTCAAACTTATCGCGTTGCAACTATAAACATTAACACTATACGGACGCGCGCTAAGTTATCCTTGCTTCAGGATATGTTGAACTCTGCTTCCATCGACATCGCCCTTCTCCAGGAAGTGTACGTCGATGACTTCCCAGGCATGTACGGTTACGATGCTTGCGTCTCTCCAGCTTCCCCAACAGGCAGCGGTGTCGCTGTACTTCTTCGGGAAGGGATAGTGGCGGACGATATCCTGTTTCTGCCTGGGGCAAGAGGAATGGCACTCACAGTACTGGGGGTCCGCCTTATCAATATCTACGCACCTTCCGGGACGGACAAACGTCGCGAACGTTCACGATTCTTTGCGGAAGACGTGGCCCCGCTCTTCCAAGGCCGCCACGACCATCTGGTGTTTGGAGGTGACTACAATTGCGTACTGGCGCCCAGAGATCAACTCCCACGACATAATCCGTGCCCGGAACTCGGGACGCTAATTCGAGACCTGCAGATGGTGGACACTTGGGAACATCTTCACGGCCACCGACCGGGATTCACGCACTTCACAAGTCACTCTTCCAGTCGTATCGATCGGATTTATGTCTCACGCTCTCTCGCCGCTGGAACACAGGATGCGGAACTGTGGCCTGCAGCATTCTCGGACCACTCAGCTTACATTTGTGCCGTCACCCTGCAGCAGCAACAAGTGTGGAGAAGCCGCAGCCCGTGGAAATTAAACATCGCTCACCTGTCGTACCCGGATTGCCGCCAAGCCGTTGAGGATACGTGGCATTCGTGTGAAAATCGCCTCCGTGCATATCCCACAACGATCCGCTGGTGGTTGGACTGCGCCAAACCGGCACTGAGGCGAACGTTGATAACCTACGGTCGTGACCACGCTACCTGGCGAAGACATACACTCGACTTTTACTTCCGGGTCCTGCGCGACTGCGATGCTATGGCGCCGTCTCCGGAACGACAAACGGCGGTCCACCGTGCTAAGGCTCAGATCCTCGCTCATATGCGACGACACCTAGAGGGGGTAGTCATCCGCTCGAGGACGCAGGATCGGATACCGAGCGAACGCCCGTCAATGTTCCACGTCCTTCGTGAACGTAAACGACGCCAACGAGCGCTGATACGCTTCATCGACACGGAGGACGGTCATCGCCTCACCACGCAACACGACATAAACACAGCGTTCTACAATCATTACTCCCAACTCTATTCCGCTCAGACCCCTGATCCGACAGCACTGGAGGACGTCTCTCAGACGATTTACGGCACCGTCACCCCGGCAATGGAAGCGGCCTTGATGGAAGAAATTACAGAAGAAGAAGTGATCGACGCCTTTCGAAAAGGTGCTGTCAACAAGTCTCCGGGTCCTGATGGCCTCCCCTTGGAATTTTACCGGACTTTTCAATATTTATTAGCCTCCCGATGGACGGACATCTGTCGCGAACTCCTATCCCCGGACGTGCCGCTCCCTGCGGCCCTTGTGGAAGGAATGATTATTCCTATTCACAAACCGTCCGGTGGCTCACGACTGCAGGACTACCGCCCGTTGACGCTATTGAACTGCGACTTTAAGATCTTTTCTCGACTGTTGGCGGCGCGGATACGCCAGACCCTACGAAATGTTATCTCACCCGATCAAACGTCATTAGGAGGCGACAATAATATTCAAACAGCACTCAGTGAATATCGTGACTTGATCTCACTGGCGAGGGCATGTCGTCTGAAGGGTGCACTGGCGGCAATCGATTTTAGTCAAGCTTTCGACCGAGTGGACCACAACTATTTGGAAGCGGTCCTCCAACATATGCGGTACCCACAGCCATTCGTCACTGTCGTCATGCGACTCCTCCGTGGCGCGACGTCCAAGGTGATCGTCAACGGCCGACCTTCGCAGCCCCTCACCATTTCTCGATCGATACGCCAAGGGTGCCCTCTGTCCACTTTACTTTACGCTGTGGCCATGGAACCTCTCCTCTGCGGCCTGCGCCAACGACTAACGGGTATGACGTTACGAGGCCACACTTTCCGGTGTAAAGCGTACGCTGACGACCTGGTGATTGTCATCCGCCACGGTGACGACACCGCTAGCGCACTAAATTGGATAACGAAATATGGCATGGCCGCTGGTAGTCGTATCAACTTCGCAAAATCGGTGGCGATGAACATCGGGGTCGGATTGTCTGAGAACAGTGTCACCCCCTTACAGGTCAGAGATAGTTTGAAATGTCTCGGCATTGACTTTACAGACGATATACGACGGACCGCTGCTCACAACTTTCGACGGCTTTTACGGAATGTTCGGACTGGAATTGCCAACAACCGCCTACGAGCCCTGGACATCGTCCAACGGACCCAGTACGTTAACTCACATGTA
Source organism: Schistocerca serialis cubense (assembly GCF_023864345.2). NCBI lineage: Eukaryota > Metazoa > Arthropoda > Insecta > Orthoptera > Acrididae > Schistocerca > Schistocerca serialis. The sequence goes on from NC_064640.1 coordinate 621,647,145, forward strand.
GCGTCACGCATTCCGCACATCGCCCAGATATTACCTATACCGGTGATGTTAGCACGCCGTATACATGCGGCTTTTGGGTCCTTCGTGAGTTCAGGAATGCTTTTCAAGATCAAATATGAGACTCTCACCCTTCCTCCGGATCGGGGAGGGCTTGGCCTTTATCACGTTTATGACAGAGCGGTCGCCCTATTTGTGAGCACATTAGTCAAACTACGGCACCGCCGTCCGGACAGTCTGACCAGTTTGTTAATAGAAGAACTAGCACCGCCCTCCCCGTTGCCGCCTGTGCCGATACACCACGTCCCCTCCTCGCTCTTCTACATCGGTGTCTTTTACCTCGAACTCAGTTACGTTCGACTTGCCTTACCAGCGACTCAACTGGCGACGGCAAAGACGGTTTATAGGGTCCTACAACGTGGACGACCCGATAACGTCGTGGAGAGGAAGCACCCGAACGTCAACTGGCGAGTAGTGTGGAGGACAATTCACCACGTAACACTGGACACTGACGTCACGGCGATGTGGTATATAACTGTCAACGGTAAGCAGGTGACCAGATCAAGGCTACATGCGATCCACATGGTGGACTCACCCACGTGCACGTACTGTGGCGTTCAAGACGACGATGAACACCGTCTTAGCTGTGGCGAGTCTACGGCAGTGTGGCACTTAGTGAGGCAAATGTCAGCATACTTCCTTCGGGTAACGCCGAATCATATTGACCCCAAGACTATCTTATTCCCGGATGAAACGTATTACCCACGCACTAAAACTAATGCAATGACGTGGCTTCGTGGACATGCAGTGCATTATTTGTTTCAAGACGGCACTAAGGACACTTTAGACTTTTGGAACTATTTGCAGGAACGACATTGCAAGATCCTCCGTAACCCTAAGTATCGACAATATTTTTCCAATTTTTTTGTGGAGTGCGTTCCACGACCCTCCACGTAGCTGGAACATCACGGGTAAGAGAAGCTGAAATTACAATACGATGATAGAACACTACACGGTACGACGTGGGATCTACTTTCATCATTACGTGAAGTCATACCTGGATGATACAGCAGATGGAGAGTTTCGTTGTGAACCCTCACACTCTGTAGCAGTATTTGCCCCATTTCCTCTTTTTGTCCCCGGTGCGAAAAGGTCTTCGCAGTTTTAGTTTCCCCATCCGGTGCAAGATGTAGCAGTGGTTAATGGTGGTATGGATTCAACCCTTCAGTTTTGTTTCATGGTTTCCTTCGCCCCGCAGTTTGTTCTCTTTCTTTATGCCTTTTTCTACAACTATTAGCATGGTTTTAGTTCTGTGCGTCCCCAACTCGACGCAAAGAGTGCACTTACTAGTTTTCAGTTCCTTACTGTTAAAAAAAAAATTAAAAAAAAAACAAAAAAAAAACAAAAAAAATTAAAAAAAATTCAAAATAAATAAATGAATAAATAAAATTAAAAAAAAAATCACAATAATACACCAACTGCATCCTTTGTACCACTTCACATCCCCAGGATGGGAGGGGGGAGACATCGTGGACAGGCCTCGGGTCGCGACCCCTGCCCACCTTGCCTCCTCCAGCCCACTACCTGATTTAAAAAAAAAAAAAAAAAAAAAAAAAAAAAAAAAAAAAAAAAAAAAAGAAGAAAAGATGGTAGAGCACTTGCCCGTGAAAGGCAAAGGTACCGAGTTCGAGTCTCGGTCGGCCACACAGTTTTAATCTGCCAGGAAGTTTCATATCAGCGCACACTCCGCTGCAGAGTGAAAATCTCATTCTGGAGTAGAGGACTTCTTTTTTATTTGGTGGCTTTCTGAACGTACACATATAGCCACCTCACTACTGGAAATGTTATACTACATTTAGTCTTTTACAGTTCAGAGTATACATTGGCTTAAGTCGTAACCTGTTACGAAGTTACATAGCCTTAATGAAGGGCAGTTTCCAACATAAAACAAATTTTACATCCCCAACATACTGAAACGAGTAAATAAGACGAAAATGTAACACATATAAAGACGTAACTCAATAAGAAATGATAAGTCGCCGTTGCTACACTTCTGGGATGTTATCAATTCAATCTATATTAATTACTATGAATCTAAATTAGCAATAAAACGCTGTTTTGTATATCCTGTAAGAATTGTTTCAATAGCTGTGAACAGAGAACTGAATATTTGTGCATATCTGTAAGTACCAATTAGACAGAATATGAGAACAGTATACAAGAACCAGATTTTGGTATTGTAGCCATATATGTAGGTACATCAGTATTCAGATACATACATATAGGAGGAAGCACAGAGGCTGGGTAAACTCACGATCTCACGACAGACGCGGGGCCAAAGCGATTGACGGTGCTTCCGTCGGCTCAGCTGGTGCTGCCACCTGGAGGTCATACTGCGTTCGTATTTCGCGGTTGGGAGTATTTTTGTTGTTGTTGTGTTTTTCAGTCCAGAGACTGGTTTGATGCTGCTCTCCATGTTACTCCATCCTGTGCAAGCCTCTCCGTTAACTACAGCAACTTACATCCTTCTAAATCTGCTTAGAGTATTCATCTCTTGGTCTCCCTCTACGATTTTTACCATCCACGTTTCCCTCCAGTACTAAATTGGTGATCCCTTGATATTTCAGAACGTGTCCTACCAATCGATCCCTTCTTCTTGTCAAGTTATGCCACAAATTCTTCTTCTCCCCAGTTCTATTCAGTACCTCCTCATTAGTTCCGTGATCTACCCATCTAATCTTGAGCATTCTTCTGTAGCACCACATTTCGAAAGTTTCTGTTCTCTTCTTATCTAAACTGTTTATCGTCCATGTTTCACATCCATACATGGCTACACTCCATACAAATACTTTCAGAAAAGACTTAATGACACTTAAATCTGTACTCGATGAAAACAAATTCCTCTTTGTCAGAAACGCTTTCCTTGCCATAGCCAGTCTACATTTTATATCCTCTCTACTCCGACCATCATCAGTTATTTTGCTCTCCAAACAACAAAGCTCGTTTACTACTTCAAAGTGACTCATTTCCTAATCTAATTCCCTCAGCATCACCCGACTTAATTCGACTACATTCCATTATCCTTGCTTTGCATCTGATTTAATTTGACTACAGTCCATCTTATATCCTCCTTTGAAGGCACTGTCCATGCCGTTCAGCTACTCTTCCAGGTCCTTTAGCTACTCTTCCATGTCCTTTGCTGTCTCTGACAGAATTAAAATGTCGTCGGCAAACATCAAAGTTTTTATTTCTTCTCCATGGATTTTATATCTTACTCCAAATTTTTCTTTTGTTTCCTTTACTACTTGCTCAATATACATATTGAATAACATCGGGGACAAGCTACAACCCTCTCTCACTCCCTTCTCAACCACTGCTTCCCTTCCATGCCCCTCGACTCTTATCACTGGCATCTGTTCTCTGTAGAAATTGCAAATAGCCTTTCGCTTCCTGTATTATACCCCTACCATCTTCAGAATCTGAAAGAGAGTATTCCAATCAACATTGTCAAAAGCTTTCTCTAAGTCTACAAATTCTAGAAATGTAGATTTACCTGTCTTCTAAGATAAGTCTACGGAATCCAAACGGATCTTGCCCGAGGTCAGCTTCTACTAGTTCTTCCATTCGTCTGTAAAGAATTCGTGTTAGTATTTTGCAACCGTGATTTATTAAACTGATAGTTCGGTATTTTTCACATCTGTCAACACCTGCTTTCTTTGGGATTGGAATTATTATATTCTTCTTGAAGTCTGAAGGTGTTCCACCTGTCTCGTACATTTTGCTCGCCAGATGTAAGAGTTTTGTCATAACTGACTCTCCCAAGGCTGTCAGTAGTTGTAATGGAATGTTGTCTACTTCCGGGGTCTTGTTTCGACTTAGGTCTTTCAATGCTGTGTCAAATTCTTCACGCAGTATCGTATCTCCCGTTTCATCTTCATTTTCGTCCTCTTCCATTTCCATAATATTGTTCTCAAGAACCTCGCCCTTGTATAGACCCTCTATATACTCCTTCCACCTTTCTGCTTTCCCTCCTTTGCTGAGGACGGGATTTCTATCTGAGTTCTTGATATTCATACAGGTCGTTCCCTTTTCTTCAAAAGTCCTTGCATTATATATCTTACCTTTAGTGACACATGCTTCTATATCCTTACATTTATCCTCTAGCCATCCCCGCTTAGCCATTTTGCACTTCCTGTCGATCTCATTTTTGAGACTTTTGTGTTCCTTTTCGCCTGCTTCATTTACTGCATTTTTATATTTTCTCCTTGCATCAATTAAATTCAATATCTCTTCTGTTACCCAAGGATTTCTACTAGCTCTCTTCTTTTTACCTACTTAATCCTCTGTTGCCTTCACTTTTTCATCTCTCAAAGCTACCCATTCTTCTTCTACTGTATTTCTCTTCCCCGTTCTTGCCAATCGTTCCCTAATACTCTCTCTGAAACACTCTATAACCTCTTGTTCTTTCAGTTTATCCAAGTCACATCTTCTTAAATTCCTACCTTTTTGCAGTTTCTTCACCTTCGATATACAGTTCATAACTAATAAGTTGTGGTCAGAGTCCACATCTGCACCTGGAAATGTCTTACAATTTAAAACCTGGTTCCTAAATGTTGTGACTAATCACGACAGCCAAGTCACAACGAGAGGAAGCCGAAAGGCACGCGTTAAGCTCTCGCAGATTGGCGTGAGGTCTGGAACATTTAAAAGGAAATGAGAACTTAGAAAATGGACGCAGTTGCTGTAATACTTAACTTTAATCCACATTTGTAGAACATCGCTCTTGATGATACATTCTTCACAATATTACTTATCAAAGCTATGGCGCCTTGTTAGGTCGTAGCCAATGACTTAGCTGAAGGCTATGCTAACTATCGTCTCGGCAAATGAGAGCGTATTTGTCAGTGTGGCTTCGCTAGCAAAGTCTGCTGTCTAACTGGGGCGAGTGCCAGGACGTCTCTCTAGACCTGCCGTGTGGTGGCGCTCGGTCTGCTATCACTGACAGTGGCGACACGCGGGTCCGACGTATACTAACGGACCGCGGCCGATTTAAAGGCTACCACCTAGCAAGTGTGGTGTCTGGCGGTGACACCACACTAAATCTCTGTCTTACCATTATATAATGTATCCGAAACCCTCCAATGTCTCCAAACCTCTTCCATGTACCACAATCTTCTTTCATGATTCTTAAACCAAATGTTAGCTATGGTTAAATTATGCTCCGTGCAAAATTCTACCCTATCATTCATTTCGCCGAGCCTATATCCACCTACTACTTTTCCTTCTCTTCCTTTTCCTACAATCGCACTCTAGTCCCCAATGACTACTAAATTTTTGTCTCCCTTAACTATCTGAATAATTTCTTTCATGACATCATACATTTCTTCAATCTCTTCATCATCTGCGGAGCTAGTTGGCATAAAAACTTGTACTACTGTGATAGGCGTGGGCTTCGTGTCTATCTTGACTTCAATAATATGTTCAGTATACTGTACATAGTAGCTTATCCGCGTTCCTATTATTTTTATTCATTATTAAAACCACTCCTGTACTATCGTTATTTGATTTTGTATTTAAAACCCTGTATTCACCCGACCAGAAGTCTTGTTCCTCCTGCCACCGAACTTCACTAATTCTCACTATATCTAATTTTAACCTATCCATTTAAAAAAAAAAAAAGTGTGTGAAATCTTATGGGACTTAACTGTTAAGCTCATCAGTCCCTAAGCTTACACACTACTTAGCCTAAATTATCCTAAGGACAAACACGCACACCCATGCCCGAGGGAGGACTCGAACCTCCGTCTGGACCAGCCGCGCAGTCTATGACTGCAGCGGCTTCAGACCACTCGGCTAATCCCGCGCGGCTATCCATTTCCCTTTTTTTATTTTCTAACCTACCTGCCTCATTAAGGGATCTGACATTCCACTCTCCGATCCGCAGACGTATGGAGTATTACGGACAGAAAGTTCACCGTCAAGGAGAACACGGCAAGTGCCGTCACCAGACTTCCCAGGAACTTCACTCATTGGAAGAGGAGTCAAAAGAAGCGAACCAGTGTCTCAGGTTATCCCTAGACACTCGACTGTTTCTGAAAAAGCGGCAGTCAAAGTTTTGGAGGTACTTTATGTGCCTTTTACGGTGCGATATCATCAGACGAAATGGTGGCTCACTGGCTTTTTAATTTTGTGCCCCGTGTCGAAACTCGATAATTGTTTTTATTTTATTTTTCTTGTTTTCACTCATCTACTCAGTCCATGTAATGTTACTACACGAATGTTTCTAATCAAATTAGGGGATACAATGGCGTTATATTCATTGAAAAATTACAACTGAATTTCAAAGTAAGCGTCACACATTTATTATATTATATATGTATGTATGGTATGTTGAGGGGTTACAATCTCTTTAAATTCTCATGTTATGATATTTCATTCCCATATCAATTCTTACATTAATTATTATATTTTACTCGTATGTTTATTCTTCAGGAACATTTGGTGTATTCGCTTGGAGGATATCGATCGTAGAAACATTCGAAACACAGATACTCCGAACATTCGTATGAATCTCACTCGGAAAAGAAATGTTGTTAACACTGGTGAAGATTTATCGCGTTCGCAATAATTTCGCGACAAACCATGGCTACTGGATCACTTTTCCGAAACCTGGCACTTGCAACCGATTATGAATCACACTACAGTAATTTCACTGAAAACAATTTCAAATAATTTTCTCATTCTTTCTTTTTTATAATTCATTCACTCGACATACAGTTAGTAAACGAATAAGGACAACGTTATACCAATATGCACCGGAAAAAAATATCTCGAAAACTATGACCGCCGTTTTTTTCAGAAACGGTAGAGCATCTACGGACAAGAAAAGACACGTGTTGGCTTATTCTGACCCCTCTTCCACTGGACGAAGTTCCTGGGAAATCGGATTATGGCACTAGCTAAGTGAAATTTGTTTACATGTTACTCGAGAAGTGCTTCTGGAATTTGGATTCACCCTTACTAGATACGGACTTCGGATTGCTCTACAAACTGATATGACTGTACTCCTCATCGCTTTACCAACACATACAAACTTTCTGGTATTTGCCGGCCGCGGTGGCCGTGCGGTTCTGGCGCTGCAGTCCGGAACCGCGGGACTGCTGCGGTCGCAGGTTCGAATCCTGCCTCGGGCTTGGGTGAGTATGATGTCCTTAGGTTAGTTAGGTTTAAGTAGTTCTAAGTTCTAGGGGACTTATGACCTAAGATGTTGAGTCCCATAGTGCTCAGAGCCATTTTTTTTCTGGTATTCTTCTTCCACAGTACAGTTTGCTAGCTCACGCTGATTCAGCACGGTCAGGTTTTGTGATGTTTTACTGTGTTATGTGGTTGCTTTAATTTCGACGTTTATAAAGGTTGTGTATGTTGGTTCACAGAAACCTTCCTACCGGGTGCAAACCGGCGACCAGGACTCCGGCAACATTCCATGGTACAGGATTAAAATCCAGTGAACATTTAGTGAAGGAAAAGGTGGGCTCAGAGTTTCTCGAAATTGGGCAGCATTAACTAACACTGCAACAGCAACAGCAACATCAATTAAAAATGGTTCAAATGGCTCTGAGCACTATGGGTCTTAACATCTATGGTCATCAGTCCCCTAGAACTTAGAACTACTTAAACCTAACTAACCTAAGGACATCACACAACACTCAGTCACCCAGCAACATCAGCACCGCCATAATGAACAGCGACAGGACTGCTTGGAGCAGTGGATGGAGACGGAAACCAAGGTGACTCTGTAACTTCTGCTAGGAGCAGCGAGCCCAGTACGACTGCCACCGCCACTTCCGTCTTTACATCCACATGCAGAGAACAGGGACAGCTAAAACTGGCGCCTCGTCACTTCTTCCACTTCTAGGCATGTAGAATTTCTTACTTTCTTCGTATTGTGAACAAAAGTGCCGTACAGTGGCAGATAGACAGAAATTTTCTAAGGGGTACAGGATACATTTCTCGCCCCCCCCCCCCCCATAACTTTCATAATTTTTGTATGTTTCATGAATAATTATGGTACGATCTTGTTGCACTCCATTTTTTTGCTTATTTCAAACGTTTGCCAACATTTGAGGAAAGACTAAGAGAGGATGTGTTGCTTTATTTCATTCTTTACTTGAAACCACCAGTGCCTTCCCCATAGCCAGAGTAGTTTCCATTGCCATAAACATAGTTGTAGCAACCTTCGAATTCATGCCTTTTTCTTTTAGTTTGAGCTACAAAGAGGCTTGGTAAAAGTAACCTGTAGCGAATCATGGGCTTTCGCTGTTCTTCCTGTCTGTCAAAAAAGGAAACATGCAACGAATAGTACACTCGTCCGGTTTTTTTATCCCTCGCGATCGGTTGGTTGAGCCGATGGCGCCCCCTTTCTGTTAAAAGAGTCAGGCGCCATTCCTAACGGCAAGGAGAGGAGAACTCTAGTGGAGGAGTCGTGCAGCAGATCTTGAAGGGTTATTAAGCTGGTTCCTTGGGAACATGAAGTTAGACTGCGTCTAATGGTTTAGAGTTGTTCTTAACATAAAACTGTGAGCAGTGCTGTATCTTGTGAGCAAGCTTTGTCCGTTAATAATGATTGTGACGATATGGGGATTCCATGAAATACATTTTACTCATCACGCTTTTATTCAGCCTTTTTATCGCATTGCATTTAGGATGACGTAATGTGAACGTAGTTTTCAATTGGAAGTGAGACTTAGCTGCAAAGTAAAATCTGAAAGCGTAATGGCTGCCAGCTACACGTGTGTGTCTTTGTAATCTAGATTTCGCCCGTTTATTGTTTACCCATCCCCTTCAGCGAATCTTTTCTCATTAGTTCTAACTTCGATGGCCTCATTTTCTCCGTGTAACCGGTAAAGGTGTAACATCTCCTTGATAGTTCTGTCCGGATTGTTTTTGCTTTTCTTCCGAAGTGTTTGCTACTCTAGATTTCGCCCGTTTATTGTTTACCCATCCCCTTCAGCGAATCTTTTCTCATTAGTTCTAACTTCGATGGCCTCATTTTCTCCGTGTAACCGGTAAAGGTGTAACATCTCCTTGATAGTTCTGTCCGGATTGTTTTTGCTTTTCTTCCGAAGTGTTCGCTACTCTTTCACATGTTCTACTCAAAGACAATGCTGCTGGTTCAACCTTTTACACGTAATTTCATTATCCATGTGCTTACGTCGTATGAGAATTTATTTCCTATTTCAATCCATTTCCCCCAAATGATAAAGAATATAACAAAATTGTGTGAAAGATAATGTGGAGACAGACGAGTCTGGATATGCTAGGAAAATTATATCCTCCGTATTGTCACCGTGAATCGATGGCGTTTCCGTTTCGTTTTCTTTCTTTCGTTTTCATTCATTAAAGATCAATTGTTAGAGCTTAAAGTTTCATTCAGTTAAGGTGCGGTTCGGCTTCTGCACATGCGGCGAGCACCAAGCTTATACAAGGGCGTCAGGGCAGTAGATGCACGCTATTTATTACATTAAATTGTTTGGATTGTTTCTAAAATCCAATGTATGTGATGAGAAAGGAAGTGCTTCCATTAACAGGTTGCATTCAACTGTTATATTTGCAGAGACCTAATGCCAAAATGGTTCTCCAAACTCTAATGAAGAGGTATGGGGAATGGAGGGGGATAACTTTGAAATTTTCAATTAGAAACCCTGTTTTTTTATTGCACATTAAAATTCTACGGGAAAAATCTACATATGTTTTTTCTGAAGTATTTTCTTCGTTTCGCCATAGATGACTCTGTAATATGAGGAATAGAAATGGGTACACAACCATAATTTATGACTTGCTACTTAATGGCCCTAGAATATGCAGTAGCACGTGGGATCCCACCTCCATGCTGCGAGGATAGGACAGGCCAGTATTTTATAATGAAACCCCATTCGCAACGTTTTATTCCTCCGACATATCGTCGGCCGGTGTGGCCGTGCTGTTAAAGGCGCTTCAGTCTGGAACCGCGTGACCGCTACGGTCGCAGGTTCGAATCCTGCCTCGGGCATGGATGTGATGGATGTCCTTAGGTTAGTTAGGTTTAATTAGTTCTAAGTTCTAGGCGACTGATGACCTCAGAAGTTAAGTCGCATGGTGCTCAGAACCATTTTGAACCGACATATCGAATAGGAAACTACTGTGGCCGTGGCTCAAGGCGAACGCTACCCTACTCTACCAATTGGAGTACAGGTTCAAACGTAATACCGCCAACTGCAATACACTTAGTGGTCCGCTTTTCAAATGACCGTGCTTAGGACAGAAGTACACTCCTGGAAATTGAAATAAGAACACCGTGAATTCATTGTCCCAGGAAGGGGAAACTTTATTGACACATTCCTGGGGTCAGATACATCACATGATCACACTGACAGAACCACAGGCACATAGACACAGGCAACAGAGCATGCACAATGTCGGCACTAGTACAGTGTATATCCACCTTTCGCAGCAATGCAGGCTGCTATTCTCCCATGGAGACGATCGTAGAGATGCTGGATGTAGTCCTGTGGAACGGCTTGCCCTGCCATTTCCACCTGGCGCCTCAGTTGGACCAGCGTTCGTGCTGGACGTGCAGACCGCGTGAGACGACACTTCATCCAGTCCCAAACAAGCTCAATGGGGGACAGATCCGGAGATTTTGCTGGCCAGGGTAGTTGACTTACACCTTCTAGAGCACGTTGGGTGGCACGGGATACATGCGGACGTGCATTGTCCTGTTGGAACAGCAAGTTACCTTGCCGGTCTAGGAATGGTAGAACGATGGGTTCGATGACGGTTTGGATATACCGTGCACTATTCAGTGTCCCCTCGACGATCACCAGTGGTGTACGGCCAGTGTAGGAGATCGCTCCCCACACCATGATGCCGGGTGTTGGCCCTGTGTGCCTCGGTCGTATGCAGTCCTGATTGTGGCGCTCACCTGCACGGCGCCAAACACGCATACGACCATCATTGGCATCAAGGCACAAGCGACTCTCATCGCTGAAGACGACACGTCTCCATTCGTCCCTCCATTCACGCCTGTCGCGACACCACTGGAGGCGGGCTGCACGATATTGGGGCGTGAGCGGGAGACGGCCTAACGGTGTGCGGGACCGTAGCCCAGCTTCATCGAAACGGTTGCGAATGGTCCTCGCCGATACCCCAGGAGCAACAGTGTCCCTAATTTGCTGGGAAGTGGCGGTGCGGTCCCCTACGGCACTGCGTAGGATCCTACGGTCTTGGCGTGCATCCGTGCGTCGCTGCGGTCCGGTCCCAGGTCGACGGGCACGTGCACCTTCCGCCGACCACTGGCGACAACATCGATGTACTATGGAGACCTCACGCCCCACGTGTTGAGCAATTCGGCGGTACGTCCACCCGGCCTCCCGCATGCCCACTATACGCCCTCGCTCAAAGTCCGTCAGCTGCACATACGGTTCACGTTCACGCTGTCGCGGCATGCTACCAGTGTTAAAGACTGCGAAGGAGCTCCGTATGCCACGGCAAACTGGCTGACACTGACGGCGGCGGTGCACAAATGCTGCGCAGCTAGCGCCATTCGACGGCCAACAACGCGGTTCCTGGTGTGTCCGCTGTGCCGTGCGTGTGATCATTGCTTGTACAGCCCTCTCGCAGTGTCCGGAGCAAGTATGGTGGGTCTGACACACCGGTGTCAATGTGTTCTGTTTTCCATTTCCAGGAGTGTATATCTCCGGGAATTTCAGCACAGGCGTTTCTGATGCGGCCGACCATGTCTTCACGGGCGGTAGGCACTTGCTGGTACACCTTATCTTTTAAGTATTCCCACGGAAGGAAATCCCGCGACGTAAAATCTGGTGACCTAGAGGGCCAATTATTAGGGCCACCTCAGCCGATACACCGACCACTGTAAACACGGTCTAATACCTCCCGTGCTTCAACTGCATAATGCGCTGGGCAACTTCTTTTTCTGGCACATTATTTTGTGAAACACACCATGCATTAATTACAGCAATAGCAAATTCATCTCGAACATCCTTTGAGCGACGAAAAATTCTCCGTTCTCCATTTATCTGTCAGAGTGTATCCTATAAACGCCTAGTTCGAGACAGCCGGTATTTACAGGTTCTTTTATTGTTTGGTAAGCTCCTTCCTCTACAAGGACGCATTAAATTTTCAGATATACCACATGCTTCGTCTCCGACAATGACGCACGGCATCGGTACTTCCTTGTTTTCTCCGATATTTATGAATTTTTACTAACAAGATTTTCATGCAAAACTAATTCTATAAGAACAGTCACTATATTTTCCGTATGCTCCAACATCTAAGTAAGAGAATTTAGAATCCGCACGGCATAAAGCAAGTAAAACGACGGAAAAATGATTTTTATAGTTATAGTAAAGTACGTTTGTTATGAGAAAAAAATGTGTGTGACATCTTATGGGACTTAAATGCTAAGGTCATCAGTCCATAAGCTTACACAATAATTAACCTAAATTATCCTAAGGACAAACACACACACCCATGCCCGAGGGAGGACTCGAACCTCCGCCGGGACCAGCCGCACAGTCCATGACTGCAGCGCCTAAGACCGCTCGGCTAATCCCGCGCGACAAAGGCGTAACATATTCCACGTCATCTCGCTTGGCTGATCGGTCACGACTAACCTTCAGACGGCTGACTAAATTGACTGCTTAACATTGCGACTGCCTAGTGCGTTATAGCCCAAACTGCTGAGGCCGCTCGCCTATAAACACTTTTACGTTTCATTTGTTACGCTGTAAACCAAGTTGAGCTGTTCTCTGCTTGAAGGATGGTTTCAACACTGCAGTGCATTACTAAGCATGCTGGTGTGCCCTTTACTTCCTCGCACCGCTGAACAGATAACACTTGGTGGATTGTAGGTGCACAGCAGGCACCTCCTCCATAGAAAGCATGGAAAATCGACAGTTAAAAAGAAGTTCCAATTCTGAATGCATTCGAATGCTTGCCAAGGCCATTAGGGCCGCTACGTTGTGTCAAAGTTGTATAGGTAGAGTCTGTTTGCTTACCCGCATGGCAAGGCCACGCAGCTGTTGACCGTCATTCAGTTGAGGGGGCGCCGGGTGATAGTGAGTGTGCGAACAGCCAGCCGCGTGTTTCCGCTTGCGCGTGCATAGCGCTATTCATGCAGAGTGGGGACTCGGCTGCAGTGCTCTGTCAACAACAGCTTCATTCAGTCTGTGTTAAGCACTGCAGTAACACTCAGAGTGGTGTGTCTAAGGTGTGGAGAAAGTGCAGAGATACGGGAAATGGGAACGATAGATCTCGCAGTGGTCGTCCTCATATGACAACGCCAATGCAGAATTGTTTCCTATAACTATCGGGTCGCAGGCGCTCAACATCATCTGTCAGAAATGATTCCTCCCAGGAACAGAGTTTCGTATCTCAGACCAAATAGTGCGTAAAAGACTGCATGAGGGTAGTCTTCATTTCAACAGACCAATGAGAAGTTTTTCACTGAATCAACGGAACCCGTCATCGAAGGACCTGGGCTCTTGCACATTAGTGTTGGACCATTGCAGAATGGAGTTATTTCATGTTTACTGACGAGACCAGGATTGGTTTGCGACCGGACACTAGACGTGTTAGGGTTTGGAGAAGCGCTAGACGACACCAGGAACACCGATACGTTCAGGAAGTCCATCCGTTTGCAGGTGGAAGTGTAATGTTCTGGGCGGCAATAATGACGAGGCGGCAGACCTCTCTAATTCTCATCTACGGCAATTTGACTGGTCCCCGATAGCTCCAAGAGGTCGAAAAACCAACGGTAAGGCCCTACAGTCGTGAAATCGGTGGCAACTTCATCCTAGTCGATGACAACGCAAGACTGCACCGTAATCTAGCAGTGTCTCGGTATCTTCAAAGATGTGGCATCAACCGCATGCATTGGTCAGCACAGTCCCACGACATGAACGCAACTGCACATGCATGGGACCTGTTGAAGGTGGCCATTGCGCAGCGCCCGAATCCACCTGACAATCTTCAGCATCTCACTGAAGCTGCCATTGGCGAGTGGGATCTCATACCAAAATATAAACTTGATGGTCTCATCCAGAGCATGCCTCGTAGAGTGAAAGAACTCATCCGTGAGTGGGGAGGACATACTCCCTACTGAAGACTGATAATCGTGAGATAAAGATTTTCGCTGATTTTGTTTTGTAATGATTTTTTGTAACTAATCAAAATCGTTCTTGTTTTCAGAAGGAATTGTGTTTATTTTGTTAATATGATACTGTACAAACCTCAGTGTGTGTACTACAACAAGTCATTGCAGTAAACTCTATGATATTCCAAACATTTGTTGTGGTATATATATATACAGGGCTATTACAAATGATTGAAGCGATTTCATAAATTCACTGTAGCTCCATTCATTGACATATGGTCACGACACACTACAGATACGTAGAAAAACTCGTAAAGTTTTGTTCGGCTGAAGCCGCACTTCAGGTTTCTGCCACCAGAGCCCTCGAGAGCGCAGTGAGACAAAATGGCGACAGGAGCCGAGAAAGCGTATGTCGTGCTTGAAATGCACTCACATCAGTCAGTCATAACAGTGCAACGACACTTCAGGACGAAGTTCAACAAAGATCCACCATCTGCTAACTCCATTTGGCGATGGTATGCGCAGTTTAAAGCTTCTGGATGCCTCTGTAAGGGGAAATCAACGGGTCGGCCTGCAGTGAGCGAAGAAACGGTTGAACGCGTGTGGGCAAGTTTCACGCGTAGCCCGCGGAAGTCGACGAATAAAGCAAGCAGGGAGCCAAACGTACCACAGCCGACGGTTTGGATAATCTTACGGAAAAGGCTAAAGCAGAAGCCTTACCGTTTACAATTGCTACAAGCCCTGACACCCGATGACAAAGTCAAACGCTTTGAATTTTCGGCGCGGTTGCAACAGCTCATGGAAGAGGATGCGTTCAGTGCGAAACTTGTTTTCAGTGATGAAGCAACATTTTTTCTTAATGGTGAAGTGAACAGACACAATGTGCGAATCTGGGCGGTGGAGAATCCTCACGCATTCGTGCAGCTAATTCGCAATTCACCAAAAGTTAACGTGTTTTGTGCAACCTCACGGTTTAAAGTTTAGGGCCCCTTTTTCTTCTGCGAAAAAAACGTTACAGGACACGTGTATATGGACATGCTGGAAAATTGGCTCATGCCACAACTGGACACCGACACTCCGACTTCATCTTTCAACAGGATGATGCTCCACCGCACTTCCATCATGATGTTCGGCACTTCTTAAACAGGAGATTGGAAAACCGATGGATCGGTCGTGGTGGAGATCATGATCAGCAATTTATGTCATGGCCTCCACGCTCTCCCGACTTAACCCCATGCGATTTCTTTCTGTGGGGTTATGTGGAAGATTCAGTGTTTACACCTCCTCTACCAAGAAACGTGCCAGAACTGCGAGCTCGCATCAACGATGCTTTCGAACTCATTGATGGGGACATGCTGCGCCGAGTGTGGGAAGAACTTGATTATCGGCTTGATGTCTGCCGAATCACTAAAGGGGCACATATCGAACATTTGTGAATACCTAAAAAAACTTTTTGAGTTTTTGTATGTGTGTGCAAAGCATTGTGAAAATATCTCAAATAATAAAGTTATTGTAGAGCTGTGAAATCGCTTCAATCATTTGTAATATCCCTGTATATATATATATATATATATATATATATATATATATATATATATATATATATATATATATATACTCCCGCAGTTACTTTTGGGCCGGCCGGAGTGGCCGAGCGGTTCTAGGCGCTACAGTCTGGAACCGCGCGACCGCTACGGTCGCAGGTTCGAATCCTGCCTCGGGCATGGATGTGTGTGATGTCCTTAGGTTAGTTAGGTTTAAGTAGTTCTAAGTTCTAGGGGACTGATGGCCGCAGCTGTTAAGTCCCATAGTGCTCAGAGCCATTTTTGAGTTACTTTTGTATTGACGCTTTTGTCCCATTAAGAGCGACGTGTTTAGTGGAATCTGTATCGAATGCCTTCCGGAAGTCAAGAAACGCTTCATCTTAACCACTGTGGCTTGCCGGTCTTGCACAGTAACTCCGAACTTTTCTTTCTCTGGATGTTTTTGACGCTCTGCTACTTTATGGTGGGTGAGAGTCGAACCTACAGCCTTGCGCCGCTAGTCCAGGCCAGAGCACGCGCCGGCTGGTGCGTGCCGACTGACAGCCCTGGTGTTATCTGTTTGAACGCGACGTTACCGTCTCGTTCATTGCCCTCCGGACCTTGCACCAGGTCGCGGACCTTGAGAACCTCCAAGTTAAATGCATTTCTGAGTTCGTAATCTGTGTGTTAAATGAACTCTACATTCTCATTAAAACTTATCATTTATTCTTGTGTAACTTCGCATGCATTTGATTATACCAGTGTGTGCTGACATATACAAGTTTTGAGTACTTTTTTATTAACAAGCCCCACTATACAGAGTAATATTTCATGTGCTGATTTACTCGATTTCCATCGTTTTCTGGTTTCAGAATAGATATGTTGAATACTGCACTGTTTTTGTTACAGTTGTCGTTGCCTTAAAAATATTTCGGAGTTAATTTTGTATCTGCTTAGTGAAGTTCATCATTTGTTGTGGTCTTCATTCTGAAGACTGGTTTGATGCAGCTCGTCACGCTAGTGTATTCTGTTGAAGTTTCGTCATCTTTATATAACTACTATAACACACAAGGATTGGACTAAAATATGGAGACACCGCGAGAAATGCATCCTTCAACATAAATGTAGATGTTAACCAAGCCCGCTGGTTGTGCCGCTGTATTTGAACACGAGCGGCATCGGTGCAATGTTCTCAATACGGGTTGCAAGTGTCAGTCGTGGTTAGAAATGTGTTCTGTGTAGTTGTGAATGCATTATGTCGGAGCTAAGTGATTCAAACTTGTGAAAATTGGTTAGTTAGGTTTAAGTAGTTCTAAGTTCTAGAGGACTGATGACCTCAGCAGTTGAGTCCCATAGTGCTCAGAGCCATTTGAACCATTTGAGCTACAGGAGTGCAGGTGTCAACAAAAACGATACAAAATAGGCGCCATGAGCTGGGATTACGTGCCAGAACACTGCCCAATGCTCCTCCTCTAAATTGAGTTCGCAGAGGGGCTCGTGTCGCATACACACGAAACCACTCTTTGTTGGCTGGGCAGCAGTAGGAGACAATGCTCTTTTCTAATGAGACCCGTGTCAGTCTCCACCGTGAAAATACTGAAATTGTGTGTGGAGGCAACGAGGACAACGTTTACACGTTAACTATGCCGTATACCGCCGTCCTCTTCAACGTGGTTCAGACGTGTTTTGTAGTGAAATCATGTATGGCTGCAGGACACCACTTGTGCCAGTATATCGGAGGATAACTGGTGTGAAATATTGAGACAACATCCTTGTACGCCTTGTGACTCCATTTGGTGGAATACCGGAGCGACATTCACGCTGTTGAACGACAATGCACGCTCCCATCATCACAATTTTGTGAACACCTTCCTAGCGGTGCATAAAATCAGTTGCCTCCATATGCTCTAAGAATGCATGTGCCACGCTAAAACGAGCGGTTTGCAATCGCACCAGAAACATAAAGAGAATCATAGAGGCAGCCGTGGAGAAATGATAAAATCTCTCATAGCCTTATCTGGACACTTTGCTAAAGAGTACACCTAATCGCATTCAAAAGTATCTCCAATTACAAGGAGGACTAATTGGTTCATAAACAATGTGTTACGAAAGATGACAGTGCGAAGAAACTGTAGTGCTTGCATTGGAATCTTTGTAAGGTTTTGTTTTTGACTTTCTGTTCGTGTTTATCAAGTGGAAATGTGTTTATCTTCTTAATTTTTGTTTTCTTATGACTGTGCTTGATAGAACAAAATCAGTTTTATTTCCTATTATGTCCAGTATTGACAATAAAGTAATGCGCAACATTTATTTTGACCGATGTATCACCTTCTAAGTTACTATGCGGACGAAAGTGCGTGTTGAGTGATCGTGACAGACGGTCACTGTAGAGGATTTAGATGAAAAATAAGAGGAAGAAAGCTGCAAAAGTCAGTGCAGAAATGAATTTCGCTTCCGACAACCACGTCAGCACCAAAACAACACGAAAGGGGCTCCATAAGCAGGAAATTGCAGGGCGAGTTAGAATTTCTAAAGCACTCATAAATGGAGAGCTTGGGGTCGAAGCCATAATACCTGGACTATGGAGCAATGAAAGAAAGTCATTTCATCGAAAGAATCTTGTTTCACACTCTTTCGAATATTGTGGCCGAGGTTATGTCCCAAGAGTGAACATGGCTGGGGTTGGTGCTGATTTGGGGCAGGCATATCATGGTATTCGATGGGCCCCATGCTCACTCTGCAAGGTAACATTACTGGCAGGGATTATGTGACCATTCTGGCTGATCAGGTCCTTCCCATGGTTGTATGCTTGTTCTCCAATAATGATACTGTGTTCTAAGACGACAGGGCCCCACTTCACACACCTCACATTGTCCAAGACCGGTTTTGTTAGCTCGAGGATGAACTGCAGCAAATTTTCTGGCCATCACAGCCAGCAGATCTCAATATTATTGAACCCTTGAGGTCTACTTTGGAGAGAATGGTGCTTGATCGCCATCCACCTCCAACATCGTTACCTGAACTTGCCACTATTTTGCAGGAAGAATGGTATAATATACCCTTGAAAACCATACAGGATCTGCATTTAGTCATTCCGAGAGACTGGAGGCTGTTTTGAATGTCAACTGCTTTCCCACACTGTACTGGGCATGATAAAGTGTTGTATTTTGGTGTTTACATATTTTCCTCCACCCTCTATACATCTACTTGAACCTGCATACTGTGGTCATGCCTTGGTCTCTCTCTACAAGTTCTACCCTAAACATTTCTTTCCATTACCAAGATTATTCTCTGAGCCCTGGAGGCAAGTTCTTATTGTCTGGTAAGAAGTTGACTGTCATTTTGCCCCATTATTATTTTCTTGTTATTACTATGACATTAGATCCTTGTCCATTTAAACAATTTTCATAATTTTTTGCCCATTCATTGAATTTTCGTAATTATTATGAATATTGTATTTCCCAGTTATGAATAACTTCTGATATTCGGTCAACTTCAGCTTTTAATTCAATTAGTAGATACAAACAGCGTGTGTGTTTTAGGATAATATAGGCTTTTGATTATGAAGTTAAAAAAAACGCAGCAAGTGACAAAATAATTTCCACAGTAGCTATAGAACTTGTTTTGTATTTACATGACGGTCAAAATAAAACTGGGCCGGATATTGCTCAACAAACATGTCTTAACATTACGCAACGGCTGTTCAATGCAGCTAGGATTTTTTTATGCTCGGTGGCACGTTCAGTGGAGTTCATGTACGAGAACAGGCTAAATTGGAATTGTCCGAGGAAATGAACAAATGAGGATTCAAATGTCCCGGTACCACTTATATTAGAATCCAAAGGTAGATCTGAACATTCGCAGACTGGTCTAAGACCTTTAGCACATAGCTAATCCACAACACAAAATTTGATAGAATAAATATTTAGGTCCTTTTTTATAATGTTCTGACAGAACGAATTTTTTATTCCCACTTACACACTTACGCAGATAATCGGCGTTGTAAATTTGTAGGACACTTCTCCAGGCTATCTTCCATTAGAGCAATGTTTCCTGGTGTTAGAATTCGTTTCGGATAATTGTGTAATGATCTCTTCGCTTTATTGATTATGTTGTCATTATATTCCGAAAACACTTTTCGGGAGTCCAACAGCTGGGTCTGTGATCAGTTTTATAAGTGGACAATACTTTGTTTACGAGAATTTCATTAACTGCATGTCGATTAAAGTGGATAGCACTTTCAAGTACCTGCTTGAATCACGCAACAGAACATGTTGTTTTGTATTGACCACAATTCATATGATTTGCCGTAAACCTTTAAGGGGTAAAACAATACAGATTACGGATGTTCTTAAACTAAATTTTTGAGAGAGGGAACAACGGCGATACGACGTTCGAATTGAACAAGATAAACTAACAAAAATGGCTCTGAGCACTATGGGACTTAACATCTATGGTCATCAGTCCCCTAGAACTTAGAACTACTTAAACCTAACTAACCTAAGGACATCACACAACAGCCAGTCATCACGAGGCAGAGAAAATTCCTGACCCCGCCGGGAATCGAACCCGGGAACCCGGGCGTGGGAAGCGAGAACGCTACCGCACGACCACGAGCTGCGGAGTAGATAAACTAACAAAGCCTTCAGTCAATAAAATACTTCTGAGTATGTAACCGCATTGTCAGCGTGTAAAATTCTTCGACGTTTCGGCCACTGTTATAAATGACCTTCCTCAGGGTGTTTTCGCTAACTGGCGTTTGCTTAATTGCTTGCCATCAGTGGAAATAGGCGAATCAGATACGGGCGGCAGTGACGACGTATCGCTGTTTACTTGCTGCCTAGTGCCGGCTCAGGCGTGCCAGCGCTCTGTGACCTGCGGCGGTGCGGTTCGCAGGAGACCAGAACGGCCGCAGGTACACATAGCTTACTGGCAAGCCTCTTCGCTGTGGTGTAGAGCAACCTTCCGCTCCGCATGCGCATCTCTGACGTCACAGGCATAGATATTAGTGTTCGCAAAACAACACAGCCATTTGACACTCAAATAATGGAAAAATGTCGTGTAGCGACATATGTCGCGATTTCTGTTGGTATAGGACGCCTACAGGAGATGAGTACGCCGAAAACCGCATGAAGAGTAAGTATTGAAACATTCCACCGCACTTTCTTCACAAATCGCGTTTTCATTGTTATTGTCTTCTTGACACTCTGCTGCATATTCGTAGACTTGATCCAGGTGCCAAGCCGTGGAGAAAGTCTTTCAGTCAAGCGTTAGAAGACGGCGCATGGTCTTTGTGCATCTGGCGTCCCAAAGTTTAAAAGATATGAGAAGTGGTTTTTATTGATTACAGTTCTACATGTTAAAAACATAATGCTGTATTTTTGTAGTTGTATTACGACAAATAAAAAGTAGTACCCTCGTAATTAATGGCATTCCAAACAAAAACTGACATTTTCGAGACTTTGGCTGTATATAAAATAAACATTCAATCTTGCAAAGTAGAAAAAAGCGCCCAGGAATGTTAATAATTCCGTTTATTTACACAAATAGCTAAGTTCAAAAAATGGCTCTGAGCACTATGGGACTTAACATCTATGGTCATCAGTCCCCTAGAACTTAGAACTACTTAAACCTAACTAACCTAAGGACAGCACACAACACCCAGCCATCACGAGGCAGAGAAAATCCCTGACCCCGCCGGGAATCGAACCCGGGAACCCGGGCGTGGGAAGCGAGAACGCTACCGCACGACCACGAGATGCGGGCAAATAGCTAAGTTGCCGGATTATAACCGAAAGGTTCATCTTCAGACGACTGACAACGTTTATATTATATTTCTTGGTGTTTACGTTAGTTGTTGCAAAAACATGCCAACAACTAATGTAAACAAAGGCAAATGTGGTATAAACGTGACGGCGTTTGAATATGAACATGTCGGTTCGAAACCGGTAACGGCTTTATTTATGTGTACAGCATTAATAGCAATGGATGTTTGCTATTTTCGCCGGTCGGAGTGGCCGTGCGGTTCTAGGCGCTACAGTCCTGAGCCGAGCGACCACTACGGTCGCTGGTTCGAATCCTGCCTCGGGCATGGATGTGTGTGATGTCCTTAGGTTAGTTAGGTTTAATTAGTTCTAAGTTCTAGGCGACTGATGACCTCAGGCGTTAAGTCGCATAGTGCTCAGAGCCATTTGAACCTTTTTTTGCTATTTTCTTCTTTGCAAGAAGTTAAAATTTTCTTACTCTGGCAGTTAGAATCAGTTTACTGGTATGGCACTTAGAACGCACTTAATATAGTATTTATTTTCTAATATGTCTGATTATTTGTGATGCGGTGACCAGCATAATCCTGTGTTATCTAAATACCTTCTCAATTATTTTTTATAGAAATCATTTTTGTACCAAAAGATATACACTGTTTCTTTATTCTCCATACAGATGTCAGATTCGGACTTGAAACGTTTTCTGTTTCCACCCTTCTTATGGAGCGAGGCATCCCGCCTTTCAGATAGGTGGTAGGGATATTGCCGTGTCAGGGATTATGTCTCTCATCAGCGAGTGACACAGGAATCATCTGTTGTGTAACGTGCGTCATTTTGTTCACCTACAGTTCTTTGCAGGCTACCTTTGTCTTCATCAACACAGTGCACCACTTTATCAGCCCAGAATTATGTTACTTTGTTGAGACAGCTCACCGGCATGAAGGTGTTTGTGTGGTCACCCCTCGATTGCATTGAGCACATCTGGAAAGCCACAGAGCCCGATCTACTTCAGTTGTAGGTGGTGGTTGAGAAGTCATGGAACAGTTTGTAACTCCGACGATATTGAGTAGAATTTGAAATGAAATGACCATTTGGAGAGCGATCATATGATGTAGTAATGTTTATTTAACTGTGTTGAACAAAATTACCTTTAGGATCTACAACAGAACTAAAAGAAGAAAGCATTAATGTTGCTATCTTAAGAGGTTAAAAAACAAAACAGAACTTATAATATATAGATGATATACCTCTCATTTTGATGCACCCCAAAAAGTCATAACCATTTAAAAATAACACGAGTCAAAGCTTCCATGAATGCTCAACCAGTAATTCCAGAGGTATGGGATAGCATTTGCATCCTATATACAGGTTGAGGCAGCTAGAACAGGCCACTCCAAATACACTCTAAACAAAAAAATAAATAAATAAAAATAAAAAATAGAAACCATTCACAACGAAGGAATTATCCGTATGGACGGAAATCAGTAGATGTGGTGTACATGTAAAGGCCAACAAATGATTACAATTTCAGAATAATTCAGAGAAACAGGATGATTTATTCAAGAGAAAGAGCTTCACAAATTCAGCAGGTCAGTAAAGCCTTAGTTCACCTCTGGCCCTCACGCTGGCAGTAACTCGGTTTTGCATTGATTGATAGAGTTGTTGGATGTTCTCATGAGGGATATGCTGCCAGATTCTTTCCAATTGACGGGTTACATTGTCAAAATCCCGAGATGGTTTGAGGGTCCTGCCCATAATGCTCCAAACGTTGTCAATAGGGGAGATATCCGGCGACCTTGCTGGCCAAGGTATAGTTTGGCAAGCACGAAAACAAGCAATAGAAACTCTCGCCATATGCGGACGGAATTTATCTTGCTAAAGTGTAAGCCCAGGATGGCTTGCCATGAAGGACGACAAAATAGGGCGTAGAATATAGTCGGTGAATGTCCCGTAATAGTGCCGCGGATGGCAATCAATGGGGTCCTTTTATGAAATGAAATGGCACCCTTGACCATTACTGCGTGCTCGCGAGGGTCCTACAGTATATTAGGTAGGTGTACCAGTTTATTTGGCTCTTCAGTGTAAAAGCAGTCTGGGAGTGGCGGCCACGGTAGATGGTCGAACTTCCTGCAGCTGTCGTCAGTTGGTGATAATTATCATTAAAAATATTATTTATGATTGCATAGTCGCGGGCCAGTCCATAGTGCAGTCGCGTATGTGCGTTGAAAGTAATTAAAAGGTAATCTGCCCACAATGGCAGAATTATATTGATGACACATATCTTGTGCAACGTATTTAGGGCACAGTGAAATGTGATGTAATTGAAAACACTGAAATCATTAAATGGCATCCCTTAAAAAAGTTAAACTGTGTGCTCTTTACCGCAAGCCAGCCATGTAGTTAAGGATTTCCTCCAGTTATCACCATTACAGCACCACATGGATTTGCACATCTCCAATGACAACTTCACTTGTAAGGTTGCTCTGTCACAGCTAGGGGCCAGCACACGTCTTGCCAACGCAAGGAGAACCTTATATACGGCATCCCTTGATGAGATGAATATGGATGGATGTAGGCTGTAACACTGATTAATTGAAATGAACGGTGAATATATGACAGTAGCAATCTCTAGAATAGTGTCAAGGATCGAATGTACAGTGACAATTAGTAGTAGTCGTAAAGACCACAGTGTAGGATATATAACAGTGAACAGTAAAGAAAAAAACTGTGATAATGGCTTTTGGAAAAATTTACACAACATTCCGCGACAATGAGCGATAGTTTATGCCATCGTAACGGCAGATAAGGCTTGTAAAATGCAAGAACTGTCAAGTGGGATGTCGAATAAGAAACTGACACTGGACAACAGACAGGCCCTCGCTCCGTAGCAGATACCTGCAGTTGCAGCTTCATCGGCGTAAGTATGTACGACAGGAGCGCGACACTCCACTCACAATAAGACAGAAATGCATGTCTGAAGGACAGTGCTGTGAAGATACAGACACGATATTAACACAGACATTGTAACCATCAATGATGTGTCTGCACCTCAACAGGCCAGAATTACCATACAATATTTGTCTCTCTGTGCGGTAATCACGAATAGTGCTATCATGAGTGTTGTAACTACGAGACATATGGAATTTGGTATCGCTCCTGGAGGCGTGCTGGGACAGCCGAAGTGGTTAGGCCGACTGCTCGCGAGAAGCAGATCTGGATTCGAGTCCCAGTCCGGCACAAATTTTCATATGTCGCAAACAGCTGACATCTGTTTCGTAATGTTTACCAAAGCACTAATCGTCTAGGACAGTGTCCGTTCCTTCAGACACGCAAGCATATATGAAGGATATTGTATTGTGATGATGCAAACAAGGTATAAACGCGGATATTGTAACCATCAGTGTTATTACTTAAAGGTTGCTCGGTAACGACTGTTGTGCCTCAACAGCCATCTATACCATCAATACCATCCATACCACTGGCGCTCAGCACACCTTGAGACAGTTTTTGTTTTGTATATAAAAGTTTATGGCATCCTTGCTATCGGGAGAGATAAATCAGAACTCCCATTCTCAGAAACACACATCGTCACGCCTCACAGTGACCACTGAAGCGCAGAATATCGGCGGCGTTACCAGGCCACAGCTCAGGAATCCCTGCTTAGCTATGCCCGAATAAATCCGGTCTTGATATGCTCTCGAAGGGTTCACTGATCGCGCCCTCGGAGGGGACGGGGGACAATATTATTATTGTTATTTTGCCATTGAATATGTAAATCTTATGTTGTAGTTGTCTAACATATTCCGCGATCTTCTTTCAAATATGTAGTGTCGGCTTTGAAAATTTCATATGAACATACTCTAATGTAAATACATGAGGAACATCAGGAAGATACGTCATTACAGAGACATGTGCAAGATAAACCAGTAAGATACGCAAATGCACTACAAGTTTTAACGATGTCTAAATGTATTCTACAGTGATTTTCTTATATTCCTTATAAATAAGGTTCTTCGGTAGTCAACTGAAGCCCCAAAAATGAAGCTGTGCTTTGACATGTAAATTCGCAAACACTTTCTTGAAATAAAATCAGCAGATGTATTTTATTATTAAGATTTCCAAAAATGCGTATTTCGGAAATCGAGATGGAAAGATAAATTATACCAACATTTGAAAACAAAAGCTTCGGTAAGTATACGAGTGGGGCTTAATGCAGAAGCGAAATTACTCTAGTGGGAATAACATTCCCTACTGAATGGTTTAAATGCGTTTATTAGTAAAAAGTTACTAAATGTATGAGTGTGTGGACCATCTATATGTTTACAAGAGTATATTGTGTCTTCAAATCAGATATACCGACTTGAAGTGCTACGCTGTCCTGAACTAAATCCACAATTTCCTCCAACATTATGGAAGAGCTTCGCAAGGGTAATTTTTGTGATCTGAATAAGTATTTGAAATCACATAATCCTCTATTTCCCATAACATCTCTGGATGTGCTTGAGACACGGAGATCCAACTGTGGTTCTAAACTTACTTGTGCCACGTTCCTTATCGCTCTCTTCAAACGATTACGCTAGAACAAACGAGCAGGTATTGTGTCACACTGTAGCACAGCAATTTAGTTGAGATACAGGATGTCACAAAGACAAAGCACGTGTGTCTTGTACTTGTTTTCGTTGGACCGTTTGTTTGTGCACGAGTGTTTTCAGTCGCATTTCCGTAAACGTCTTCCAGCATATTAGGTTACCCTCTAGATTAGATAAACGGCTGAAATGCTATCGAAATCCGAACTAAGTCGTCCCACTGGGTTTCCTCATTATGTTGATGTCCGTGTACTGTCACGCCCATGTTTGATGTGTAAGTGGTGTTTCATAATCAGCCTAGAACATCACTGGCAATTCCTTGTGCAACCACAATGGAAACAGTTTCCGTCACAGATTTGAGACTGGCTCCGAGGTGATGACCCGTGAGATGTTCCGACCTGATACTTTGGGTTCAAAATGAATAGTAATTTTTGCTGCTTTGTCAAAGCAATTATCAAAGAATGCTCGTCTGATGCCGCGGGTCCAGCCAATGTCTAGAATCAGGATGATGAGTGTGTGTAAGAGCTGATCGTGAAGAGGATTTTGCAGAGTCGGAGACTTCACGTCGTCACAGTCGGAGTCACCGACTTCCTTCGGTTGGGAAGAAAGAGCGGGAAGTTTGCAATAGCTTGGCTGAGCTGACTGTATACAAGAAAAAGGCACGCTTTACATACCCCATTTCTGCTATACAATGAAGGTATTGCTTGGACTGGTTCCGCCAAATATCTTGGAGTTCTCCTCGGCAAATATTTTACCTTTAATAAATATATAACCGACTTCGCGAACAAAGTACACAGTGTATTAGCTACCTCGTATCCCTTAATAAACAAAGACGTGCCAGTACATGCATACCAACTTAATGATGAAATCCAGTGGGACGACTTAGTTCCTACGACGACTTAGTCACCTACTTCATAAATCTGTAATACGACCACTCATGTTGTATGCTTGCCCCACATGGTGACATGCCCCATCTTCGCATCTCTACAAACATCAGGTATGGCCTCAATAGCGAGCACAACATAAACGTCCTACACTAGTGCTGTTACCGCGTCAATAATCAAAACTGAGATTGACATTCAGCATGCAATGTCCTAACCATTGTTCTCACATATTTATATATGTACAGGTGACACATCATTGTCAATAATGTTTTACAATACTGTAAACTGTAATGTTGTAATTGTAATATTATATATACATTGCAAATTACGTTTTCCTCTTTTATTTCTCAATGTATGTTGTCAAATAGTTATGCATAAGGCTATTTGTAAATCTTCCATTATCTATAGTTTACTAATGACCTAGTGCTTGTAACGCGAAACGTGAATACGTGTTCTATACTCAATTGTATTTTCTCATGTTGTGGGGTTTTTATTGCTTCCGTGGCAGATGTTTTGTCTTATTAAATGGCTCTGAGCACTATGGGACTCAACTGCTGAGGTCATTAGTCCCCTAGAACTTAGAACTAGTTAAACCTAACTAACCTAAGAACATCACAAACATCCATGCCCGAGGCAGGATTCGAACCTGCGACCGTAGCGGTCTTGCGGTTCCAGACTGCAGCGCCTTTAACCGCACGGCCACTTCGGCCGGCCGTTTTGTCTTATTACTCCCGTGTGTTGGTAGATATACGAAATGTTATGTAATTTGGTGTAAGGACCCTCGGGTTCCGAACCCTATTAAATAAAAAGAAAAAAAAAAAACGAACTGACTGCTTTCGGTTAGAGTTGTTCCACCGAGTTGGAAATATAAATCTTCAGAAATTTTCATCTTTGTGTATGGTTAAGAGGGGTTAAAATGAAGAGATGACTAAAATTATCTAAAATCTACTGCTATCTTTTGACTGCATTGGAATACAACGTCCAGATTCACATTAGTGTATGAAACTGACATTTTGTTTAGTAGCGTATTAGCGGATTTTGTTTTCTAAGAGGACGAAACTGTTAAAAGGGTATGGGAAGCCATGAAGAATGCAACTGAATTTAAAACATTTAAAACATTACCTGACAACACAAAGCGAACTGACGAGGATGGCAGCGCCGTCTTGTTTGCGCCCGGAAAAAAAGGAGGGGGGGGGGGGGGGGAGGGAGACATAGTAATGTCGTGTACTGCAGTATTCTTACAAGTGGAGCACTGTCACACGCCACATCTTCATTGCAATACGCCCTGCAGCACAACATTTTAGCACTGACAATCACTATTATTTGACATACATTTTAAAGCATGCAAGAAGAACTTGGGTGCGTGTCGAAAGTCCGGTAAGATTAGAGGAGTAATTTATCCACCAGTCGATGTCAGACTGCTGACGATGACGATTACGATAATAACGAATATCGTTCTACTTTCATTTGTATTTCAGTCACACTTACAGGATGTATCGTGAAGTCATATAAAAAGGATGACCCTTTAGAGCTGTCATATCGCTTACGGAGACAGATGGAGGCGTATAACGTTCCTTTTAAAGAACGACTGTGAATGAAAACATTGTAACTGAAGTCACAACCTGACTCGCGTTCTTTTCTGAATTTTCCTCTAGCCCCTTATCGTGAAGAGACCTAACACTCCTTTGACCAACTTGAAGCAACTGATTTATTTGTATCTGACTGGTTTTCCTTTCGCCTGGAAGAGAGTTTCCTGCTATCGAAAGGCACGTTCGGCGTTTATCTTATCTTTTCACATCTCGATACAAGTACTTTCAGTTGAAAGCATTATTCTGCTGCTCCGGTCACAAGTATCACTTGTTATTTGACTTCTGTGATTTCATATGTAACACTTTTTCCTGGCAATATCCCGGGCTGCTAAGAATGTCGTCATTTATTTCTCGGTATAAGCCTTCTGTAGTTAATGAGCAGAAACTTCTCCAGGCGTTCTGATCAAAATAACACACTCTGAAGCAAGAGCGACGTTTCATTGAGTGGTGCTTAATTCGACGTATGATCTATCTATACATGGTGTTTCTAAATTCTCATTGCACACTTTGACAGCCTTTGGCAGGTACAAGTGGGCATAATTCTAAATGGAAACTCACGTTAGGAAAAGCACCGTTTCCATGCCATAGAAACACACTTGCAAAACAACAGTTGTCAGTGGAACAGATGGGGCGGCAGGCTATTGTCAACATACACGACTGTACAGCCTAACTTCCAGCTGGAGAGACACGTAGTACTAAGTGCAGGAGGAAGAAGGGCTACAAGAAACAAATTTAAGCAACGTAGTGACTCTTTTTTATTTCTGAAGTCCTCAGTTGCGACTGGAGTAATAGTGCGTGACGCAAAGAGCGCAGAGCTGAAGTCAAAGTTTTTTTAGTAGTATGGGTGATGTTCATGTTGTGGTTGGCGTCTGAAGGAGACGCTTTATTTTGGTGGGATTCTCTAATTGCAGGGATTCCTCGCGATTGGATGGCAGTGCTTGTTAATTTTGGAATTGGCACTTAGCACTGTTTGGCTGAAAGGAATTGGGAGGGCGTAAGTGAGCGTCATGTGAGAGGTACTTTGGGTTTGGTAGCGGAAGTGTCCGCATAAACTTGCGGTTCAGTTATGGAGGTCGCGGAAGCGTCCAGATCGAATTCGGGGACGGCAGCAATAAATGACGGATAGACAGCGTTGCATTGTGGTTGAGATCGCAACATCTTTGAGTTGCGAGTGGATGCTGACAACATCGTTTTTACGAAGGAGCCAGCACTTCTGCAGATTACAGCTCGGCGGAACAATATAATATTTATGGCTAGCATAATTCGGAGAACTGGCAGAGTAGTTCAATTCGATTTCACACTTGTGAAATTCAGAATGTTCGCCTGTCTCAAGTTCATCGTTCTTGTACTGAATGTGTGAACATCGGGATAGTAACCAACTTCCAATCATTGTTCGGGTCAGGAATTTGTAGGATTACATAGATCGTAATTACCGTTACACTTTATGAAAGTGTAAATTCTCAAGTAAGTAAGTAGTAAATTCATAATGGGCAAGTAACACTGGTATCCTCTTAACCTTACACCTGAGTTTGGAAACATAAATGTCACGGTTTTCATAGTAGAATTTATATATTGTTTAATAAACATTTTTGAGATTAAATTTGAGTGTTTAAGTAATCATTGTTTATATTTGATACCTTCACTGTATCAAGTTAGATGCAGTCGACTAGTGTTCAGGGAGACACTTTCAGTCACAGTAAATCATATACAAATAAATATTGTTCCAGTCAGATAGCATCAATCACATTCAGATTTACGCAAATTCCTCATTTTCTACATCTACATCTACATCCATTCTCCGCAAGCCACCTGACGGTGTGTGGCGGAGGGTACCTTGAGTACCTCTATCGGTTCTCCCTTCTATTCCAGTCTCGTATTGTTCGTGGAAAGAAGGATTGTCGGTATGCCTCTGTGTGGGCTCTAATCTCTCTGATTTTATTCTCATGGTCTCTTCGCGAGATATACGTAGGAGGGAGCAATATACTGCTTGACTCTTCGGTGAAGGTATGTTCACGAAACTTCAACAAATGCCCGTACCGAGCTACTGAGCGTCTCTCCTGCAGAGTCTTCCACTGGAGTTAATCTATCATCTCCATAACGCTTTCGCGATTACTAAATGATCCTGTAACGAAGCGCGCTGCTTTCCGTTGGATCTTCTCTATCTCTTCTATCAACCCTATCTGGTACGGATCCCACACTGCTGAGCAGTATTCAAGCAGCGGACGAACAAGCGTACTGTATTTGTTTTCGGATTGCATTTCCTTAGGATTCTTCCAATGAATCTGTCTGGCATCTGCTTTACCGACGAGCAACTTTACATGATCATTCCATTTTAAATCACTCCTAATGCGTACTCCCAGATAATTTATGGCATTAACTGCTTTTAGTTGGTGACCTCCTATATTGTAGCTAAATGATAAGGGATCTTTCTTTCTATGTATTCGCAGCACACTACACTTGTCTATATTGAGATTCAATTGCCATTCCCTGCACCATGCGTCAATTCTCTGCAGATCCTCCTGCATTTCAGTACAATTTTCCGTTGTTACAACCTCTCGATATACCACAGGATCATCTGCAAAAAGCCTCAGTGAACTTCCGATGTCATCCACAAGGTCATTTATGTATATTGTGAATAGCAACGGTCCTACGACACTCCCCTGCGACACACCTGAAATCACTCTTACTTCGGAAGACTTCTCTCCATTGAGAATGACATGCTGCGTTCTGTTATCTAGGAACTCTTCAATCCAATCACACAATTGGTCTGATAGTCCATATGCTCTTACTTTGTTCATTAAACGACTGTGGGGAACTGTACAGAACGCCTTGCGGAAGTCAAGAAACATGGCATCTACCTGTGAACCCGTGTCTATGGCCCTCTGAGTCTCGTGGACGAATAGCGCGAGCTGGGTTTCGCACGAACGTCTTTTTCGAAACCCATGCTGATTCCTACAGAGTAGATTTCTAGTCTCCAGAAAAGTCATTATACTCGAACATAATACGTGTTCCAAAATTCTACAACTGATCGACGTTAGAGATATAGGTCTATAGTTCTGCACATCTGTTTGACGTCCCTTCTTGAAAATGGGATTGACCTGTGCCCTTTCCCAATCTTTTGGAACGTTACGCTCTTCTAGAGACCTACGGTACACCGCTGCAAGAAGGGGGCCAAGTTCCTTTGCGTACTCTGTGTAAAATCGAACTGGTATCCCATCAGGTCCAGCGGCCTTTCCTCTTTTGATCGATTTTAATTGTTTTACTATCCATCTATTTCGATATCTACCATTTTGTCATCTGTGCGACAATCTAGAGAAGGAACTACAGTGCACTCTTCCTCTGTGAAACAGCTTTGGAAAAAGACATTTAGTATTTCGGCCTTTGGTCTGACATCCTCTGTTTCAGTACCATTTCGGTCACAGAGTGTCTGGACATTTTGTTTTGATCCACCTACCGCTTTGACATAAGACCAAAATTTCTTAGGATTTTCTGCCAAGTCAGTACATAGAACTTTACTTTCGAATTCATTGAACGCCTCTCGCATAGCCCTCCTCATACTACATTTCGCTTCGTGTAATTTTTGTTTGTCCGCAAGGCTTTGGCTATGTTTATGTTTGCTGTGAAGTTTCCTTTGCTTCCGCAGCAGTTTTCTAACTCGGTTGTTGTACCACGGTGGCTCTTTCCCATCTCTTACAATCCTGCTTGGCACATACTCATCTAATGCGTATTGTACGATGGTTTTGAACTTTGTCCACTGATCCTCAACACTATCTGTACTTGAGACAAAACTTTTGTGTTGAGCTGTCAGGTACTCTGAAATATGCTTTTTGTCACTTTTGCTAAACAGAAAAACCTTCCCACCTTTTTTAATATTTCTATTTACTGCTGAAATCATCGATGCAGTAACCGCTTTATGATCGCTGATTCCCTGTTCTGCGTTAACTGTTTCAAATAGTTCGGGTCTGTTTGTCACCAGAAGGTCTAATATGTTATCGCCACGAGTCGGTTCTCTGTTTAACTGCTCAAGGTAGTTTTCAGATAAAGCACTTAAAAAAAATTCACTGGATTCTTTGTCCCTGCCACCCGTTATGAACGTTTGAGTCTCCCAATCTATATCCGGCAAATTAAGATCTCCACCCAGAACATAACATGGTGGGGAAATCTACTCGAAATATTTTCCAAATTATCCTTCAGGTGCTCAGCCACAACAGCTGCTGAGCCAGGGGGCCTATAGAGACATCTAATTACCATGTCTGAGCCTGCTTTAACCGTGACCTTCACCCAAATTATTTCACATTTCGGATCTCCGTCAATTTCCTTCGATACTATTGCACTTCTTATCGCTATAAACACGCCTCCCACTTCACTGTCCAGCCTGTCTCTGCGGTATACATTCCAATCTCAGTTTAGGATTTCATTACTGTTTACGTCCGGTTTCAGCCAATTTTCTGTCCCTAGTACTATGTGGGCATTGTGACCGTTTATTAATGAGAGCAGTTCTGGGACCTTTCTGTAGACGCTCCTGCAGTTTACTATTAGCACATTAGTATTGTTATTCCCTGTTGCATTTTGCCTACTCCTACCTTGCCGCGTCTCAGGAGACGTCTTGTCGGGCCTATGGAGGGAATTCTCTAACCTAAAAAATCGACATGTGCACTTCACACGTACTCCGCTACCCTTGTAGCCGCTTCCTATTCAGGGGGACCCTACATTTCTCCACCCGATAGCGGAGGTCGAGAAATTTGCACCCCAGATCTCCGCAGAATCGTTTGAGCCTCTGGTTTAAGCCTTCTACTCGGTTCCAAACCAGAGGACCGCGATCGGTTCTGGGAATGATACTACAAATAGTTAGCTCAGATTCCACCCCGCGAGCGAAGCATTCCGCCTTCACCAACTCCGCCAACCGCCTGTACGAATTGAGGATGACCTTTGAACCCAGACGGCAGGAGTCATTGGTGCCGACATGAGCAACAATTTGCAGTGAGGTGCACCCA
Organism: Schistocerca serialis cubense; assembly: GCF_023864345.2. Lineage (NCBI taxonomy): Eukaryota > Metazoa > Arthropoda > Insecta > Orthoptera > Acrididae > Schistocerca > Schistocerca serialis. Next base: position 621,680,632 of record NC_064640.1, read on the forward strand.
GTGCTCTCTATCGCCGCCGGCAGGGCCTCCTCCACATCTCGCATGAGACCCCCCCGGCAAGCAGACAGAGTGAACACTGGCCTTCTTCCCCGACCTTTCCGCTATTTCCCTAAGGGGCTCCATCACCCGCCTAACGTTGGAGCTCCCAATCACTAATAAACCCCTCCCCCCGCGTGCCTGCTCGGACCTTGCTGAAGGAGCGGCCACATGTCCACTCACAGGCGGAGCGGGCGAAGCCACACGGTCAGCCTCCACATTGACCCTCCGCCTCGTGAGCCACGAATTTTAAGGTCAGTCCCGTGACCGAGCACGCTGAGGTACCTTGCCGGCGACCATTCGGCTCGGTGACAGTCTAAGTCAATGCATAACATTGATAGACACAGTCCTAATATACTCCCCTGGGGAACGTCATATGGTACCTCAATGTCTGCAGTTGGCTCTTCATCCGGCATGAAACGTCGAGTCCTACTTGAAAGGAAATCTTCAGTGCAGTTGCAAACGTGGTTAGATATCCGATAAGAACTCATTTTCTGTAGAATTCCTCGGTATAGTACTACGTCATTGCAAACCGGCATTTCTTAGAGACCAGCGTTCTGACTGAGAGAAACGTAGTGTGGTAACTGCATATAAATAATAACTGTGATTATTATCGTGACGAGAAAGTCCGACCCCTGATTTCTGAGGCATCTGCGCTTCTGTAAGCAGAGGAGGAAGCTCGTTGTGCACTCGTTGTTGACTCCCCGAATTCTAGGCGCACCACAAAGTCGAAGTCTAGGCGATGAACTCCGCTTAACAGAAATAGTCGTATAGACTTGTTGGTTGCTAAAACCCGAAGGGTATACTTTGCAACCTAATTGGAAAGTCCTTTCCTCTTTAGCGAAGCGTGGCTTAAATGAATCTGTTCAGTGAAAGTTACTGTTCTACGTGTATATTGCAATGTAGTGTTTGCACTCTTCACGATGAGACAAGGGAGAGGAAGAGCATCAATCTGCGACTGTTAGCTGATGATGCTGCAGTAAATGATGACGAATCTTCGTTAAGAGACTGTAGGAGAATACAGAATGACAGAATTTCTATTTGGTGTGATGAATGGCAGCTTGCTCTAACTGTGTAAAAATGCGAGTTAATGCAGATATGCAAGAAAAACAGTTCTGTAATGTTCGTATACACTATTAATGGTTTGATACTTGACAGATTCATGTAGACTGAATACCTAGACGAAACGTTGCAAAGCGATATGAAATGGTACGAGTTCATAAGGATGGTACTATGGAAGACGAATGATTGACTTCGGTTTATTGAGAGAATTTTAGGAAAGTATGGCTCGTCTACAGAAGAGATCGCATATAGAATACTTGTGCGACCCATTCTTGAATATTGCTCGAGTGTTTGGAATCCCAACCTGGTCGGATCAAAGGAATACACAGAAGCAGATCGGAAGCGCGCTGCTAGATTTGTTACCGGTAGGTTCGATCAACACATCAGTGTTACGGAGATGCCTCGAAAACTCAAATGGGAATCCCTGGAGGGAAGACGACGTTCTTTCGCGATTCACTTTGGAGAAAGCTTAAAGAACGAGCATTTGAGGATGGCTGCAGAATGATTATACAGCCGCTAACGTATACTTCACGAAGGACTACGAAGACAAGAAAAGTCTAGAATAGGAAGGAATTTATTAGTAGTGGTGCATGATGCCATCCGCCATACACCAGGCGGTGGCTTGCGGAGTTTGCATGTAGACGTAGAAACCCAGTTTCGGCACTTACATTACTCCTGTCGACTAGCAGTATGTGGGCCGTCGAGCTCTACGTCCGCATCCGAGAGATGGATCTCCGTCACATGGGGTCACTCCATGATACACTGCGGAAGAGGTTTGGGATTTAAGTTAGGACATTGGCTCGAAGTTTGATTATGAGGAAATTAGCAGCTCTCCTTGCCTTGTCTGCTAAGAACTGGCAGTGAAACATACTACCTCTGGCACGATTCCGGCCGGCTACCTCAGAATGAAGCGCCACCATACAGGCCTGAGTCAGCGACCTGATATTCAGACGTTTCTAACGGTAGACTTCCGGTTGGAATGTGGCGATCTGTAGGATGTGTTTGCGTTGTTTTCCACTCTGACTTGTTTATTATAGACAGATTGTTCCCATTCAGCTACCTCAGTTTCCATTTTTTACATCCACTGCGGTGGCAAAGGGGTCACCGTGGCTGAATGCCAATCGAAGGGACTAGGGTTCGACTTCCAGCCGGGTCGGAGATTTTATCCTCTCGGTGGCTGGGTGTTGTGTTGTCCTCATCAACACCTACTCGTATGTCGATTAAACAGCGTCGCATAGAAAGACTTGAAAGACTTGCACCCGGCGGCGAGCCGCTATGAGTGTGTGTGTGTGTGTGTGTGTGTGTGAGAGAGAGAGAGAGAGAGAGAGAGAGAGAGAAGGGGAGAGAGAGAAAAAGAGACAGAAACAGAGCCAGAGACAGGCATATTTGATACTAGTCTTAAAACGGGCTTCACCCCACATATCCAAAGAACACATTTCGTTTCCAAGGCTGAGCAACCTACGATGTTGTCAGATACTGTTGATAACCATTTCGCTCCTATTTGGTTTGCTTCATTCTAATGAGTGGCGTGGGTGACACTATCGACAACACTAGCTACGTGCGTTTCTGCTTCGCGTATTGCTGCGAAGGTTTATCGTCAAGTACTTTAGTAAAACACTCCCCTAAAATACGAGGGCTATCCACAAAGTACATTACGTTTTCGTTTGTGTCCGTTAGGGGCGGGGCTAGCGCGGCCATCTTGATGTCATGGCATTCCGCCGCTCAGTCGGCATCCTGCCGTGCTAGTGAGAGGTTCATGCTGTACTCCGTTGAGTTACTGTGACAGTTTGAAATGTCACCGTTAATTGAAAATGCCGCGAAGTGTGAAGTGCGTGCAGTAATAAGGTTTCTGACTGCAAAAAACTGTACACCGATAGAAATCTATCGGCAGCTTTGTGAAGTGTATGGGGACAACATAATCACTGAAGGTGGAGTGCGTCAATGGGTCATAAAAATGGCCGAACTAACGTTCACGACGAAGAGCGAAGTGGAAGACCCAGCATAGTGACTGCCGAACTTGTCGAATAAGTCGATGCCGCGGTCCGTGAAAACCGTAATTTCACAATAACGGAACTCTCTATGAGTTTTCCACAAATTTCACGAAGTTTGTTGCACGAAATCATTACCGAAAAGCTTGGTTACCACAAGTTTTGTGCAAGATGGATACCAAAAATCTTGACAGAGATTCACAAAAATCAGCGAATGGCTGCAGCGTTAACGTTTTTGGACGCTTACGAGAAAGATGGCGACTCATTACTCGATCGCATCGTTACTGGTGACGAAACATGGGTTAAGCATGTGAACTACGAGACAAAATTGCAGTCAATGCAGTGGCTGCACACAAATTCCCCCCAAACACCCAAGAAATGCATGCAGACAATGTCGGCAAGGAAGGTGATGGCGACTGTCTTTTGGGACAGAAAAGGTGTGATTTTTGTGGATTTCCTGGAAAGAGACACTACAATAAACTCTCAAAGGTATTGCCAAACTCTGCACAACCTCAGAAGAGCAATACAAAACAAGCGCAGGGGAAATTTGGGCTCAAAGATCTTGCTGATTCACGACAACGCCCGGGCCCACACGGCAAATGCCACTCGTGAGGTTCTCGAATCTTTTAAGTGGGAGTTGTTTCCTCATCCGCCGTACAGTCCCGACCTGGCACCGAGCGACTTCCACTTATTCCCAGCAATGAAGAAGTGGTTGGCTATGCAGCGTTTTGATGACGACGCACAGCTTCAAGAAGAGGTAACCACGTGGTTGAAGGCGCAGGCGGCCGAATTTTACGACGAAGGAATTTCCGAGCTCGTCCATCGCTACGATAAGTGCCTTAATTTAAATGGCAACTATGTAGAAAAGTAGTATTTAAGTGTGGCTCTCATCTGTATATAATAAAAAAAATTTCCAATACTTTATTTATTTTTAATTCCAAAACGTAATGTACTTTGTGGATAGCCCCCGTAACATGGCTAATGACATGCAGTTTTCTAGAATGTAAACATTATTTTTTTTATCCTGTTCTGCCGAAGGACAACAATGAAAATTATCGTTTATTGGACGATAATTTCAAAACAGAAAAAAGTTATAAACAGTGAGTGCATTGCAATATCTTATTACGTTTATGATTTTATTTGTTTCTGTATCAGTGAATCCTTCTATTACACATTTTCATGGAACATGTTGTTACACATCCCGAACTGTTTTAAGGAGATGAGTTAGTGGTTTAAAACATGCTTTTCACAACCCGTACATTTAGATTCCCTTGTAAGGGAATGGCGAAGCAATTATTAATAACCGAAGTTTCCTGTTTCTCAAACTATCCTTTCAAACAATATTTAGGAAACTGCGAGGGCGTGCTGGAAAGTAAAGCCCCCGAATTTTTTAATGTGAAAACTATTAAAGCCTGTACATCTTTAATCTTCATGTCTACATAATTATTTCTCAGAATAGCTACCCTGGCGACGAACACATCTCTCCTAACCAGAGACCAGTCTCTTGATATCGTCACAGTAGAGTGTTTGACCTTGTTGATGGAATCAAAAATTCACATCTGCTTGCACCGCTTCATCACTACCAAAATGAAGTCCTCAGAGATATGCTTTAAATTCTGGAAACATATGAAAATTGGATATGGTGAAGTCGGGACTGTAAGGAGGATTACCGACGACAGTGAACCTAAGGCGCGGGCTGTTGCAGATGTCGCAGCGCTCGTGTGTGGTCTGGCATTGTCATGCTGAAGTGGACAGTGCTCTATGTGTAAACGAACTCTTCGATTTCGGAACTAGATTACAGCACACTGTTTCTCACACACTGCCATAGTTAACATTACACACCGCCATGTTACAAGCTACAATTCGGTTCCCTCTAGCAGAAATGGTGTGCAAATATATAGACATCAAGAATAAATAGGTAGAATGTTAATAACGTTTGTTTTATTTAAAAAGCTTTAAATTCGGAGACATTACTTTTCACAATCCTCTCCTACATCTGCAACCTCCATCTTAATATTCTCGTATACAAAGGGTCTTATCATAAAATGAGATCTCGAGGATCAAATATGCATACGATAACACTTTTATTACAAGACTCATATTTGTAATATATAAACATATAATAAATTATTATGCCATCTGCAGATATGAAAACAGCGTAGTAATTAGCCCTAAAAACTTATTATGGTTTTACAATAACGTAATTGTTAAAACTGACTGGTTGGTAGATTTTTCTCCAGTAATCAAATACCTGTTTTATGTATTTGATAAGACTACATTCTGCAGCTTGGCTCACGAAACCTTCCAGTTGCTGGGTCAGTTATACTGAGATGAAAAGCTGAATTATAAAGTAAAATGAGTAAAATTTTATTTATTACATAAAGACATCTCGAAATGCGATGAAAAAATAAAGAAAAAATCTTTTTGATGATATTTAATGACCCATAATTATTAAACGATGTTAAAAATGTAAAAAAGGAAAAATAAAATTAGATTACATATTTCTTCCTCTTTATATGAGAACGATGAATTCTCATATTCGAGAACCATTGTGCCTTAACGGATGTAGGAAGCACACTTCATTCTTTTCGGATAAAACACATATAAAACTTCACTATTTGTTTATGTCTTAGTTGTATCCACAATCAAATTTGTTGGTGACCTGCTTCTAATAAAATGTTCAATTTCAAATAATTACGTGAGTTTTAATCATGTGAATCCTCATGAAGTAATCTAGTAGTAGAGTTAGGAACAGTTCTTATTTTGTATGCTTAGCTTTATGAGCTGCTGTTCACTGAGCCGTCTCACAAAAGACATTAGGCTGGTTTTGCTATATCTGGGCTGTTGGCTGAGTAAAGAGCAGATCATAAAAGTATATGCATAATATTCCATGTCAGCACTAACCAAAGTGAAGTCACCCCTCAGTAGTATCATATGGTACAAGTATTTCTGTTCTATCGAACCTAAGCTGTGAATTGTTCTACGGTCTATGTCTGTGCAGGTGGACGAGAGAAACATCCAGTTACAAGGACACCAAAATTAGTGATCGAAATATTGTGTAGAAGATTGGAGTGGTTAATTTAGATGGACACTTAAAAAAACGAATGTATCTTCTTGTACAGCATTATCTGCTGCGCAGACAGGGGCTTCCTGTCAAATTCTATCTTGACTGCGCACCACTGACCTCTGTCAGCACGCATTCAACAGCGCATCACGTCGTACTTGATATGTACACCCGTAGACGATGTTAAACAATCATTATTTATTGTTAATTAACCATTTAATGAACGTGAGGACTTACTGTTCTCGTGTTGGCAGTCCTCCTATGCTGCAAGAAGCGGGTTTCCGCACGCTGTGATGATAAGTTCCAGTTTCTTCTCCTTCTTCTTAAAATTTGAATGTCACGCCTCTCAGAGTTGAGCAACACACAAACATTGGAACAGCACTGAGAGCTCTGGTCCACGTGCACTCAACCTGCTCGACATCCATCGACCTCGGAATTCCGGAGGATACTGCTCCCGCTTGTAGACACGTAATAAGTGGAATGAGAACCGGTTTAGTCAGTAGCTTTACCATGAGACAAAATTAGTGCCATTGGTTTTTATTCGCTAAGAACAAAAAGGTATTCTGTCAATATACCCAATGCTAAATTATCTACTTTCAAAGTTGGTGTGCACTCATGAAGTAAGTTGCTAGAAAGAGAATTTCACTGAGGGACAAGTTACGTCCGCTATTTGTGTTCTTTTTTTTACTTCCGTGGGAGGCGGTTCTGCCGGTCAAGCAAGTACCTCTTAGTTGCAGACGAGTTCGAACTTTTAAGCGTTAGGAAAGGCTGTTCGCTGCCAATGACATTAACTTTGCACACTGTTTCCATCCAACCCATAATAACTCCGAGATATAACATTCTACCATACTAACTGCTTATATATCCCTTTATTTGGTTTCATTACTGCGGGCTTTCGGCTGTAAAGCCATTTTGAAATGCTTATGTAGGATAACCCATCAAAATGAATCTACTTGTGTTATAGTCGAAGATCTCGTCAAACCACACAGTGGTAAAATCATAGGAGACTGGACGGAGTTCACAATTAAAGATACGATAGTAAGCGTATCTAGAACCGTAATAATGTAGCGTAAGCGTAGAGGAGGTCGTCGGGCGTGTGTGTGTGTGTGTGTGTGTGTGTGTGTGTGTGTGTGGAGAGAGAGAGAGAGAGAGAGATTACAAATGTGATGGAATCAGTAAATATAATTGAGACTTGACATCTATGAACTCACTTGAAGAGTGCATAACCAAAGAAGAATAAAATATTGTGCATGTATTGTTTTCTGCAGCAAGTATGACTGTTTGTTTTTCAGTGTTATTAATCAGAATAGATGCCTGCGAAGGCGTCTGGAATATAATCCGGAATGTTGGACGGGAAAAGATGACCAGTTCTTAATTTTTCACTGTAATAGCAGAAACACATTCGTATAGTGACTTGAGCGGAGCAGCGAAGCTGCGGAAGTCACAACCTAAAGCGATGCAAATACAGTAGCACGAGATGCCATAGTTGGAGGCATTCCACTCAACAGTAGATCAGTAAAACAACCGAAAACCAGAAAGAAGCCGAAATTGTAGCGAACTAAGTCTGAAGCACCATGAGAGATTTCCGAAAGCGTCTGGTAGTTATGATGCGTGATCAGCTAAAGGTTCTTTCTACAAGTTATTAGCGGCACTGTAAGATACTAAAACTTAGACACTAGACCCGCATTCAGGCGGACGGTGGTTCGATTCAGGTTTAGGTATTCTGTAATTTCCCTAAATCGTCTATGGCAAATGACGGGATGACTCCTCTTGAAAAGGGCATGACCATTTCCCCATGTATCCTTTGCCAGTAGGAGATTGTGATCCTTCTCTAGTAACCTTATTTTCGATGGGTAGTTAGACACCAATTGTACTTCCGAAACATTGGTACACAGAACGACGAACGGGAGCCGGAAATCACATAGGCTGATATTATTTATTTTTCTTGATAACATAACTTTTAAAATAAAATATCTTATAACATCAGGTTTTCAGCTCCCTACACCTCTGGTAGTTATCACAGATACTTTGTAAAATGAACCATTTTCATTTAAGAATTGCCGCACGTATGCCAGTGCACGGTCAGAGTTCTGCAGAACATAAATCTCATTGACAGCATAGCAAAAGTTAAATCGCTGTGACGCTTTACGTACTCTTTTTGTTTATTTGTAATTTCTGTGTCTCGCCAAGCGTTTCTCAAGTTGATTATGTCTTACTCCTATTCATATTCCATACTGTACGAAAATGGATGCTAATTGTAAAAGTTTCCAGAAAAAGAAACGAAAGAATTCAATAGCGGCGGGATTGTGGCTGATGGAGACTACGGTTTATCATTCCATGATATTGCGGCTCGCGCTATCGGGATCGCACGACTGTCATGCGAATATGGAGTCGATGAGGGCAGGAGGACAATACTCCACAATATGCTATGTAGGATGTCAATGACCCTACGCGGCTCGCAGTCTAGAGGACAGACATATTGTTCTTAGCCGAGCGGGCTAAGGCGCTGCAGTCATAGACTGTGCGGCTGGTCCCGACGGAGATTCGAGTCCTCCCTCGGGCATGGGTGTGTGTGTTTGTCCTTAGGATAATTTTCATTAAGTAGTGTGTAAGCTTAGGGACTGATGACGTTAGCAGTTAAGTCCCATAAGATTTAACACATTTTTGAACATACTGTTCGTTTGGCAACATTGGGTCATAAGGCCATGTCAGGTCGCTTGAGCCAAGAAATGGGTTTGTTTGCTGTAAGACAAATGTCCCCATGAAGAGGGTGGTGATGTCCTATGCGACTATTTTTCGCTCGGTAATGTGGAGTCGTACAGCAACGTCATGTCCCTTGAGTGAAGAACTGTGTTTCTTTGTAGTAAGACAAATATCCACATGAACAGGGGGATGATGCCCTACGCGACTAGCACCCGATAGAACAAACATATTGTTCACTTGGCAGTGTGGGGTCGCACAGATACACCATGTCCCTTGCGTCAAGAAATGGGTTTGCTCGCAATGGGACAAATATCCACATGGACAGGACGATGACGTCTTGAGCATCATGCACTGTCAACATGGCGACCAGTGTTGTTGCTTCCCCTGACGCGGCGTCAGAAAGAGACGTTCCACCAGTGGTACGCCCAGCGACAACACTGTACACAGGAATGGAACTACGTCGTCTTTTCTGACGAGTCTTGGATCTGCATCCAGTATCACAGTATCCTACGGCAACAGTGCTTGACGTAATGGTACAGGGTGCCTATGGGTACACAACTCGCTTATTGTGCTGCCGATGATAATGTCATCATAAAAGGAACGTCTCTGCGTTCATTTTCAGTGATTTAAGGAAGCTAGAATAAATACATGTTTGTATGTACAGACGGGAATTTGAAGCCCACTTGTGAGGTATCAAACGTAATTGTGTGCCAGAATGAGAAGTATTTAGTCGTTTCCAGCGACAGCAGGGGAGCCGGGCGTACGTCAGTCTCCCCAGCAGCAGTTAGATATATCGTTTTTTAAGTGTGTAGTACGTGCAAGGAGCGCAATTTTCCCATCGGGGTGATTACTAGCCTCCTCCATAGCACAGACGCCGTGTTCAAATACAATGGCCATGGATGATGTAGGCATGTACAGGACATTGCAGCCATTGCAACACTATAAATTATGTGTATATGAAGAAATTGAATGATTTTTTTATTTCGTCCGACAGAATTGCATTGATATATAATTTTTGCTGTAGTGGTTACAAGTTTCGGGCTGACACGTTCATTCTCAAACCACACACCATGTTATCAATGGTAACTAGTCATAAAATATGGTGCCAAAAGCCACGAATAGCCTTAGTACAGAAAGATAAACTGTGGGCAACAAGTACTCTCATTGATAGCAGCCTAATGTGTCTAATCTTGCACCTGACTGACACCACCAAATAAAAAAAAATATTATCCCTTTTCCTCAGTACCGAACAGCTCGGACCTTCCGACCCGTGGCATCATACCACGAATCAGCAAGTAATGTGTACATAAAATTAGATTACGACTTTTGAAAAAACGATTCTCGCATGTGTCGATCGACTGTATACTATTGTAAAATCAGTTTAGTTAAATTATGGATTAACTAGGAAAAAAATGTAATGAAAGGAAAAAGCAAGTAAGGGGGAGTGACCGCTGATTGGCCAGTTACGACTGCCTTTCTGTGGTGCTGGAAGGAAGACTTTTCGACTCACGAATTTGGCCATTTAATTGTCAAACTCTAGAGGGTGAAAACGTGTTGTCGATACAGCAGATGCATTCGATCCTTTGGCTGTAAAATTACTTTTAGAAATTTGCTCTTAATGTTTCTTGAGTAATGAGTTGCCTAAAGCATTTGATTCTTAAGAAGTTGCAGTTACAAAAGCGGTGATGTATATTACTGAGGTTTAACAAAGTTTTCCGATTCATATTCGAGTAGTACCGACTAAGGTCCAAAGCGAGGGGAAAGATCCACCGTGGTATAACAATCATGTACGAAAGGTACTACGGAAACAAAGAAAGCTTCATCATAGGTTTAAGAGTAGTCGAATCATAGCTGATAAGGAAAAGCTGAACGAAGCGAAAAAGAGCGTAAAGAGAGCAATGAGAGAAGCATTCAACGAATTCGAACACAAAACATTGGCAAACAATTTAAACAAGAACCCTAAAAAGTTTTGGTCATATGTAAAATCGGTAAGCGGATCTAAATCCCCTATTCAGTCACTCGTTGACCACGATGGCACCGAAACAGAGGACGACCGAAGAAAGGCAGAAATACTGAATTCAGTGTTCCGAAACTGTTTCACTGCGGAAAATCGTAACACGGTCCCTGACTTCAGCCGTCGTACGGACGCCAAAATGGAAAATATTGAAATAAACGATATCGGAATTGAAAAACAACTGCTATCACTTAGTAGCGGAAAAGCATCCGGACCAGACGAGATACCCTTAAGATTCTACAGTGATTATGCTAAAGAACTTGCCCCCTTTCTATCAGCAATTTATCGTAGATCGCTGGAAGAACGTAAAGTACCTAGCGACTGGAAGAAAGCGCAGGTCGTTCCCATTTTCAAGAAGGGTCATAAATCAGATGCGAATAATTATAGGCCTATTTCGCTTACGTCAATCTGTTGTAGAATAATGGAACATGTTTTGTGTTCTCGTATTATGAAGTTCTTAGATAATACAAATCTCCTTCATCATAACCAACATGGATTCCGCAAACAGAGATCATGTGAAACTCAGCTCGCCCTATTTGCCCAAGAAATTCACAGTGCCGTAGACACTGGCGAGCAGATTGATGCCGTATTCCTGGACTTCAGGAAGGCATTTGATACGGTTCCGCACTTACGTTTAGTGAAAAAAATACGAGCTTACGGAATATCGGACCAGGTTTGTGATTGGATTCAGGATTTCCTAGAAGAAAGAACACAACATGTCATTCTTAACGGTTCAAAATCTGCAGATGTAGAGGTAATTTCGGGAGTACCGCAGGGAAGCGTGATAGGACCTTTATTGTTTACAATATACATAAATGACTTAGTTGACAACATCGGTAGCTCCGTGAGGCTATTTGCAGATGACACGGTTGTCTACAAGAAAGTAGCAACATCAGAAGACTCGTACGTACTCCAGGAGGACCTGCAGAGGATTAATGCATGGTGCGACAGCTGGCAGCTTTCCCTAAACGTAGATAAATGTAATATAATGCGCATACATAGGGGCAGAAATCCATTCCAGTACGATTATGCCATAGGTGGTAAATCATTGGAAGCGGTAACGACCGTAAAATACTTAGGAGTTACTATCCGGAGCGATCTGACGTGGAATGATCACATAAAACAAATAGTGGGAAAAGCAGGCGCCAGGTTGAGATTCATAGGAAGAATTCTAAGAAAATGTGACTCATCGACGAAAGAAGTAGCTTACAAAACGCTTGTTCGTCCGATTCTTGAGTATTGCTCATCAGTATGGGACCCTTACCAGGTTGGATTAATAGAAGAGATAGACATGATCCAGCGAAAAGCAGCGCGATTCGTCATGGGGACATTTAGTCAGCGCGAGAGCGTTACGGAGATGCTGAACAAGCTCCAGTGGCGGACACTTCAAGAAAAGCGTTACGCAATACGGAGAGGTTTATTATCGAAATTACGAGAGAGCACATTCCGGGAAGAGATGGGCAACATATTACTACCGCCCACATATATCTCGCGTAATGATCACAACGAAAAGATCCGAGAAATTAGAGCAAATACGGAGACTTACAAGCAGTCGTTCGCACAATTCGTGAATGGAACAGGGAAGGGGGGATCAGATAGTGGTACAATAAGTACCCTCCGCCACACACCGTAAGGTGGCTCGCGGAGTATAGATGTAGATGTAGATGTAGTTTAGCTAGGATTTCAAATAAATGTTGCTCATTTGCATTGGAGATCGAAATGTTCTTACTGTGGGACACTATGAGCTATTTTGACTCTTGTTTGTCTGTGACGAAAATATGCAGCGGGTGGATAAAACTATGAAAACACCGGAATCACAACAAATTCTTGCACAGTAAAATAGTAATATACCGAAGAATAAAATATTTGATCAGTAGTGCTTTGTATGGTATGCAATGGTCGCGTTACGGGTATAAACAGTCGGGGGCACCGGAACACTAACAAGCAAGTAGTATACTGACACACACTGTGTATGTGTGTGTGTGTGTGTGTGTGTGTGTGTGTGTGTGTGTGTGTGTGTATGTGTGTGTGTGTGTGTGTGTGTGTGTGTGTGTGTGCACCTGAGAGAGAGAGAGAGAGAGAGAGAGCGTTAGGGCACCTTATTCAACACCATGCCATCATTCCATAGAACACGCAATGATATACTATTAAGGGGGTAGCGTGAAGTAACTGAATCTAGACTACGCCAGAACGCCTTTCAGGCTGCAAACTTGGCATAAAAAACCGCTCTGAAGATCTGAAACTAAACATTAGTCCAGAAAATAATACTTAGAGGTTCGGAAACCTGGAGCACATTCGGTCACCAGTACGGTGGAATCACTTCATCGACCACCGTATGAAACATCCTTCCTTCCACTCAGCGCACAGAGTGGTCATTCCGTCTGCGTCACTGATACCGATGCATGATGACCTGGTGACGTAAGGTGAAGTGTTGCCAGCCACTGACAGTTTGGAGACTGCTTCTACGAGACCGCAGCCATCCAATTGCTGGGGGAACTTGAACACTCCGAGCTGCCATACCCGCCGGCCAGGAGGCTGACGGGCTGAAGATGAGTGGCGGGCTGATCTTCCGTGAATCAAGATCTGTAAAGCTGCAAGCTGTTCGACTTAGAAGCAGGGCGCCTGGTGCCGACAATCGTTGGCAATGCGTGTACAGCCATACAGGCTGTACGCGGGGACCGCCTCTCGGGCTGTCCGTGTTGCTGTTGGCATTTCCGCCTTCTCGCCATCACGACAACCGTCGTAAGGGATATGCGGATTACTGGGGACAAGCCTAAGTGAAACTACGCTGAGTCACGCAAGGCTGAGCGGATGCGCTGACCGCTGTTCCGCCCTGAACGAGGCGCGAGACTGACCGCGGGCAATATCAGGTCCTTCGACTGCAGATTCCAAGGCAGGCACTGACGCGCCACTCAGTGCGTTCCTGCGACGCGGACGCAGCATGGCTGCTACCAGGCCGCATTGAGGAGAACACTGAATTACTGTAATATTCTCAGTAATAAATGGATGTCAGTTTAATGCTGTCTCATTGGCAACTTAGGCGTGACACAGATCCACACCACCGTCTCGCCTGTATCCGTGTAGGGGGACACATGCAGTGAACGCCTATAACTTGAAGCCAGAAGTGCTTATGTCGGCTTCCGCCAGACAGGGGAAGCACACTTGCACATCAGCAGCCATCATCGACATCTGGCATTATGCGGTGCGGTGCGTGACCAATTTTTGTTGACCTGTTTTCTTTATCCTTTTGTTTTGACGTCATGCCGAGTCGAAAAGGTATTCATACAAACTTACGACTGACATATAGAGAGGACTATTTACGGCCGACTCGGTGCCAGTGTTGTAATTTGTCTGGATATGAATTACCTTGGACTAGGGCAGTACCGGTAACTTGTTATATTTGTAGGGAGTTCGGCCACGAAGCATAGTAGTCCAGTGAGTACGATAGCGCCAAGATGCGGAGGAAAGATCAGTGTCAATGTTTTGTTTACTGATATAATGTCAGTGTACTAGGTTCTCATTTGTTCCATAGTACTAGGGGCGTTCAGTAAGTAATGCAACACTTTTGCCGCTGTGTCCCTCGTCACCTAACAGAGGACCTTATACAACAACGAAGGACCATCCGTACAGAATCGCTTGCAACGCAAGGCTGCGCACCCGAGAGGAGCTCACAAAGCTTCATTGGACTATTCTTCCTCATCCGCCGTACAGCCCGGATTTCGCACCTTCCGACTGCCATCTGTTTGGCCCAGTGAAGAACGCACTCCGCAGGAAGCAGTATGTGGTTGATGAGGAGGTTATTGATGGAGCAAGACGTTGGCTCCGACGTCGACCAATAGACTGCTTACCTTGCGGGCATACAGGCTCTCCCAGTAAGGTGGCGTAAGGCCATCACACTGAACGACTGAACGGAGATAAATGTCGATGGGGATGAAATGATGATGATTAGGACAACACAACACCCAGTCTCTGAGCGGAGAAAATCTTCGACCCAGCCGGGAATCGAACTCGGGCCCTTTGGATTGACATTCTGTCGCGCTGACCACTCAGCTACTGGGGGTGACACTGAAAGGAGAATATGCTGAAAAATGGGATTTTGTAGCCAAAGGAGTGGAGAATAATATGGTGTATTGTAATTCTGCAAAAAAAACCTGCTTTTAGAAAAGAATGTGTTGAATTACTGAGTGAACGCCCCTTGTATCATTCAGAACGGAGGTTACACAATTATCAGAAACGCGTGCAGCAAGTGTAAGCGAAGCCGTTGAAGTTTTGAAGAGTCAGTCTACTCGAGGACAAAACTGGGTTAATGAGAAGTTGCAGAAGGAACTGGAAGCGTTACAAGTCTTGAGTCGAAGGACGCAATCCCAGCGGGGGGATAGCAAGACATTAGTGAACATATCTGTTCCGTCCATTGATTCTATGGCACCTAGTCCCATTCCGCCTTTTTCTGGAAAGATATCTGAGGGTATGTTGGTCTTTGTTGATGACAGCTGTTCGGGCGTAAAGTCAAGCGCCAGCTTGCCAGTTGGGAACGACAGAGAAGGGAAGGCTGTGAGAAGAAGTCAGCCAATCTTATGCTGACCGGACCTCCCTCCAGGACGACAACGCGACAGCAGTGGCTCCTATGTGAAGAGGACATAAGCACCTCGACCGACTGGTGACGGCCCAGTTCAATAGCAGCTTCAAAATTAGAGACTTAGAGAGCAGCGTCAACTCTAGTCACTTCGCTTGTACTCTCTAAGGCGCTGCAGACATGGACTGTGCGGCTGGTCCCGGCGGAGGTTCGAGTCCTCCCTCGGGCATGGGTGTGTGTGTTTGTCCTTAGGATAATTTAGGTTAAGTAGTGTGTAAGCTTAGGGACTGATGACCTTAGCAGTTAAGTCCCATAAGATTTCACACACATATGAACATATATGTACTCTCTATGTAGCATAGACTTGGGATTGTCTATACGGAAGAAGATTGTTTATTTTGTATGTCGCCCTTTGCTTGCGACACATCAGTGTAACTCCCCAAGTTAAATGTTGTAACTGCTCTTATTGTAATAAAACGCATTAATACGACTGGTCTGATTGTTTGTCTGGCGATCCGAGTATGCAGGCTGCTTCGATACTATAACAGCAGCTAACTTAGGGAATTGGTCTGAGGAAACGTGTGTCTATACAATTACGCTAAGGTTAGTGGGTGCCACGAAAACGTATGTCACGTTAACATGAAACACTTAGTATTTGACCATCTGGCTAAAGGGCTGGTCCAGCGATATCGTAAGCAAAATAGTGCCAGACTTTTCAGGGAAAAACTCATTTGATAAACACAGGAGAACATTCAGTCGGGAGAGGCATTCTCTGACAAAATTCGTAAAGTGAACTCGCAGACATACAAATTGACGCACAACGGAGAGGCAGATCGAGTCCTCTTGCGGTAAGCAGAGAATATGGCCTTGGATGTATTTGTAAGGGGTATTTCGGTGGATATGTCATGAGGAGTGAGGATGGAAAATCCTTGTGATTTGTCTTCGGTTACCAGGATTGACGCAAAGCTGGAAGAGATCGATATTGCACAAAAGGAGTGAGCGTGGTGTCGTCTCCTCTGAAGTCAAGTGTTATATATGTGGACAGCTGGGCCACGTGAGAAAGCGATGCCGCCAGCAGCAATGTTTTGAGTGTGATGAGGTTGGATTCCCAATTAAATGGTGTACTGCAAGGACTTGTGCAGAGACGCACTGCTGCTGGCTTGGCACATTGAATTATAAGGAACAGGTGCACAGAGGAGCACGTGTGTCAGTTGTTCGTAAGGACCCCCTGGGTGGAAAGAGACTTTAGTCTCAACGGTATAGAGTGCGTGGAGTGGGCAACAGTGAGGTGAAATCATTGGGAACAACATTGCTCAGCTTTAGCAGTGGGGCTAAAAGTTTTAAGAAGCATATGGAATTGTCGCACGTTGGCGAGGGATACTGCGCAATTCTTGGATGACATATGATCGAGCTCGGTGGAACGTAGTTTCCATTGGAGGAGAGAGCTTCTAGTAAGATAATATCACAAGGTGTGTCTGTCATGAAGGAGTTACCACCTAAACTGCTTGCAAGTACATTAAAGGTTAATTTGTGAGATAACATACCAGCAGGTACTGGAAAACAGATCTGTGTTAGCGTAAGTATGGACTTACCAAGGGAACTGTTGTGCATGGTAGAACCATTGGACTACACTGAGAAATTAGGTAAGTTGCATTGTATGATGCTCTGGAGCATATTACTCGTTGTGGGTAAAGAGGGACAATTTATGGTTCCCATAAATTTGGACAATTTTTGGGATAAACCAGGTTAGTCTACCGAAGGGCCTAATGGTTACCAGTTTGAGTGCCTAGAGGAAGACTATATTGATAGGTCGAGTGACGACTATTGCCACAAGCGAACCTTTAGCAGTTCTTCACTATGTGAGAAAGTTAAACATTTGGCAAGGGAAAGATAAAGAAGGCATGGGTGAAGTGGTGCACAAACAAGGGAAAAAACACACAAATGTGGACACGCTAAGCAGAAGATTAGAGCTCTGCAAACAAAAGGCAGAAGCTTGTCAGAGTGGCAGAATGCACAAGCAGTAGACACAGACTGTCGGGCCTTTTGGTTGCGGCCACAGTTTGAAACGCACGACAGCTTGCTGTACAGAAGAACGAAATGTGGACAGCGTGTCGTGGTTCCCGCATCGTTTGGGAACAAAGTACTACGATAGGCAGACGACCATCTGTTGGCAGTTCAGGGTGGGCGTAGAACAGCAGATAGGTCCGTAGCTGAGAAATTTTGGTGGAGGACCAGAAAACAAGGTGTTGAGCAGTATGCGATAGACTGCGCGTCTTCTGCGCAAAGAGTGCTGGAAGCATCGAATCTCAGTTTATATATCCTTGGACCATTTAATAGGACAGCAGCTGGAAATAGATATATTCTGACAATTATACGCCATTATTCTCGGTTCGTAGCAATGGTAGTGATTCCGGACCAGCGAGCAAGAACAGTGGCAAATGCGACGATTAAAAATTTGGTGTTTTTGATACTATAATTACAGATCAGGGACATGTCAGATCCGTTGAAGCAGTTGTGCCGCCTGCTTCGTATCCGAAAAAATCGTGCTAGCCTCTTCCACCCACAAGTGAATGAACGTACCAAGAGGGTTCATCGAACAATTTCTAATACTCTGAGTCATTACCTAAATAGTCAGCATGATAATTGGGACACACATCTTCTATACGTTGTCTTGGTTTGAAATTCTAAAGCACACATGTGTACAAGTGGTGTATGGTAGAACTATGCCATTTTCTTTCAAGGTTTTGAAGACTAAATTAGGTGGTAATGAGGAATCGGTGAAGAAGTTCGCGAAATGCTCAAGAGAGGCTTGGCAGAAGGTCAAACGGACGAATATGGAGGCACTAGAATATCAGGAAAAGACGGAGTAGCGTACGGGAAATATTCGCTATATTTACTAGGCCCGTTGGTTTTAGCGCCAAAACCTTATACACCGAAAGGCAGAACAAATAAATTTTTAACTAAGTATCGGGGTCCATATCAAATGATAGAGATGAAATCACCGATAAATGGGTAGGTGCAGCTTCCAGCGAAGGGATCTGTTGTTATTCACGTTGGACTGGTCAAACCCTTCAGTGGAATGGTAGAAGGTTTGCCACAAATTCCATCATCACAGGTGGTACAGAATAAAGTGGCTCAAATGGCTCTGAGCACTATGGGACTTAACATCTGTGGTCATCAGTCCCCTAGAACTTAGAACTACTTAAACGTAACTAACCTAAGGACATCACACACATCCATGCCCGAGGCAGGATTCAAACCTGCGACCGTAGCGGTCACGCGGTTCCAGACTGAAGCGCCTAGAACCGCACGGCCACACCGGCCGGCCAGAATAAAGTGTCTACGAAGGCAAAGAAGACAGTAGTTAAGAATGATCAGGACACGCAGCCTGTCGTATGCACTAAGACCAAGTGGTAGATAAACAGTATTTAGTTTCATTTGCGTCTGTGTGTATTTCAGTCTTGTTGCTTCTGAACCATTGAGTTTTGCACTATTGTATTGTGGGGAGCTTGTTACTTGTTTTGTATTGAGTGAGTTAGGAGTTGGCATTATTATATTGTTCAGTAGTGCTTTTCTTATGCATCTTGTTTTACGAATGAGGGAGGGGAAGTGACAAGAAACTCCTTTCTCTGAGGTGTCATGCCATACACGAGCAACTGAATTCTACACTATTGCCGCTGCAGTAGTTCCTAGCCTGACTGTGGAGAGTACAAAAGGACTTTATGACAGAGTTATAACGGAACCAACTGAAGGCAGCCTGGAGCAGTTTTATCACATGTCCGTTGTCGAAGTTAATGCGGATGGTGAAAGTATTGATATATCAGTACGTTTTCTAGTAGTAGGTATGAATGCCTAGTACCAATGTTTGATGGTACAATCTTAAGCGGTGAAGTAGCGCACAGTAGAAAAGTGAGCACGAGTACGAACCAGCGAACTGGTAATAGTCTCGGGAAACAGGGAAACATATACTCTAATGTCACCGGAAGAGCTACAGGATTGCCAGCAAGAGACTATCACAGTCTGTTCAACCACGGTGATCTGGAATGATACACAAGCGTGTGAGGTGCAGTTGTTCCTGGGGAAATCTGAAGCAACAGAGTATCAAATGGAACTGCTAACTCCCTATCCACATTTTCAGAGAATGGGTGCACATTGTATTTTTTTCAACATTCACTTCAGAAGTTATAATGCTCAGCTGTTACGAGAAGGGGTAGCCGTAAGGTAGTACTAAGATGGAAATCAGGGACAATTGTATCCTAATAAACCTTTCGCCTTCCAGCCACGATTACAGGTACAGCAATGACTGAATTGGCATATCCTTTGCTGTTTTGGCCAGACAAACCACTGGAAATACTACCAGTTCAGAACCTGATATTTTTGAATGATGCCTTATACCAAGATATCTTTCACTCGTTAGATAAATTTATAGCCTGAATAAGGGGCAGATTTCCGCAGAAGAGGTGTTGCAAGACATCCAGCCGTACCGGGGGGAGCAGGGTAACCATAATACAAATGTAAGAATTTCAGCTGCAGTACTGTTACTGTAGCGATTCTGGTCGCCATTTGCATATTTAGCATCTTTTGCTATCGAAAGTCTGAACGGCACCCAGAATTACCTGTACATGGATTACGTGTTGCCCCATTTACTAATGTGACAAGAAGTAATACGTAGTAAATAACTACCGTCATACATCCACGCATTATTAAATAACGGGTAAGATTAAGGAATTACATAAAAGGGATCATGTTTTGTGGAATTAGCTTTACTTAGAAGGAAAAGTTTCAAATAATGGGCAGAATAATTATGAAGATAAGGGAGGATCTGAATGCAAAAACTCGGGACGAATTTAATAAAGAATAGGGGAATGTTTCACAGCAGAATAGTATTAGGGTGAAAAATAAAACTTTTTGAGCTGTAGCGCACCTGCACAATACTCAGTGGTTGCGTAGCAAGTACAAACACTCAGGGGGCACCAAAATGGTTCAAATGGCTCTGAGCACTATGGGACTTAACTTCTGAGGTCATCAGTCCCCTAGAACTTAGAACTACTTAAACCTAACGAACCTAAGGACATCACACACATCCATGCCCGAGGCAGGATTCGAACCTGCGACCTAGCGGTCACGCGGTTTCAGACTGTAGCGCCTAGAACCGCTCGGCCAACCCGGCCGGCAGGGGGCACCGGAACATAAACAAGCGCAGAGTACATTTCCACACACTGTGCGAGAGACAGCGCCAAGAACACCTGTTTCAGCGTCATGACGTCATTCCAAAGGAGTTGTGACGTATTCTGTTAGCGGGGCAGCGTTGAGTAACACCAGAACGCCTATCATACAAGAACGCTCTGAAACCAAACATCAGTCCAGCACAGAAAGCTGACAGCCTTGAAAATCTGGAGCACACCGGTTCGGGAGGGGGGTAGAGGGATGAAATCACATCATCCACCACTATATAACATTTCTTTTCTTTCACTCAGAGCACACCACGTTAGGTCAGCATCACTGATACCAAAGGAAAGTCAGCTCTATTAGTTGCAGGATGACCTGGTGACGCCATTCCCGTCTGTCACAACATTGACTGACTGAAGATGAGGGCTGGGCAAATGTTCGTGGATGAAAAACTGATCTGCCTCACTACAAGCTGTTAGACGTGGGAGCATGGCGCCTGGTGCTGCCACTGCTTGGCCGTGAGTGTAACACTTACGAGCTGTGCTCTGGGACTGCCCCTTGGGTTGTCCTCCGTCTAGCTTTCGCGACTTCCGTCTTCTCGTCATCACAGCCGTCATCGGGGGTATGCAGATTACTGGGGAATGTCTAAGTGAAATTATACTCAACGAGGGTACTGAGGTTTCGGCGGACGTCCACAGTCACTCCAGGCTGTGCGGACGCGCCGACCGCAACTCCTCCTGCTGGAATCTGTCTAACAGACAGCGGGCAACATCAGGTGTTTCGACTGCAGATTACAAGGCAGGCACCTAGGCGCCGCTCAGCGCGTTCCTACAAGGCCGGCGTAGCACGGCTGCTACCACGCCGGGCCGAGGAGGAGATTGAATCCCTCTAAAATTTTCAACAGTAAACGAATATTAATATAATGATCTTTCAATAACGCCACGTGGATGACACAGATCCTCACCACCGCCTCGCAGCCCGCCCGTCCTGAACCCACTTGGGGATCACAGCCAGTGAATCCCTATAATACTACCATCCTGAATACGGCGTAGGAAACCCGTTGGTATTCCAAACAGGTTACAATCGTATCGTCTCGGAATGCATAAAAACAGTTCTTTCATGGTTTCCAAGGGAATATTTTACCATTCTTCCTGCAAAATAGTGGTAAGTTTGGGTAACGATGATTGAGATGGATAGCGATCACTCACCCTTCTCTCCAAAGTTGACAACAAAGATTTAATAATACTGGTGATCGTGGCTGTCATGGAAGTTGCGAAAACTCATCCTGCCGGCCGGTGTGGCCGAGCGGTTCTAGGCGCTTCAGTCTGGAACCGCGCGACCGCTACGGTCGCAGGTTCGAATCCTGCCTCGGGCATGTATGTGTGTGATGTCCTTAGGTTAGTTAGGTTCAAAAATGGCTCTGAGCACTATAGGACTTAACTACTGTGGTCATGAGTCCCCTATAACTTAGAACTACTGAAACCTAACTAACCTAAGGACATCACACACATCCATGCCCGAGGCAGGATTCGAACCTGCGACCGTAGCGGTCGCGCGGTTCCAAACTGTAGCGCCTAGAACCGCTCGGCCACTTCGGCCGGCATGTTAGTTAGGTTTAAGTAGTTCTGAGTTCTAGGGGACTGATGACCTCAGGTGTTAAGTCCCATAGTGCTCAGAGCCATTTGAACCAAAATTCATCCTCGTGCTCACAAAACCAGTCCTGGACGATGTAAGCTGTGTGGATAAGGGTCCTGGTGCTTTGGAACACAGCATCACCATTGAGGAACAAACATACTACCATGGAATAAGCCAAAATGGTCACATACTCCTTGGCATTAATGTGGCGTTGTTGAGTAACGATGGAGCCCGTAGAATACCACGATCTGACTCCCCAAATCGCCCTTGAACTACGCCATAATTCTCTCTTGGGACGGATATTAGTTAGGAAGTGGGAAACAATGTGAAACAAGATTTATCTAACCAAATGAATTTCTTCCATTGCTTTAAACACCAGGTTTTATGGCTTTAGTACCATGTTTTCCTGGTAAATGCATTTGTATCACTGACATGTGATTTTGTAGTTCCAGCTCGTGCTGAAATTTCCAGCTTAAGGAGATGCTTTCGTGTTGTTTTCCTGCGGACGGATTCGCGAGTGTGACATTCAAATCTGCTGTGACTTTTGCAGCTATCGTTCTCATATTTTGAGTAGCACTCCTTTTCAATGACCGTCTGTCACGAAAACTCCACCCACACTTTCGTGCATTGTGGCTTAGCGGATGATATTTATCCCTGTGTACGGTTTTTATTTATTGGTATGGCTCACATTCAGTTTAAAATTACAGGTATATAACATTGGTAATAGTATACATAACAGGAATATGAAAATGCAAAACTACGCATAAAACTATCTAAATGTCAATATCTAGATTCCTAATCCATATAAAAGCCGTATCATCAGCTTTCATGAGGTCACTCCAACTCCCCTAGTAGGAACGAGCCCCACAGTCACAAACCGGAGATTCTGTAGCACCCCATTTGTAAAGAGAGTCTGCGCATCGTCCATGCCCAGTGGGAGCTCTGTTCAATTTGACCCACAGTTTCCTGTCGAGTTCCGTGCCAGCAGTATCACATTATACTTTTGTAACCACTCACGCTCTTCAGGATTTTCAATAAGTTGACAGCTCTGGTTCCACAGGTGTTTCACCCCAGTATCACTGGCATCTAGCTCTTGTGCTTGCCGTAAAGGTGGATTTCTTGAACGGAGTCCATTTCGTCGTAAACTCGGTATGTCTTCCTGTATGGGTAATTCGAGGTTCTTCTGTAGCTTGCGGTATTCCCTAATCAAGGCCTCGTTTCTGCGGATTGCTAGTGGATAGATGTTGCTCAGTAGAAGAAATCAATAAGTCGGTGTTGGTGGGATTGCCGCAGTTATGAACCGCATAGTGCGGTTCAACTGAACGTCGATCGAGTTGGTGTGGCAGCTGTTTAGCCACACCGGATCACAATACTCGGCTGCTGAGAAGACCAGCGCAATGGATGATGCGCGCAGGGTTTCTGCTGAAGCTCCCCATGTCGTTCCACTCAATTTTTAAATAAAATTGTTACGAGTTTTTATCTTGGCAACAGTATTTTCAAGATGTTTTCTATATGAAAGGGTGCGGACAAGGGTGACACCAAGGTACTTTGGGAACTTGTTGTGGCAAACAGTGTTTCCGTTAAGTTTCACTCTGAGCTCCGCGTTAGCTTGTTTGTTTGTCAGATGGAATTTAAATACTTCAGTTTCACTTGTACTGGGTTTAATTCGCCACTTTCTAAAATAGGCCCTCATAATGGCTAGATCTTCTATGAGAACTGTCTCCGCTCCTCCAAGATCCTTGGTTCTACAAGCAAGAGCGATGTTGCCCGCGTAGCAGAAATTTGTGGACCTGGTGTTGGGTAGATCAGAGCTACATAGGTTGAAAAATAGGGGGGCTAAGACGGAGCCCTGAGGTAAACCATTACTTTATTTCATCTCCTTACTCACATTTTCTCCCAAGTGAACACGGAAATATCTATTGTTTATCATGGTGTTCATGAGAGTTACAGTTTTTCGGCATCTGATTGTTTTTAGTAATTTGTGTATTATCCCTTCTCCCTAGACTGTGTCATATGCCGCTGTTAGGTCTACGAACGCGACAGAAGTCTTCACGTTTTCTTGGAAGCCAGCCTATATGAAAGTTGTTAGGGCCAGTACCTGGTCGCAGCAACTTCTCTGTGGCCTGAAACCCGCTTGCTCAGCTATGTTCCAGAACGAAACCGCTAATTCTATTATAGATGAGCCTCTCCAAGAGTTTTTAAGTACAGCTCAAAAGGGAAATTGGTCTGAAACTTTGAGGGTGGTCAGCTAGTTTACCTGGTTTCAAATTTGCCACTACTTTTGTTCTCTTAAGCTCGTTGGGTAGTGATCCACTATCTAGGATGTTGGAGAAGAAGCGGATGAGACATTTTTTTCCACCATTACACATGTTTAACAGAAATTTCGGGTGCATATTATCCAGATCAGGTGCTTTATCATGTTAATTTGTTTCAGGGTCTCATCCAACTCAGTCAGTGTAAATGGTGAAGAAAAACTGGATTCATTTGGGCAGTGAGCTTTTAGAGAGGTGAGTTCTTGTTTCATTTTAGAAGTATGTTGTTTGTCACTGGATGATCTAGGTGTTCCAATTATATGCTTAGCGATTTGGTTACCTGAAATACCAGGTTTATTGGAGGCTACTCCAAGCTTACGCAGAAGGCTCCATCCCTTTCTATTTTAATGCCTGAAGTTTACGGTTTCTACCATCTGACAACGTACGCTTCTAGCTGCGTCAAGACTTTGGATGAGGTGGTCTGCAATATCTTTGTCACCAGTTTCTCTATACTGTTCATAAAGTTCTTCACAATGTTCTTTCCAGCCTGGTATATATTCCTTTCTGTACCCACGAGGGATAAACTTCTTAGAAGCAGTAAGTACAGCCCCGACGAAGCGAGGGTAGTTTCTATGTTCCGGTGGAATAAAACAGATATATTTATCTAGATAGTCAACAAAGCTCCGCCAATCAGCCCTGCTGAAATTCCGTCTGGGTCGCGGTACAGATCTCGCTATTGGGACAGAGAGCTGGCTGTGTGGGAAATTAGGTATGACCTCTCTGGATATAGGTACTGGGTGCCCTCTGCAGTCCCAGGACACAAGGCAGAGATCTGAAAGTTCCCAAATCCTTTGCATCATAAGCCAGGTATATATTTTCATTTTCAGCTCAGTCGTTGAGTGCGATACCACACTCATTGTCACGTGCATAGTTCCAGTGCCCGTGGTGACTATTAAAATCTCCAGCATAAATCGATGGATGGGCAGTAATTGACAGAACATCCAGTGGCCATGGCACATTTGGTGGCTTATAAATATAATTTATAATGGTCTCCTCCACTTGCGTAGAGACATAATAGATCTCATTTTCTGTATTTGTTGAAATGAGACGAGCATGCTCGATATTGCTCCTTACATAGGTGGTAACACCACACACACTATGATACGTAGCACCAATAAGATCGTAGCCATGAATCCTACCTCTTCTACATAGGTCTTCTATAGTTGGAGCATGTGTTTCCTGGATTAGAACTTTGTCACTATCGTTATCTACAAGGAGTTTATATAGGTACTCGCTTTTAGCTCTATGTTTAGATGGCATACTCGGACTGAAGGGCCAAGTCTTTTAATCAGTTTGTCCTGAAAAGGTCCATTTTTTAAAGCTTTTTGATTTTGATTTGTCTGCATGTTTGTAGCCAGGAAATCCAATATCTGGTCTAGCTGCCTATTCGTTCTAGCTCATTTAGCGTTACCCGGGGTGCACGGGTAGTACTCCCCTGCGGACGCGAACTAGTTTGCAGTATAACTGTTCGATACGCTAACTCTTGAAACACCAAACACGTCTCTAGCATCTTGTAGTGAAATTGAAGTAGATAGTTCCTGTGTTTAGTATGGTTATAGGTTATACTTGACTGCCGAATTGAATTAAAAATTGATTCCTTTTACCGACCTCCCGAGTCAGATGATACTGTGACTGAACAGTTCAACTCAGACTTTAGTCTCATTTCAAATAGGCACCCAACTCATACAATTACATTTGTTGGTGGCTTTAATCTAACATCGATAAGTTGGCGAATATACGTATTCAGTGTCGGTAGTCGGTATAAAACATCATCCGCAATGGCACATAATGCTTTCTACGAAAATTATTTTGGATACTTAGTTCAGAAGCCTACTCTACATGTTGCGGAAACAAACTCGACCTCTTATCAACAAATAATCTCGAATAAATAGGGACCATTATGACGATACAGGGATTAGTGGCCACAAAGTCGTTGTAGCGACACTGAACACCATAACTTCTAAGCCCACTAAATACAAACGCAAAATACATGTATTGAAAAAGGCAGTAAAAAATTCGCTTGACGCCTTCCCAAGAGGTGGCCACCATTCGTTCCGAACTAACTATGTAAGCCTAGACCAGATGTGAGTTAAATTCAGAGAAACAGTATCGACAGCAATGGAGAGATTTATACCACATAAATTAATCAAATACGGAATGGGCCACCATGGGACACAAAACAGATCGTAACACTGCTGCAAAAGTAACGAAAACAGCATGCAAAATTTAAAACAACACAAAATCCCCAAATTGCGAAATTTTACAGAAGCTCGAAATTTAGTGCGATCTTCAATGCGACTTGCTTGTAATTGTTTCCACAACCAAACTCCGTCTCGAAATCTGGCAGAAAATCAAGACATTCTGGTCATATGTGAAGGACGCTGAAGACAATACACAATCAGTTCCTTCATGTGCGATAAAAATGGTAATGTTACGGATGATAGTGCCACTAAAGCGGAGTTGCTAACTATAGTTTCCCGAAATTCTTTGCCCAAAGAACACGAAGTAAATATTCCAGAATTCGAATCAAGAACTGCTGCCAACATGAGTAAGTTAGAAGTAAATATCCTTGGTGAAGCACAGTAGCGCAAGTCAATTAATAAAACAAGTCCTCCAGTCCAAATTGTATACCAATGAGATTTCTTTCAGGGTATGCTGATATAATATTTCGTACTTACCAATCATGTACAACCGCTCACTCGAGGCAAGATTCATAACTAAAGAGTGACATGTTGCGCTGGTCACACTAAGACTCAAAGAAGGAAGTAGGAGTAATTCGGTGAATTACAGGCCCATATCACACATGGTTCACATGGCTTTGAGCACTATGGAACTTAACTACTGAGGTCATCAGGCCCCTAGAACTTAGAACTACTTAAACCTAACTAACCTAAGGACATCACACACATCCATGCTCGAGGCGGGATTCGAACCTGCCACCGTAGCGGTCGCACGGTTCCAGACTGTAGCGCCTAGAACCGCTCGGCCACTCCGGCCGGCTGTGGCAGAATAGAGCAGTAATGTAAAAGTGGTTCGATAAACCTTTTGCTAGGCATTTAAGCTTGAATTGCAGAGCAGTCGCGTAGATATACACTCCTGTAAATGGAAAAAAGAACACATTGACACCGGTGTGTCAGACCCACCATACTTGCTCCGGACACGGCGAGAGGGCTGTACAAGCAATGATCACACGCACGGCACAGCGGACACACCAGGAACCGCGGTGTTGGCCGTCGAATGGCGCTAGCTGCGCAGCATTTGTGCACCGCCGCCGTCAGTGTCAGCCAGTTTGCCGTGGCATACGGAGCTCCATCGCAGTCTTTAACACTGGTAGCATGCCGCGACAGCGTGGACGTGAACCGTATGTGCAGTTGACGGATTTTGAGCGAGGGCGTATAGTGGGCATGCGGGAGGCCGGGTGGACGTACCGCCGAATTGCTCAACACGTGGGGCGTGAGGTCTCCACAGTACATCGATGTTGTCGCCAGTGGTCGGCGGAAGGTGCACGTGCCCGTCGACCTGGGACCGTACCGCAGCGACGCACGGATGCACGCCAAGACCGTAAGATCCTACGCAGTGCCGTAGGGGACCGCACCGCCACTTCCCAGCAAATTAGGGACACTGTTGCTCCTGGGGTATCGGCGAGGACCATTCGCAACCGTCTCCATGAAGCTGGGCTACGGTCCCGCACACCGTTAGGCCGTCTTCCGCTCACGCCCCAACATCGTGCATCCCGCCTCCAGTGGTGTCGCGACAGGCGTGAATGGAGGGACGAATGGAGACGTGTCGTCTTCAGCGATGAGAGTCGCTTCTGCCTTGGTGCCAATGATGGTCGTATGCGTGTTTGGCGCCGTGCAGGTGAGCGCCACAATCAGGACTGCATACGACCAAGGCACACAGGGCCAACACCCGGCATCATGGTGTGGGGAGCGATCTCCTACACTGGCCGTACACCACTGGTGATCGTCGAGGGGACACTGAATAGTGCACGGTACATCCAAACCGTCCTGGAAATGGAAAAAAGAACACATTGACACCGGTGTGTCAGACCCACCATACTTGCTCCGGACACTGCGAGAGGGCTGTACAAGCAATGATCACACGCACGGCACAGCAGACACACCAGGAACCGCGGTGTTGGCCGTCGAATGGCGCTAGCTGCGCAGCATTTGTGCACCGCCGCCGTCAGTGTCAGCCAGTTTGCCGTGGCATACGGAGCTCCATCGCAGTCTTTAACACTGGTAGCATGCCGCGACAGCGTGGACGTGAACCGTATGTGCAGTTGACGGACTTTGAGCGAGGGCGTATAGTGGGCATGCGGGAGGCCGGGTGGACGTACCGCCGAATTGCTCAACACGTGGGGCGTGAGGTCTCCACAGTACATCGATGTTGTCGCCAGTGGTCGGCGGAAGGTGCACGTGCCCGTCGACCTGGGACCGGACCGCAGCGACGCACGGATGCACGCCAAGACCGTAGGATCCTACGCAGTGCCGTAGGGGACCGCACCGCCACTTCCCAGCAAATTAGGGACACTGTTGCTCCTGGGGTATCGGCGAGGACCATTCGCAACCGTCTCCATGAAGCTGGGCTACGGTCCCACACACCGTGAGGCCGTCTTCCGCTCACGCCCCAACATCGTGCAGCCCGCCTCCAGTGGTGTCGTGACAGGCGTGAATAGAGGGACGAATGGAGACGTGTCGTCTTCAGCAATGAGAGTCGCTTCTGCCTTGGTGCCAATGATGGTCGTATGCGTGTTTGGCGCCGTGCAGGTGAGCGCCACAATCAGGACTGCATACGACCGAGGCACACAGGGCCAACACCCGGCATCATGGTGTGGGGAGCGATCTCCTACACTGGCCGTACACCACTGGTGATCGTCGAGGGGACACTGAATAGTGCACGGTACATCCAAACCGTCATCGAACCGATCGTTCTACCATTCTTAGACCGGCAAGGGAACTTGCTGTTCCAACAGGACAATGCACGTCCGCATGTATCCCGTGCCACCCAACGTGCTCTAGAAGGTGTAAGTCAACTACCCTGGCCAGCAAGATCTCCGGATCTGTCCCCCATTGAGCATGTTTGGGACTGGATGAAGCGTCGTCTCACGCTGTCTGCACGTCCAGCACGAACGCTGGTCCAACTGAGGCGCCAGGTGGAAATGGCATGGCAAGCCGTTCCACAGGACTACATTCAGCATCTCTACGATCGTCTCCATGGGAGATTAGCAGCCTGTATTGCTGCGAAAGGTGGATATACACTGTACTAGTGCCGACATTGTGCATGCTCTGTTGCCTGTGTCTATGTGCCTGTGGTTCTGTCAGTGTGATCATGTGATGTATCTGACCCCAGGAATGTGTCAATAAAGTTTCCCCTTCCTGGGACAATGAATTCACGGTGTTCTTATTTCAATTTCCAGGAGTGTATTTAAACGAAGTGATTGTGCCAAACAGCACACTGCTATTGCTGTTTTAGAACATTACGTGTTTGTTTTTCCTACTCATCTGCATTAACTTACAGTTTTCTACATTGACAGCCAGCTACAGCTCATTGCACAGATTAGAAATTTTGTCTAAGTCATCTTGTATCCTTCTCCGATCACTCAACGACGACACCTTCCCATACACCACAGCATCATCAGCAAACAGTCCCGCAGGTTGCTGCCCACCCTGCCCGTCAGACAATTTATGTGTACAGAAAGTAATGGCGGTCCTGTCACACTTCTCTGGGGCACTCCTGGCAATACCCTTATCTATGATGAGCAATCGCCTTCGAGAACAACGTACCGGGTTCTTCGGGCCACTCACATATCTGGGAACCTTTTCCATATGCTTGTGTCTTTGTTAGTAGTCTGCACTGGGGCACCACTGCTTTTTCATTGTTAACTGTCTGCACTGGGGCACCACTGCTTTTCAGAAGTCTAGAAATATGGAATCTGCCTATTACCTTTCATCCATAGTTCGCTGCATGTAATGTGAGAAAAGGGCAGGCTGACTATCGCAGGAGTGATGCGTTCGAAACACGTGTTGATTCGTGGACAGAAGCTTTTCCGTATCAAGGAATTTATGAGAATATGTTCAAGAATTTTCCAGCAAGTCGATGTTAAGAATATTGGTCTGTAATTTTGCGAGTCCGTTCTTTTACCGTTCTTATAGAAGGTGTCTCTCCTGAGAGTCTTCAGGCGCATTTTCTGTAGTTCCGAGCAAGGTGGCACAGTGGTTAGCACAATGGACTCTCATTCGGGATGACGACGGTTCAAACCCGCGTCCGGCCATCCTGATTTAAGTTTCCTCTGATTTCCCTAAATCGCTTCAGGCAATTGCTGGGATGGTTCCTTTAAAAGGGCAAGGCCGATTTTCTTCCCCATCCTTCCCTAATCCGAGCTCGTGCTCCATCTCTAATGACCTCGTTGTCGACGGGACGTTAAACACTCTTCTCCTCCTCCTCCTCTTCCTCCTCCTCCATTTTCTCTGGTTTTTCGACAGATATTTGCAAGTTATTTTTGGCAACGTTTAGTCAGAGTCAGTCAAAACAAATACTACTCATCACGTCTTTCGTGCGATGCCCAACGTCGATGGAAAGCGTCGGTTTATTTCCCACTGTAACAAAATGATTTCTAAAGTGGAATTTCAGATGTCCGCGGTCCCAAATTAATCTAGTGTGAAATTTACTTAATCGAGGAACAGTAAAACATGAAGAATAACTTGTACTCCAGCAACGACAGCACCACCCTGGCCTACACCAGCCATGCAGAAGCGCTGCTCAGTCGCTTCTAGAGTAATGATTATTCTTCGGGTTTTACTGTTCCTGTTAACACATATCAATAAAACAAATAAAGCACTGGACTAATTCCCCGCTATATCGAAAGGGGACGTAGAATTCCGATTTAAAAATCATCATCGTATCGCACTAATGGCCGGTAGTCCCACCAGGGCAAGTTCGGCCACCGAGTTGTGTGTCGATGATAATAAAATCATTATGAGGATAACACAACACTCAGTCCCCTAGCGGAGAAAATCACCGACCCGGCCGGCAATCGAACCCAGGTCACATGTGCTGACCACTCCGATAATGAGGCGGACCAATGGGAATCCTACCGACGCTTTCCGCCGACGCTGGACGTCTTGTGAAAGACGTGATGAGCCGTATTTGTTTGGGCTGATTCCAGTTACACGCTGCAAAAACACATTTCAAATATCTGCCAAAACATCAAAGAAAATGTGCTTGACGATCCATAAGAAAGACAATTAGTATACAGGTGTCACCTGCGCTTTTTTCTAGTCTCTGGAGACTTTGCACTGGGAATGAGATTCCCGATAAGTAAGGGCCAATGCGAAAGAGTACTGTTTGTAAAACCGAACTGGGATTCCATCCGGATCTGGTGACGTATTTGTTTCCAACTCTTTCCGTTTGATCCTCTATTCCAGGAATTCCTATGACTATGTCGTCCATACGGAGGTCTGTGCGATGGTCTAGCGACGGTATGTTTGTATGATTCTCCGGCGTAAATTATCTCTTAAACGCGGAATTGAAGACTTCGACTTTCCTTTTGCTTTCACCTACTGTCACACCAGACTAGTCAACGAGTGACTGGATAGAAGATATGGAAAATCAGTTTGAACTGCAGAGAAATGTAGGAACACATGAGGAAACATTAAGCCTACGACATAGCTAGAAGAGTGACTGGAATTAGCAAACTTATGTTTATAGCATTCGTAGATTTAAAGAAATTTTTGATAAAATTGACTCGAATGTGCTGTGCATCGGACAAACAGCCTTGAAAATAGATTTCAAAATGAATATCAAAGAAAGCAAAAGAGGGTTAAGCGAATGCAAATGAATGAAATACGGCAACATTGAAGGAATTAGATTAGGAAATAAGACATTTTACATAGGAGACCATTTATACTACAATAGTGTTTGCCAATATTGCTACGCCCAGAAGGAATGGTTTCAGTCACTCAAAATCCGGAGGACTTATAGAACAGCGAAACAATAATGAGTGATCAACATTTTAGAGAGACAGCGTGCACGTAGACCCACCTGTGCCCGGCTTTGTATGCCCGGACAGGTCAGTGTTACACCACACCCAGTAGGTGCAGAACCGACAAACGAAGAGGAAAAGTACAAGAAAGTGCCGGTATGCTTCGCTAACACCAATGAGAGCAATATTATCATGTGAGTGAGTTCGAACGGGGCAGAATTATTTGTCTCATGGTAACACTTTTGTTGTGCAGTGACATAGCGGCTCATACAGGGTAAGCTGCTATGATAGCGAATCGTTTGTGGAACCAGTTGATAGAAGAGGGTTGCACACAGAGACGAGCATGGACTGGACCATGCAATATGATCACAGCTCAGGATGACCGTCTCTTGTCCACCTAATCTGTGAAATTAACACCATCGTAATAACATATCTCCTTCTTGTATAATTAATACACAGCCAGTCAGTTGCCGAATGGACGGTTCATTTAAACCACATGACCATGGTTCCAATGTTTAAAAAAACGTCTTCTTCGGAATGTAATAGTGACAACTGGGCTACATATTGTGCAGGAGGTACGTTAAAATGTAGCCGAAAGGCGTCAGTCATATATAAAATTTCTCCTCCATAATAATTAAAATATGCACAACATGGTGGTTGTCATTTAGTATCGCCTCACCAATGCACAGCTAGCACATTAGCTTGTGTTCAGCTATGGACTGCGGTTCTGCACTAAGCTGGATAACCATCAATGGCGAGTATGACAGCGACCTGAGGAGAGGTCCGATTCTTCCAATATTTTGCTAAGCACAGCGGTGTTACTGCTGGAAAATTGGAAATTTGTGGTGAGGACTATGGGACCAAACTGCTGAGGTCTTCGGTCCCTAGGCTTACGCACTACTTAATCTAACTTAAACTAACTTATGCTAAGGACAACACACACACCCATGCCCGAGGGAAGACTCGAGCCTCCGAAGGGCGGGCAACCGAGCGAACCGTGACAAGACGCCATAGACCGCACGGGTACCCCGCGCGGCGTGTTACTCCTGGCATCAAGATGTGTGTGTGGGGGGAGGGGGAGGACATAGAGTATGACTTCTGGTCATGGCTTGTAGTGACTGAGGGAACTCTGATGGCACGACGGGATGTCTCGGAAATCCTGCGCCCTCATTTGTTTGTTACCTAGCATGCGACATAACCATAATACTATTTTCCAACTGTGTAATTCTCGTCCACACATGGCACGTATTACTAGGAGCTGTTTGGTGATGCTGATTCCCGTGGCCAGCACGATCTTCAGATCCGTCCCCAATATAACGTGTGTGCGACTAGCTCGGACGTAAAATCTGTCCCAGCGCCATTACTTCGGATATCAAAGACCAGGTACAACAATTGTCGGCCAACTCGGTTCAGGAGAGAATACCACGACTTTATGACACCATTCCCAGCCGACTCGATGCAGGCAACCAGGCCTGAGCGTACGCAACGTCATACTTAAAAGTGGTGGTCTAAAGCGCTGCAATCATGGACTGTTCGGCTGATCCCGGCGGAGGTTCGAGTCCTCCCTCGGGCATGGGTGTGTGTGTTTGTCCTTAGGATAATTTAGGTTAAGTAGTGTGTAAGCTTAGTGACTGATGACGTTAGCAGTTAAGTCCCATAAGAGTTTACACACATTTGAACACACACTTAAAGTGGGTTCATACTGCCAAATTCTTATTGCTTTTGACTCTATATTGTACTCACGGAAATAACATCAGATGCCCTCTTAACCGCGAAGTTTCGTTTCGTTTCTTCTTCCCCTTCTGCGTGGTTAACTTTTATGCCAGATACTGTAACTCTAACTAGAAAGTTATGCGTCCTACTTCTGCAGCCACATTATTTTTAGGCGCTGGCGATTTGCCATACTTGGTTACCATAAACCGTTAACTAGCTCAAATTGGTGTTTTCAGAATATAGCCTCAGTTTTACCCGTACACGACGAGATAGTGAAGCTGTCCACATTCATCAAGCCACCTTATAGTGTGTCGAGGAGTGTACCTCTGGTACCGCAATAATATCCCCAACTTTTCTGTTAGTTATTCCTCCACGCGAGCACCGAAAAAAGAATGCCAAATTTAAAAGAACGCAAAATCCCCAAGAGTGGCAAAGTTTTGCAGAAGTTCTAAATATAGCAAATACTTCAATACGAGATGCTTTTAATAATTTCCACAACGAAATTCTATCTCGAAATCTGGCAGAAAACACAAAGAGATTCTGGTCAAACTTAAAACACACAAGTGGCAAGATGTAATAAATACTTTCACTGCGCGATAACAACGGTGAAGTCACTGATGACAGTGCCACTAAAGCAGAGTTATTAAACACGGTTTTCCGAAACTCCTTCACCAAAGAAGACGAAGTAAATATTCCTGAATTCCAATCAAGAACAACTGCCAAGATGAGAAACGGCCTCCGGTCCAGTTTGTATACCAGTCAGGTTCCTCTCAGAGTACGCTGATGCAATGGCTCCATGTTTATCAATTATACACAACCGGCACTGACAGATAGATCATTACCTAAAGACTTGAAAATTTCTCAAGTCACACCAATACCCAAAAAGGGAAGTAGGAGTAATCCGTTAAACTACAGGCCCATATCACCAACGTGGATTTGCAGTAGAGTTTTGGAACATATACTGTATTCGAACATTATGAAGTACCTCGAAGAAAACGATTTATTGACACATAGTCAGCACGGATTCAGAAAATATCGTCCTTGCGAAACACAACTAGCTCTTTATACTCATGAGGTAATGAGTGCTATCGAGAGGGGATGTCAAATTGATTCCATATATTTCAATTTCCAGAAGGCTTTCGACACCGTTCCTCACAAGCGTCTTCTAACCAAACTGCGTGCCTGTGGAATATCGCCTGAGTTGTGCGACTGGATTCGTGATTTCCCGTCAGAAAGGTCACGGTTCGTAGTAATAGACGGAATGTCATCGAGTAAAACAGAAGTAATATCCGGCGTTCTCCAAGGAAGTGTTATAGGCCCTCTATTGTTCCTGATCTACATTAACGACATAGGAGACAATCTGAGTAGCCGCCTTAGATCGTTTGCAGATGATGCTGTCATTTACCGTCTTGTAAAGTCATCAGATGACCAAAAGAATTGCAAAATGATTTAGATAAGATATCTGTATGGTGCGAAAAGTGGCAATTGACCCTGAATAAAGAAATGTGTGAAGTTATTTACATGAGTACTAAAAGAAATGCTCTAAATTTCGATTACGTGATAAGTCACACAAATCTGAAGGCTGTAAATTCAACTAAGTACTGAGGGATTACAATTACAAATAACATAAATTGGAACGATCACATAGATAATGTTGTGAGTAGAGCAAACCAAAGACTGCGATTCATTGGCAGAACACTTAAAAGGTGCACCAGGTCTACTAAAGAGACTGGTTACACTACGCTTGTCCGCCCGATTGTGGAGTATTACCGTGCGGTATGGGATCTGCATCAAGTGGAACTGACGGATGACATCAAAAAAGTACAATAAAGGGCCGCTCGTTTTTTATTATCTCTAAATAGGAGAGATAGTGCCACAGACATGATACGTGAATTGGAGTCACAATCATTAAAACAAAGGTGTTTTTGTAGCGACGGGATCTTCTCATGAAATTTCAATCACCGGTTTTCTCCTCCGAATGCAAAAACATTATGTTGGCACCCACCTACATAGGGAGAAATGATCTTCACGATAAAATAAGAGAAATCAGGAACCGCACAGAAAAATTTAAGTGCTCGTTTTTCCCACACGTCGTTCGAGTGTGGAACGGTAAAGTGAGAGCTTGAAGGTGGTTCATTGAGCCCTCTACCAGGCACTTTATTGAGAATAGCAGTGTAATCACGTTGATGTAAATGTAGATGTAGATGTAGAGGTCACGAATGGACGGACTAGTACAAAACGTAGCGACCTGGTCCACGTCCCAGCGGACCACAATGAATATAGCATTGACGTATTTCCTCTTTTATGTGATGCAGCACCTCTTCCCGAGTCTTCTTAGTGAGGGTCCCTATCTCGTTACGTTTCCCCCAATATTGACTACTGCTTCCTGGCGAAGTCACTCTTGGGTTTTCTAGATATACACTCTAAGACAAAAAAAAGACGCACCACGAAGAAATTATCCGAATGGGACGGAAATCGGTATATGTGATGCACAACTTTAGAAAAATTTTATGATTTATTCAAGAGGAAGAGCTTCACAATGAGCAAGTCAATAACGCGTTGGTCCACCCCTGGCACTTATACAGGTGGTTACTCGACTGGCACTGATTTAAAGAATTTTTGAATGTGCTATGAGGAATATCACGCCAAATTCTATCCAAATGGCGCGTTAGATTGTCAAAATCCCGAACTGGTTACAGGACCCTGCCATAATACTCCAAATGCTCTCAGTTGGGGAGATCCAGCGACCTTCCTGGCCAAGGTGTGGTTTGCAAGCAGGAAGACAAGCAGTAGAAACTTTCGCGGCGTGCTGGTGGGCGTTGTCTTGCTTAAATGTAAGCCCAGGCTGGCTTGCTATGAAGGGCAACAAAACGGGGCGTAGTAGAACGTCCACAACAGCTGCCCTGTACGGGCGCCGGGGATGATAAACAAAGGATGCTGCTGTGGAATGAAATGGCAGCCCAGGCCATCACCCCTGGTTGTCGGACTGTATGACAGGCGACAGTCAGGTTGCTATCCCACCGCCGTCTAGGGCGACTTCAGACATGTCTTCGCCGGTTATCGGGGCTCTTTCCGAAGCGAGACTCATCACTGAAGACAGTTCTACTCCATTCTATGAGATTCTAGGCCGAAGTCGTGTCTGGAGATGCCCCAGATGTCGGTGTGAAACCAACCTGATTGTCACCCACCATACGCCACGACATCCAGGAGTGAGGGTGGGATGTGCCATTTCTTTTTATAGCAGGATCCCTTTGGTTGTCATCCTCGTCATCCTTACAACATAGTGGTACGTTGATAATATTCTATGCCCCTTTTTGGTACCCTTCACAGCAAGCCATTTTGGGCTTACGTTTCGACAAGGTAATGTCCGAGAGCTCACGGCGAGTCTTTCTAACGCTTGTCTTCGTGCTTGCCAAACCCTACATCGGCCACTAGTGTCGCCGGATCTCTTCCCAATTGAGAGCGTTTGGAGCATTATGGGCAGGCCCCTCCAACCAGCTCGGGATTTTCACGATCTAATGCGGTAGTCAGACAGAATTTGGCGCGCTATCTGTTAGGAGTTCATCCAACAGCTCTATCAATCGACTTCAAGCGGAGTAACTGCATGCAAAAGGGTCAGAAGTTGACCAACGCGTTACTGAATTGCTTACTTTGTGAAGCTCTTCCTCTGTAATTGTAGTCAGCTGTTTTTCTATATATGTATAACCCACCTCTCGATGCCCGTCCCATACGGATGATTGCTTCGCGTGGTGAATTACTTTCTTCTTTTTTTTCTTCCTTACGGTATATGTCAGTTAATTTGTTAACTCTTTCATATCTGCAGCGCAATCAGATGTATTTTGTGATCTTAGGACTCTTCTACATTCATAAGAAATCTCTTCATATTAGAAGCACTTAGTAATCGTCTCTGTCATTTCGCATATTATAACTTGCACTCGTGCTTCAGAATGATTGTAGATCTCTTCATCTACATCTGCGTCTATACTATGCAGTACATTTTATGTTGCGGTAATTGGTACTCGTGGTACCACTACCACTCCCCTGTTTCTAAATCCATCTGCGAAGGTGTGCAATACGTTAAAGATATTTACGTTGAAAGTTAGCTCCTAGTTCCTGCGACAATAGTCTAGCCTTGTATGATTGGTGTGATAATACAATATCTTACCTATTATGATGTTGATGGCACTCAGCGCTCAGGGCACCGTTCACAGCTACGTGAGAGATGAAACTTTTAAATCTCCAACCAACGTTCCGCCGGGTGAGTATCGCTCTTCCATCGCTCGCTCTTTTCTGTCGTGTGGCACCACGCCTACAATGCCATCACATGACGCTAAAATCATGCGCGTGACTGTTTGGGCAGCGCGTCCTTTTAAGCAGCCGTACTCAGAGCTTCGCCTCAGATTCAGTGCATCATAGATTAACCAACATTAGTATCGAAGACTGCAGTGAGGTCAATACATTGTTGTAGCACGATGCTACGAAACATTGCTAATATTCAGAGACTTATAAAAGTGTATCAGTATTCAAGACTAATTGGTTCCATCAAGAACATTACCATCGTTGCATATAACTCAGCATCTCAGAAGAACCTACAGCACTTCAAAGTTATGTACGAGGGTTTTTCGGAAAGTAAGGTCCGATAGATCGCGAAATGGAAATCACAGCGAAAATCAAAAACGTTTCTTTTGCAACAGGTAGTACACCTTACAGCTACTTCTCTATATAGTCGTCGCTCTTGCTTAGACATTTGTCGTAGCGTTGTACTAACTTTCCAATCCCTCGTAACAAAATGCGCAACAGAATTCGTTGTACCTACTTTCTAATACCCTCGTTATACATTGCGCTAGAGAATTAAATGGTTCAAATGGCTCCGAGCACTATGGGACTTAACTTCTGATGTCATCAGTCCCCTAGAACTTAGAACTACTTAAACCTAACCAACCTAAGAACATCACACACATCCATGCCAGAGGCAGGATTCGAACCTGTAGCGCCTAGAACCGATCGGCCACTCCGGCCGGCACAGAATTAAAGAATCA
This sequence comes from Schistocerca serialis cubense, assembly GCF_023864345.2. NCBI lineage: Eukaryota > Metazoa > Arthropoda > Insecta > Orthoptera > Acrididae > Schistocerca > Schistocerca serialis. The sequence goes on from NC_064640.1 coordinate 621,719,924, forward strand.
CTTCTGCGAAACACCGTATTTGCCTACCACTGCTGTGTATAAGTATGAAATTTGGTTCAATGGTGCCTACAACATTTCTCTGTAGTGGTGCAAAACGAGGCACCCTGCGGCGTCACCCTCGGGCTTGGCGAGGTTTCAACAGTAAGATATCGAAACATGCGAAGAAAAGGCTACAGCTCAGAAGTTCGTGTGAGTTGTAATGCTGGTTAACGGTGTCATATTGACACCATATTCCACCAAAATTCTGCCCAAAGCCACCGCGGACGTGTCACTCGATGCGAAGGTCGTTACGGCCCATGTTACGCATATTTCACCTTTCCGTTTGACATCTCTGCGGTGGAGGTCAGAACCGTGACACCCAGCGTTGAAATCACGCGGTTTTCTTATGCGTAGCCGATGAAAACATTTAAGACGCACCGTCGCTCAGAATCGACTCAAAAAGGGCTCATGGGGTAGCAAAGGACGCCAATGAAAACACCCCTTTCCTTGTTGGATGATTCCCACACATTTTGCAGTCGAAACCGACAGTTCGCAGTGATATCAGCAACAGGAAGATGTTATTGCCAACCTGTGATACTGTTGACACCCTCGGACGTTTCAACCCTTCTCTGCGGACTTTGTGGGTTTGCATCACTATTGAACATGATCTTTTTGCAACGTTAACATGTGCATGAATAATGTGACAAAAGTTCTGTCTAAGACCCTCCCCCCCCCCCTCTCCCAGTTCGTCAACACCCTCGAGGCCACCCACGCACCTTTGTTGAGCACGTTAGAAACGCATCTTCTGAAATTTCGACACCAAAGCAGCCTGGTGCCTGCTCTAGCGCCTGAGGGTTAGGCAACTCCTTCGACAGCCCTTGGGAGGGTGCACTGTCGTCATAGTTTTTGACAGGTACATTTGTAACGTGCTCACTGAAGTTGCGAGGGTGGCACCGAGGTTGTTGCTGAACTGGAGGAGGGGGAGACGGTCTTAGAGGGTCCGATTGCCGTTTTATTCAGACACATGTTAATCTCACACTCCCGCGCGAACACGCCACAGCAAAAGGCGGAAGACAGGAGAGCCGAAAAAGCGTAAGTACCATTTGCTGTTTCGGATCATGTTCAAATTTCGTTGAATGGTTTTCAACAATCTCTAGTGGTTCCATACTGTACTCTAGAGCAAAATCTGCGGTCGGACTGCACTCCAAAGACATACGATCAGGTTCAATGGGGATGCAGTCCCACGATGTCCTTGGAGAAGGTCTGAAACGTTCGAGGGTGTCAGAAATGTTACTGGTTATCAAGAACATCCTCCTGTTGCTCATCACACTGTGAACTGTCGTTTTCGACTGCGAAATGTGCTGGAATCAGCGTACCAGGGAAATGGGTCGTTCCATTGGCGTTCTTTGTCACACCATGAGTGCTTCCCGAGCCATTCTGAGCGACGGTCTGTCTGAAACGTTTTCCTCGGCCACCTATAAGAAAACCACGTGATTTCAACGCTGGGTGTCACGATTCTGACCTCCACCTCAGAGACGTCAAAGGAAGGGGTGAAACGTGGGTGAGGATGACTGTGACGATCTTCTTATCGCGTGACACATCCACAGCGACATTGCGCAGAATTTTAATAGAATCTGGTGTCAGTGTAACATCATTAACCCGTCCTACAGCTCACATGAACTTCTGAGCTGTAACTTTTCCTTCGCATGTTTCGACATCTTGCTGTTTGAAGTATCGCCGCCCCCGAAGATGTCGTCACAGAGCGCCAGGCTTTTGGTGGATTACAGAGGAAGATTGTAGGCACCTTTGAGCTCAATTTCAAACTTATGCTTCGCAATGGGAGGCAAATACAGGATTTAGAAAAAGTTATCCATTAATTTTGTTGCGCAGTGTAAGGCAATTGCCTGTGTTTTCTGCCAATACTCTACGCTAGTCTGCAGCTCGTTGTCTGTGCCACAATGTTGTGCTCATAGCCAGGAGTTCATGTGAGCAGAGCTTAAAATCAGAGGGAGCCAACTACAGGCTGTGTGGTGCGGCTGAATCGACATCACGAATAAAATGTATGGCAGTTACGTTATGTGGGGTTGCATGAAATCAGGCGAGACACTATTTTCCAGCTATATTTACGTGCTCACTGTGCGCTCAGAATTGAAAAGATCGACGGACGTGACGCTATCGGCGGGCATACTAGAGACACTGCCCAAAACATATCTGCAAAGTAAATTTGGAAATTTGTGGTAAGGTCTTACGGGACCAAACTGCAGAGGTCACCGTTCCCTTAAACTAACTTATGCTAAGGACGACACACACACCCATGCCCGAGGGAGGACTCGAACCTCCGATGGGGTGGGGGGAGCCGCGCGGACCGTGACAAGACGCCCCAGACCACGCGACTACCCAGCGCGGCATCTGCAAAGCCTCATCGGCTTTTCACTGTGGTTTCCATTTGACGTCCGATAGGACTTTCCTGTCAAATATTCCCCGTATACCTCTATTATTAAATGTACAATTTATCAATAAACGTATCATGTATCATCTCTTTGTAAATTACTGACTGCATTTATTGTTCACCTTGACTACCAGTACAACAAATATCAACTGGGCGCACTGACGTGAGATTTGAAAGTGCCGCGTGCGCCACAGCGGTTGCGGTCGACGAAGATGCCGCTGATACCGCAGCTAGAATGCTGCTGTCTGTGGTAATGTCCGAACTACGCCACGGTTGTTCGAATGGGTACGAGAAAACTTTGTGCGAGGATTACTGGCGTATACAGCAACTGCTGGACGCCAGTTGGAACAGTTATTGTGATTGTAGCAATTTGTACAACTTGTGTAGATGATTAAAATTATCACTGTGAAACTCCCAGCGTCTAAAATGTTCAGACAACTTCCGGGAAAGCAGCGGGTGACGTCTTAGACAACCGCCGATATTTCAACGGTGCACATCCTGTCATTATCAAGGCACATATACAACTAGAGAGTGCTGTGCAACAAAATTTTAAAACCTCGGTATCTGGGGCATAAACCAAAAGACAACACATACACTCACACACACACACACACACACACACACACACACACAGGAAAACACAGTAAACATAGGCATAAACATGCAACCAAAAATGTCAACGTCAGATCTTATTGACAATGAATATTACATTGACGTGACAAAAGTCATGGGATACCTCCTAATGTCGTGTCGGACCTCCTATTTCCAGTAGTGCAGCAGCTCTACTTGGCATGGACTCAACAAGTCGCTGGAAGTCCCATGCAGAAATGTTGAGCCATGCTGCCTCTATAGCGTCCATAATTGCGAAAGTGTTGCTGCTGGAGGATTTTGTGCACGATCTAACATCTCGACTATGTCCCATTAATGTTCGATGGGATTCATGTCGGGCTATCCGAATGACCAAATCATTCGGTCGAGTTGTTCAGAATTTTCTTCAAACCAATCATAGACCATTGTGGCCCTGAGACATGGCTACTCATCATCCCTAAAAATTCCATCTTTTGGGAACATGAAGTCCATGAATGGCTGCAAATGGCATCCACGTAGCCAGTCATAACAATTTCCAGTCAATGATGGGTTCAGTTGGACCAGAGGACCCAGTCTATTCTATTTAAACACATACCATACCATTACGGAGCCACCACCAGCTTGCAGAGTGCCTTGCAAACAACGTGAGTCAATGGCTTCGTGGGATCTGCTCCACCCACGAATACCACCGTGAGCTCTTACCAGCGGTAATCGGGGCTCATCTGACCAGGTCACAGTTTCTCAATCGTCTAGGGTTCAACCAGGAGAGGCACTGCAGGCGATGTCACACCGTTAGCAAAGGCACTTGTGTTGGTCGTCTTCTCCCATAGCCAATTAACGTCACATTTCATCACACTGTCCTAACGGACGCGTTCGTCGTATGTCCCACATTGGTTTCTGCGGTTATTTCACATAGTGTTGCTTATCTGTTAGCACTGACAGCTCTACGCTCTCGGTCGTTAGGTGTGTAACGGTTGGTCAAAAAGAAGCCAGCATACGCATGAGTTTGTTTAGGAGATTCTTATTGGTCAAGTAAGTGACAACGGACAATAACGAACACTCCCACTGGCCGATAACAGTCGTGGAAAGAAGCGAAGCTGCGGTACTGTGGGGGAAGCTAGCGACAATATAGTTAATTACGGACAGATAATTGGGCCCCCTCTCTTTCTGCAGGTGTCGTGTGTTGCACGTAACACTTAAAGCTCTGTGGTGACGTCGGGAGAGATATTTTCCTATGAATACTTCGTTGACTCACAAAGCTCTGTCTCAGCCGAATTTTGTGCTGGATTTCTCGTATATCTCCGTGGTTGAGTACATGAGAAGAGCTGTTATAGTTAACGTTCTTAAGAATTTTTGAGTGCAACATTGTGCAAGTCGTCCAGCCCTGGCGAGTGTACAAAGCTATTTGTCTCAGCTATGGACACATACAGTTTTCCGCTTCACTGAAACATAGGATTGTTTTAGTCTGTTAAATTCAGTCAGAGCTCAGCTTAGTTTTTGCAGGTCAACAGGTACGAGAGGCGATGCATGCAACAGCCGACCGCCGCTGAGATTATCCCCTGATTCTGCGAAAGGTAAGTGATGCAGTGCTTAGGCGTTAAATGTTGAAGTCACTAGCGTGATTTCACTTCATGGCTGCATTAGATTGGAGCAATTATTCGCATTCCTTCGTGCCCATGTCTGCCACGTAATTGAGGTGCGATCTTGAGATTTAAATTTGAGTAAGTGATCCGGCAGATGGGAATTATTGCCCAGCTACAGTAGTTTAGTTTATATTGTAATAGGGACGTCAATTGAAATACTTTTAGTAGATTTTCGGCATTATGTTCCTTGTGTATATTTTTTATAGGCTCTTACTAGTTTGTATAGGATTTTACTAATATTACCCTTTCTGCATCCAAATGTGTATGGTAATTCATGTAATAAATTTTTTTACAGGGACAGATCACACCAAACACGCACTGGCTTGGTAGATAATGGCAATACTGCCAGGATGCTTTAGTAAGTCTTATTTTGATCGTCAGTAGGGAGGGGATAATATCTTTCTAGAAGTCAGAATTGCAAAACTTTTGCCAGCATATTTAAGTGTTATAGAACCAGCAGTATCATTTGCTAGGATTCTTATTTTATTAATAATGTGTGAGTTAGAAACACGTACAAGGTGCACTGTCCCATTTAAATGTAGATAAACATTGTTACTCTATACTTATGCTAGATCTAAGAAAGAAATTTAAAGTAAATCTATGACTTAACTGTTGAGATAGTTTAAGTTTTTAATTGGAATAAAAATATAAATTTAATATTAGACTCAGTAATTAAAGAAGCTGTGACATTTATTTGTGTTGTGTTGTATTGTGTTGTGTTGTGACTGTCTCGTTGTTGTTGGGTTGTATTGCATTCTATTCCAACAATATTTAAAAGTACTTCATTGCTTCGAAACGCTGAAATTTTCATGAGGTAATAGAATTCATACAGGACTATGTATGTTGTTTCGGAAGAGAGTTAAGTGATATGATCGAATATTAACGCGAAGTCAAGCGAGAAGATCAGACATCGTTAGAAAGATTTGGAATGGCGAATAGAAGTAGATCAGGGCAAAGCCAGGTAGTAGACGAGATAGATAGAATAGAGCGTCAATCATAACAAGAAAAAAATGGTTCAAATGGCTCTGAGCACTATGGGACTTAACTTCTGAGGTCATCAGTCCCCTAGAACTTAGAACTACTTAAACCTAACTAACCTAAGGACATCACACACATCCCTGCCCGAGGAAGGATTCGAACCTGCGACCGTAGCGGTCGCGCGGTTCCAGACTGTAGCGCCTAGAACCGCTCGGCCACTCCGGCGGCAATCATAACAAGAGCATTTACGTGAACAGCACGATTTAGAAAGGAGAATGTCACATGATGAGACAGAAACAGTTTCAAGACAATCGCACCAGGGGGCTGACAACAAACATGAAGAAGAGACAGTGCATAAAGGAGACGTGCATGCAGATGATGCTAGGTTAGAGTATGTAGAACCGCACGTAATCACTCTGCACCAACTGTCACAAGACAGGACTGAAAGAATGAGTCTCATTGTACGGCGCTCTGTTACGAACTTAATGAAACAACACAGGAAAGACCGGATAGAGGAAGACTGCTTCAAATGGCTACCAGGGGAGATACGAACGTACACGATAATCTGTTTGCAGTGTGTCAATATTTGACTCAGACGATGAAAAACGTGCAAAAGGACGTGCTGAAACAAGGACAACAAACCGAGAAGGGCATACAGAACACCGAAGGATTCATACAGAACCTAGGTAAACAGTTAAACCAAATTCGAAAGTACGCGAAAGAAACACGAGATATAATTGAAGCGCTAATGGTTGTTCACAGACAAATGCGAACGGACGCAGATATGGTTCAAAAAGACATGACGCAGTTGAATGACGAGACTTACCAGTTTAGCCGGCCGTTGTGGCCGTGCGGTTCTAGAACTTCAGTCTGGAATCGCGTGACCGCTACGGTCGCAGGTTCGAATCCTGCCTCGGGCATGGATGTGTGTGATGTCCTTAGGTTAGTTAGGTTTAATTAGTTCTAAGTTCTAGGCGACTGATGACCTCAGAAGTTAAGTCGCATAGTGCTCAGAGCCATTTGAACTTACCAGATTGTCAAAACAGTTAACCAACGGATCGATACATTTGTAACAGGAACAACTCAGAGCACAATAATTCATCGAGGAGACAACTGTACAGATAAGAGTGTCGAAAGCTGCTTTAAAGCGATTTGATAGCCTAGATCTAAAAATAGAATCGAAAACCAAGGAACAATTCCAACGGCTCATGTCGGAATTGTTGCAGTGTATTGAACGTCGAAGTGATAATGACAGCGAGTGTTTGGAGTCTATCGTGACGTCCGAATAAACACTAGATTTGAACAATAGTACTGTCAAGACGGCAGTGAAATCACCCGCCGGTGGTAATGAGACTGAAAAAGATAGCAAAAAATTTAATAGAAGCGAATTTGGCTGAACGTCTGAGTGAACGAATGTACAAAGTGACGAAACACAATGGGTACCAGCAATCAGCACACGAATTCATCAGTTGCGCAGAGACAGACGATACCTCAAGTAGAAACAGAATTACCTGGAGCGCAGCTGAGTCCAACATGTCAGGCACAAAGTGTGGCTTACGTTGATCAGAATCTAAGAGAGCAATATGCAGCACCACAACTGTTGAATCAGGTAGCAGCAAGTTGCTGTCCGGAACAGTACATGCCGTACCGTAATCAGGTGCCACTGGCGAGACTGTATAAACGTCCTGTAGTTAGCAGAACGTGCCAAGGTTGCGACCATTAGCAACGACAGATAATTCGATACGTGAGGCACAGTTTGAGGCAAAAAACTGTGTACCGTTACGACGTAGTTACACACATTTGGATGACAGCGGAAGTCTGCAATACCCGATGGCGGTACAGCTAACAGACCCAATCAATGTAGGTACGATCGGAGAGGGGATTGGTGTATTAGAACAAACACCACATTGTGTCACAACGAAATTCGACAATGATCAATTCCTCACTGTGAGAATGTTTCAACATTATAAAGAGCATGGAAATTCCTTGCATCAAAGAACGTTTAAAAATCAATTTAAAATGGGTTTACCAGAATATTTGCCTTTATCACATAAGCAAGATTTAATTTTGCTCATATAGACGGCGCTATCGCGGAAACAATGCGAAGAATAGCGCAAACCTGCAAATCCTATGATGCGTTTAAACTTCAGTTCTCTCACGATATTGGTCACACGAAATGCAGAATAGGATCAAGTATGAACTGCTTCGTTAGACGTTATGTGAAAACCCGAAAGAGAAAAGCCCAATAAAATTCTTTGAGAACATCTTAAAGAAAAATCAGTGTCTAGACAGTCAGTATAGTGATGGAGAATTGATCCCTCTAAGTACGATGAACCTCCCGTTACGGTATCAACAGTCGTCAGTAGGAAGAGGAGAAGATAAAGTGCAGGTCTTTAAGGAAATCGTCTGTGAATTAGATTTCATATTCAGTGAGGATGATACATAAAGGCTTAGAAGCCAACAAGAGAATAACGTCGATCGGCCGAGGTTTGGAAAATGGAACAACTTGAACAGTAGTAGCAATGAAAGACCGAATGCAGGACGGAACAGTGGTCGAAATGGATGAAATTGGAACTCATTACGAAATAACAATGAGTACAATAATCGGTTCTACCGAAATAATGATAATAACTGAAACGGTAATATTCATGATAGACGAAATTGATTTAAGTCATGTAATTCGAACTCGAGCAGCCCTCCTGAGGTGGCAAGAGAGCAACGGAATCTGGGAATATCAAGTTATCCAAGGAGAAGCGAACCACAACCTGAGGTTGGGATGAGGCCACCAAATCCACGTAAATGTCAAAATTAACTACCTGTGAAGGTGGGGAGCCAAGAGGATAATGCGAGACCCACTGAAATTTGTGAAGTTTCCAGTAAGCAGATTTATAGACTCATGTATGACTGAAAGAAGGAGGAAACAGTACCTAAGGCAGGAACACATAGGTCAAGAGTCACGAATAGCTTGTTGGGATACTATTGACTGGAATTTGACAGATGATGAGACTGAAGTCCCACCACTCGAGGTAATACTAATTAAGGATGACAGTGGTTTAAATTGTTTATTTCAAATATTTGATACGGAGGCTAACGAAAGCAAAGTTCATGAGGATAACTTGCGACTAACTGAAACCCAACCCGGTGTGCAATCTGAAATAAAACCAATATATATATATGGTGTATCATAATTAATGGCGGAAACGCATGCAGTTGAAAGTACATGATACTTAAGCAAAAAGAGCTTGTAGTATAAGAGATTTGTTTCACAGTATCGAAGATAAAAAGTTGCTCGTAGCTCTTAAGGTACGCATTTTCGACGCTGGGTTTTATATATATATATATATATATATATATATATATATATATATATATATATATATATATATATATATGTGTGTGTGTGTGTGTGTGTGTGTGTGTGTGTGTGTCTGTTCTTTCACCTCAAATTTATACTAAAAGCGCTTGATGGCTCCCGTCTATGGTAGAAATATTCCTCCATTGCTGCATAGTAGCCTCTCTAGTCCCCATATATACAGGGTGTTACAAAAAGGTACGGTCAAACTTTCAGGAAACATTCCTCACACACAAAGAAAGAAAATATGTTATGTGGACATGTGTCCGGAAACGCTTACTTTCCATGTTAGAGCTCATTTTATTACTTCTCTTCAAATCACATTAATCATGGAATGGAAACACGCAGCAACAGAACGTACCAGCGTGACTTCAAACACTTTGTTACAGGAAATGTTCAAAATGTCCTCCGTTAGCGAGGATACATGCATCCACCCTCCGTCGCATGGAATTCCTGATGCGCTGATGCAATCCTGGAGAATGGCGTATTGTATCACAGCCGTCCACAATACGAGCAGGAAGAGTCTCTACATTTGGTACCGGGGTTGCGTAGACAAGAGCTTTCAAATGCCCCCATAAATGAAAGTCAAGAGGGTTGAGGTCAGGAGAGCGTCGAGGCCATGGAATTGGTCCGCCTCTACCAATCCATCGGTCACCGAATCTGTTGTTGAGATGCGTACGAACACTTCGACTGAAATGTGCAGGAGCCCCATCGTGCATGTTGTGTCGTACTTGTAAAGGCACATGTTCTAGCAGGACAGGTAGAGTATCCCGTATGAAATCATGATAACGTGCTCCATTGAGCGTAGGTGGAAGAACATGGGGCCCAATCAAGACATCACCAACAATATCTGCCCAAACATTCACAGAAAATCTGTGTTGATGACGTGATTGCACAATTGCGTGCGGATTCTCGTCAGCCCACACATGTTGATTGTGAAAATTTACAATTTGATCACGTTGGAATGAAGCCTCATCCGTAAAGAGAACATTTGCACTGAAATGAGGATTGACACATTGTTGGATGAACCATTCGCAGAAGTGTACCCGTGGAGGCCAATCAGCTGCTGATAGTGCCTGCACACTCTGCACATGGTACGGAAACAACTGGTTCTCCCGTAGCACTCTCCATACAGTGACGTGGTCAACGTTACCTTGTACAGCAGCAACTTCTCTGACGCTGACATTAGGGTTATCGTCACCTGCACGAAGAATTGCCTCGTCCATTGCAGGTGTCCTCGTCGTTCTAGGTCTTCCCCAGTCGCGAGTCATAGGCTGGAATGTTCCGTGCTCCCTAAGACGCCGATCAATTGCTTCGAACGTCTTCCTGTCGGGACACCTTCGTTCTGGAAATCTGTCTCGATACAAACGTACCGCACCACGGCTATTGCCCCGTACTAATCCATACATCAAATGGGCATCTGCCAACTCCGCATTTGTAAACATTGCACTGACTGCAAAACCACGTTCGTGATGAACACTAACCTGTTGATGCTACGTACTGATGTGCCTCATGCTAGTACTGTAGAGCAATAAGTCGCATGTCAACACAAGCACCGAAGTCATTACCTTCCTTCAATTGGGCCAACTGGCAGTGAATCGAGGAAGTACAGTACATACTGACGAAACTAAAATGAGCTCTAACATGGAAATTAAGCGTTTCCGTACACATGTCCACATAACATCTTTTCTTTATTTGTGTGTGAGGAATGTTTCCTGAAAGTTTGGCCGTACCTTTTTGTGTGCTCCCTGCAGCCGTTGGATAAGCAGCTGCCAGCAGCAAGTCGTATACTCCTAGCTCAATCATTTGCTACATAGTTTAATTCTTAATTTCTTTGCGTGTTTTTGGTACTTGCATTGTTTACTTCATAAATTTCGGGCGTATTATAGTATTTGAGAGTGTAGCATCGCGTTTTAGTACCTGAATAGTGTAAATTCGCGTAGTCTCCTTCCGCCGCCAAGCAGTGTCAGCAGTGCGCAAGGAGCAGCATTACTGCATTTACTAGGCAATCTTGTATTTTAATAACCATTGAAATTTTGTCGATTTGTTTGCGCTCTCTGTAGATTAGTTCAGACGTTCTTTGCAAAACAGTTTTTAGCATGGATAGGGACTGCAACTGCTGTGTTCGGATGCAGGCTGAGTTGGCATCCCTTCGCTCCCAGCTTCAGGCAGTGTTGGCTTCGGTCACACAGCTTGAGGCTGTTGCCAATGGGCATCACTGTGGGGGGCCGGATGGGGGTTTGTCGGGGACGGCCAGCTCGTCCCACGCATCCCCTGATCGGACTACGACTGTGGTTGCCCGGGATACTGCCGGCATTGAGGCTGATCCCTCACCTGTGGTAGAGTGGGAGGTCGTCTCAAGGTGTGGCAGGGGGCGAAAGACATTCCGGAGGGCTGAACGGAAAGCCTCTCCAGTTTGTCTGACGAACCGGTTTCAGGCTCTGTCTCAGGCTGATACTGATCTTCGGCCTGACATGGCTGCTTGTCCTGTTCCAAAGGTTGCCCCTCAGTCTGCAAGATCCGGGCAGTCGCAGAGGGTGGGCTTACTGGTGGTTGGGAGCTCCAACGTCAGGCGCGTAATGGGGCCCCTTAGGGAAATGGCAGCAAGAGAGGGGAAGAAAACCAATGTGCACTCCGTGTGCATACCGGGGGGAGTCATTCCAGATGTGGAAAGGGTCCTTCCGGATGCCATGAAGGGTACAGGGTGCACCCATCTGCAGATGGTCGCTCATGTCGGCACCAATGATGTGTGTCGCTATGGATCGGCGGAAATCCTCTCTGGCTTCCGGCGGCTATCTGATTTGGTGAAGACTGCCAGTCTCGCTAGCGGGATGAAAGCAGAGCTCACCATCTGCAGCATCGTCAACAGGACTGACTGCGGACCTTTGGTGCAGAGCCGAGTGGAGGGTCTGAATCAGAGGCTGAGACGGTTCTGCGACAGTGTGGGCTGCAGATTCCTCGACTTGCGCCATAGGGTGGTGGGGTTTCGGGTTCCGCTGGATAGGTCAGGAGTCCACTACACGCAACAAGCGGCTACACGGGTAGCAGGGGTTGTGTGGCGCGGGCTGGGCGGTTTTTTTAGGTTAGATCGCCTTGGGCAAGTACAGAAAGGGCAACAGCCTCAACGGGTGCGGGGCAAAGTCAGGACATGCGGGGACCAAGCAGCAATCGGTATTGTAATTGTCAACTGTCGAAGCTGCGTTGGTAAAGTACCAGAACTTCAAGCGCTGATAGCAAGCACCGAAGCTGAAATCGTTATAGGTACAGAAAGCTGGCTTAAGCCAGAGATAAATTCTCCCGAAATTTTTACAAAGGTACAGACGGTGTTTAGAAAGGATAGATTGCATGCAACCGGTGGTGGAGTGTTCGTCGCTGTTAGTAGTAGTTTATCCTGTAGTGAAGTAGAAGTGGATAGTTCCTGTGAATTATTATGGGTGGAGGTTACACTCAACAACCGAACTAGGTTAATAATTGGCTCCTTTTACCGACCTCCCGACTCAGCAGAATTAGTGGCAGAACAACTGAGAGAAAATTTGGAATACATTTCACATAAATTTTCTCAGCATGTTATAGTCTTAGGTGGAGATTTCAACTTACCAGATATAGACTGGGACACTCAGATGTTTAGGACGGGTGGTAGGGACAGAGCATCGAGTGACATTATACTGAGTGCACTATCCGAAAATTACCTCGAGCAATTAAACAGAGAACCGACTCGTGGAGATAACATCTTGGACCTACTGATAACAAACAGACCCGAACTTTTCGACTCTGTATGTACAGAACAGGGAATCAGTGATCATAAGGTCGTTGCAGCATCCCTGAATATGGACGTTAATAGGAATATAAAAAAAGGGAGGAAGGTTTATCTGTTTAGCAAGAGTAACAGAAGGCAGATTTCAGACTACCTAACAGATCAAAACGAAAATTTCTGTTCCAACACTGACAATGTTCAGTGTTTATGGAAAAAGTTCAAGGCAATGGTAAAATGCGTTTTAGACAGGTACATGCCGAGTAAAACTGTGAGGGACGGGAAAAACCCACCGTGGTACAACAACAAAGTTAGGAAACTACTGCGAAAGCAAAGAGAGCTCCACTCCAAGTTTAAACGCAGCCAAAACCTCTCAGACAAACAGAAGCTAAACGATGTCAAAGTTAGCGTAAGGAGGGCTATGCGTGAAGCGTTCAGTGAATTCGAAAGTAAAATTCTATGTACCGACTTGACAGAAAATCCTAGGAAGTTCTGGTCTTCCGTTAAATCAGTAAGTGGCTCGAAACAGCATATCCAGACACTACGGGATGATGATGGCATTGAAACAGAGGATGACACGCGTAAAGCTGAAATACTAAACACCTGTTCCCAAAGCTGTTTCACAGAGGAAGACCGCACTGCAGTTCCCTCTCTAAATCCTCGCACAAACGAAAAAATGGCTGACATCGAAATAAGTGTCCAAGGAATAGAAAAGCAACTGGAATCACTCAATAGAGGAAAGTCCACTGGACCTGACGGGATACCAATTCGATTCCACACAGAGTACGCGAAAGAACTTGCCCCCCTTCTAACAGCCGTGTACCGCAAGTCTCTAGAGGAACGGAGGGTTCCAAATGATTGGAAAAGAGCACAGATAGTCCCAGTCTTCAAGAAGGGTCGTCGAGCACATGCGCAAAACTATAGACCTGTATCTCTGACGTCGATCTGTTGTAGAATTTTAGAACATGTTTCTTGCTCGAGTATCATGTCGTTTTTTGGAAACCCAGAATCTGCTATGTAGGAATCAACATGGATTCCAGAAACAGCGATCGTGTGAGACCCAACTCGCTTTATTTGTTCATGAGACCCAGAAAATATTAGATACAGGCTCCCAGGTAGATGCCATTTTTCTTGACTTCCGGAAGGCGTTCGATACAGTTCCGCACTGTCGCCTGATAAACAAAGTAAGAGCCTACGGAATATCAGACCAGCTGTGTGTCTGGATTGAAGAGTTTTTAGCAAACAGAACACAGCATGTTGTTATCAATGGAGAGACGTCTACAGACGTTAAAGTAACCTCTGGCGTGCCACAGGGGAGTGTTATCGGACCATTGCTTTTCACAATATATATAAATGACCTAGTAGATAGTGTCGGAAGTTCCATGCGGCTTTTCGCGGATGATGCTGTAGTATACAGAGAAGTTGCAGCATTAGAAAATTGTAGCGAAATGCAGGAAGATCTGCGGCGGATAGGCACTTGGTGCAGGGAGTGGCAACTGACCCTTAACATAGACAAATGTAATGTATTGCGAATACATAGAAAGAAGGATCCTTTATTGTATGATTATATGATAGCGGAACAAACACTGGTAGCAGTTACTTCTGTAAAATATCTGGGAGTATGCGTGCGGAACGATTTGAAGTGGAATGATCATATAAAATTAATTGTTGGTAAGGCGGGTACCAGGTTGAGATTCATTGGGAGAGTGCTTAGAAAATGTAGTCCATCAACAAAGGAGGTGGCTTACAAAACACTCGTTCGACCTATACTTGAGTATTGCTCATCAGTGTGGGATCCGTACCAGATCGGTTTGACGGAGGAGATAGAGAAGATCCAAAGAAGAGCGGCGCGTTTCGTCACAGGGTTATTTGGTAACCGTGATAGCGTTACGGAGATGTTTAATAAACTCAAGTGGCAGACTCTGCAAGAGAGGCGCTCTGCATCGCGGTGTAGCTTGCTCGCCAGGTTTCGAGAGGGTGCGTTTCTGGATGAGGTATCGAATATATTGCTTCCCCCTACTTATACCTCCCGAGGAGATCACGAATGTAAAATTAGAGAGATTCGAGCGCGCACGGAGGCTTTCAGACAGTCGTTCTTCCCGCGAACCATACGCGACTGGAACAGGAAAGGGAGGTAATGACAGTGGCACGTAAAGTGCCCTCCGCCACACACCGTAGGGTGGCTTGCGGAGTATAAATGTAGATGTAGATATATACATACATATATATATATATATATATATATATATATATATATATATATATATATATATATATATAGCATGGGATTATGACGCCATAGTGGCAGTGTACACTTGCGATTATGGATAAATTTTTCCAGTAAATAATGGGGAAGTAGTTAATGTAAGAGGAGATGAAGCTGTCGACGTACATCCACCAAAAAGTTCGATTTCTGGTATTAAGAAGGTTAACCGATTTGGTTATGACGCGATTGAAAAAGTGCTGATGCAAGAAGATGTAATGGATTTATCTCCTGAAGTACGCTGGATAATTAATGCTCAAATCAGAAATATCGTCGTTAATGCAGTGGTTGATAGTGGTAGTGAAGTGACTACCATTTCTGAACAATTGTTCAATCTCTGTAATCTCATAAAAAGAAAAAAGAAACAAACGTTCCAAAGCACAATATCCTGTAGGTACAACACTCTCGCCAAGTAGAAGGAATTGAAACGTATGCAGTTTTTGAGAAGGGAGAGAGAATGTGCTGTAGCCTATCTCCGGTGTTATTCATTCTGCTCTCGGAGCAAGCAGCAAAGGAGAGGAAAACCTGCTGAGGGAATCAAAGTTCAGATTTAAGACATTAAACTTTCAGATTTACAGATGATATTATAATTGATTTAGAGACTGCGAAAGACTTGCAATAGCAGCTGAACGGTATAGATAGTACCCAGAAAAGAGGTTATAAGATGAACATTAACAAAAGTAAAACAAGGGTAATTGAATGTACTCGAATTAGGAAATGAGACACTAAAAGTTGTAGATGAGTTCTGCAAAATAAATATTGACAGGCTATGTAGAGAGGATATAAAATGGCAACAGTAAGAAACGCATTTCTAAAAAAGAAAAGTTTATTGACATCTAACATTAGTTATAGTGTTAGGAAATCTTTTATGAATGTTATTTTCTGGAGTGTAGCCATGAATGGAAGTGAAACATGGACGATAGGCAGTTCAGACAAGAAGACAGAAATTTCTGAAATTTGGTGCTGTAGAAGAATGTTGAAGATTAGATGGGTAGAGCGAATAACAAACGAGGAAGTACTGAATTGAACTGACGAAGAAAGGAATTTATGGCACTATTTCACTAAGAGTAGAGATCAGTTAATAGAACACATTCTGAGGCATCAGGGAATTGTCAGTTTAGCAGTGGAAGGACTTATGGAGGTAAAAGTTGTAGAGGGAGACCATGTGTTTACTAGCTACCAATCTCTTTTGATGCAAATATCTTGGAACCAGAACTTAAATGTACGATTGGATTTACCTGATTTCGTACCGTCAGATGTAGTCTAGAGACTGATTGCACACTGCTGCAAAACTGTACTTATTTTATAAGATTACAAGTCTGCATCGTCTTTGCGGAATTGTTAACTGTGCTTTAAATAAAAGGATGTATTTAAGGTTGAATAACCAGGAAATAACGGAAGAGTTCATAAATAAAAGAATGTAGCTTGAGTTGTTTATAAGAAATGAGGAACGTGATACAGTTAAATCCTCTGAATTTCAGCTGTTTATTCACTAAAACACCACAGTTCTTGTGACAATAGTTATTGTCAAACTTAATTCCCAAAACAGATTCAAAGTATCTCACTCAATATTTGTTCCGTTGTCAAAATTCTAAATGCGTATTAACACAAAGGCCGATGTACGTGAGGTTAATATTATGGAAATGGAAGAGGACTTAAAGAAAAAAAAGCACTTTGTCATCAGGTCACAAGTCGCCCATCGGGACCATCCGACCGCCGTGTCATCCTCAGCTTAGGATGCAGGTAGGAGGGGCGTTTGGTCAGCACACCGCTCTCCTGGTCGTTATGATGGTCTTCTTTGACCCGAGCCGCTACTATTCGGTCGAGTAACTCCTCAATTACATTCACAAGGCTGAGTGCACCCCGAAAAATAAAAACAGCGCATGGCGACCAGGTTGGTCACCCATCTAAGTGCCGATCACGCCCGACACAGCTTAACTTCGGTAATGTGACGGGAACCGGTGCATCCACCGCCGCAAGGCCGTTGCCAAGAGGACGTAGCTGAAGTTTAAATGGGAGATATTACACTGCGTGAAGAATTTGACAGAGCACTGAAAGACCTAAGTCGAGTAGACAATATTCCATTAGAACTACTGATAGCCTTGGGAAGGCCAGCCATGACGAAACTCTACCATCTGGTGAGCAAGATGTATAAGACAGGCAAAATTACCTCAGATTTCAAGAAGGACATAGTAATTTCAATCTCAAAGAAAGCAGTTGTTGACAGATGTGAAAATTACCGAACTATCAGTTTAATAACTCACGGCTGCAAAATACTAACACTAATTCTTTAAAGACGAATGGAAAAACTGGAAGAAGCCAACCTCGGGGAAGATCAGTTTCGATTCTTTAGAAATGTAGGAACACGCGAGGCAATTCCGACCCTACGACTTATCTCTGAACATAGGTTAAGGAAAGGCAAACCTCTGTTTATAGCATTTGCAGACTTAGAGAAAGCTTTTGACAATGTTGACTGGAATACTGTCTTTCAAGTTCTGAAGGTGACAGTGGTAAAATACAAGGAGCGAAAGGCTATTTACAGTTTGTACAGAAACTAGATGGCAGTTGTAAGAATCGAGGTGCATGAAAGGGAAGCAGTGCCCGAGAAGGGAGTGAGACAGGGTTGTAGCCTATAACCGATGTTATACAATCTCTATACTGAGCAAGCAGTAAAGGAAACAGAAGAAAAGTTTGGAGTAGGAATTAAAATCCATGGAGAAGAAACAAAAACTTTGAGGTTTGCCGATAGCATTGTAACTCTGTCAGAGACAGCAAAGGACATGTAAGAGCAGTTGAACGGAATGGACAGTGTCTTCAAAGGAGGATATAAGAAGCACATCAACAAAAGCAAAACGAGGATGATGGAATATAGTCGAATTGAAGAAGATGATACTGAGGAAATCAGATTAGGAACTGAGACACTTAAAGTAGTAGTATTTAGGGAACAAAATAAATGATGATGGTAGAAGTTGAGAGGATATAAAATGTAGACTGCCTATGGCAAGGAAAGCGTTTCTGAAGAAGAGAAATTTCGTAACGTCGGGTATAGATTTAAGTGTCAGGAAGTCTTTTCTGAAACTATTTGTATGGAGTGTAGCTATGTATCGAAGTGAAACATGGACGATAAATAGTTTAGACAAGAAGAGAATAGAAGCCTTTGAAATGTGATGCTACAGAATAATGCTGTAGTTTAGATAGGTACATCACGTAACTAGTGAGGAGATACTGAATAGAATTGGGAGAATAGGAATTTGTGGTACAACTTGACTAGGGGAAGGGATCGGTTGGTAGGACACATTCTGAGGCATCAAGGGCTCACCAGTTCAGTACTGGAGGGAAGCGTGGAGGGTAAAAACCGTACAAGAGGACCAAGAGATGAATACAGTAAGCAGATTCAGAAGGATGTAGGTTGCAATAGTTACTCGGAGATGAAGAAGCTGGCACAGGAAAGAGTAGCATGGAGAGCTGCATCAAACAAGTCTCTGGACTGAAGATCACAACACAATAACAATAACACACTTCCCTATAAAACTTTGCAGTGCATCTACAGCCACACTACCTAAAGATTATAGTCACGATAAACTCGCGAAATCGTCAAAGTCCCAAAACTTTAATTCTGCGGTCATTTGCCGGCCAAAAATCTATCACACAAGCATAAGCAAATCGTGCCCTGGAGACAGCTCTAGCGTGTCTCCAACACAAGTTACCTTACTCTTCAGAATCCACCCTACTAGTTTTAATACACACCGCATACAGTGCCTTGTCCCCACTATTTCTTTCATTGTGCTTCCTATTGACTGCCGCTATAACGCCTCCCTACAATGCCACTCCGTCGTAGTGACGTCCGTTATTATTACAAAATTTTTCACAACTTAGAGCCAATTTGTCAACATTAATTAAAAAGAGATACATGGTAAATCGTGCTCAAACACTGATCGGAAGGACATCAAACAGTATATATTTAAACTGAATGACACCTCATAGTGTTTTGCTTACATGACTTACGCTCAGTGACAAATGTCATGGGTTAGCGATCTGCACATAGATGGCGGTAATGTCTCGTACACAAGTTATAAAAGGGTAGTGCATTGGCGGAGGTATCATTCGTACTCAGGTAATTCACGTGAAAAGATTTCTGACGTGATTATGGCCGCAATACGGGAATTAACAGACTTTCAACGAGGAATAGTAGTTGGAGATAGACATATGGGACAATTAATTTCGGAAATTGTTATGGAATTTAGTATTCCGAGATCCACAGTGTCAAGAATGTGCCGAGAATACGATATCTTAGGCATTACTTCTCACCACGGATAATGCAGTGGCCGATGGCCTTCACTTAACGACGGAGAGCAGCGGCGTTTGTTTAGCGTTGTGAGCGCTAACATGCAAGCAGCACTGGGAGAAACAATCTCAGAAATCAATGTTGGACGTACGAAGAACTTATTCATTAGAATAGTTTAGTAAAATTTGGTGTTAATGGGTTGTGGCAGCAGATGACCGACGCGAGGGCCTTTGCTGACAGCACGACGTCACCTACAGCGCCTCTCGTAAGTTCGTGATCATATCGGTTGGACACTAGAAGACAGGAAAATCGTGGTCTGGTCTGATGAGTCCCGATATCACCTAGTAAGAGCTGATGGTAGGGTTCGAGAGTGGCGGAGAGTCCACAAAGCCATGGACCCAAGTTGTCAACAAAGTCACTGTGCAAGCTAGTGGTGGCTCCATAATGGTGTGGGTTGTGCTTACATGGAATGGACTATGTTCTCTGGTCCAACTGAATCAATCGTTGACTGGAAATGGTTATGTTCGACGTTTTGGAGACCATTTGCAGCAAACAACGATGTAATTTTTATGGATGACAATGTGCCATGTCATCAGGCCACAACCGTTTGCGATTGGTTTGAAGATCATTCGCCGGCCGTCGTGGCCGAGCGGTTCTAGGCGCTACAGTCTGGAACCGCGCGACCGCTACTGTCGCAGGTTCGAATCCTGCCACGGACATGGATGTGTGTGATGTCCTTAGGTTGGTTAGGTTTAAGTAGTTCTAAGTTCTAGGGGACTGGTGACCTCACCAGCTAAGTCCCATAGTGCTCAGAGCCATTTGAACCATTTTGAAGAACATTCTGGACAGCTCGAGCGAATGATTTGGTCACCCAGATCGCCGGAAATGTGTCGCCCGACATGAATCCCATCGAACATCTATGGGACATAATCGAGAGGTCAGTTTGTGCACAAAATCCTGCACTGGTAACACTTTCGCAATTATGGACGGCGGTAGAGGCTAGAGGCAGCATGGTTCAGTATTTCAGCAGGGGACACCCATCGACTTGTAGAGTTCAAGCCACGTCGAGTTGCTGCAGTACGCCGGGCAAAAGGAAGTCCGAGATGATATTAGGAGGTATCCCATGACCTTTGTCGCCTCAGTGTATTTTGTTAATAACTTACTACATAATGTTCTGCATATTTTTAATATGAAGCTCTGTTATTGAATCTTAGAAAGTAATATGTTTCGTTTTGCATGGTGTGGTATGTGCAGTACATGTTGGTAAGTATGAATCGGTGGAAATTCCACCTCAGTCGGCTTCCACGCGAATACGTGCTGCGGGTCGCCGCTGCCTGCGTGCTTGGCCACGTGGGCCTTTCCAGATTATCTGCTGCTACCTGCTCAGGGCGCAGGACCCATTCCTCCAGCAGTTAGAAAAATGGGACCCGTTCTTCCGGAGCCTGCAAGGGTCCGGAAAAGCATGGGACCCATTTATCCCGTTTCAAGCAGGTAGACGTATCTTTCGCATCTGATGACTGCCCTTCAGCGCATCGGAAGATGAGGCCGGAGTGTGTTGGCCAGCCCGTGGAATCGGTAGCGTTCTCGCGCGGGCTTTCTCTGTCCAGAAAACAGCGGTCATACCGGTCTATTCTTCAGTCTAAACTTTATGAATACTCCAGGTAAGCAAAACTTTCTAGCGTATGTACTTATAGCAGAAGCTGTAAAACTTACTCGTGTTTATCATGAATATGTTAAATATGACATGGAGATTTCACTTTTTACACGTCAAGTTGCATTAGACTGCAAAAGGTCCGTAAAACGGCTGGATTTTACTAGCACAATAGCAATGAAACACAGAAATCTTCTGAAATTTCTCCTAGAAAATACCTGATATAATAAGTGTGCCATGAGGATCTTCAATTTAGGTTGAGAAGTGTGAGGATTACCGCTAAGATCTTTGACATGTCATGCTAGTTTTCTGAAAACGAAAGTAGGAGAATACTATAGACCTTCCTGCACAAGGGTCAGAAAAGTGTAATCCAAATGCAGATCGAATTTTTGTCTAGTATTAATTGAATGGAAGCTGTTAATTGTTGGGAATAACGTCATGTTGTCAAAAACAAACTTCATTAAGGAAAATGCACGTTCAGAATATCTCTTCGTTTACCGTTACCAAGGGCGCATCACAAGGAGGCGTATTGATTTACACCCCAAAAATATTTACCTATTTAATTTTTTTGTGTTTTGAAATATATTTACAAAATTTCTTCATTTATATCCTAAGACGTACATACAAATCTAAAATCACATTTTTTGCTATTTTTTCTTTTTTCTTTCTTTTTTGTGCTGTGTAATTCATGTTTTGATCTTGCAGGAAACCGATTGCACATACTGAAACCTGGAAATTTTTCCAGGTTTGAAATCTGCAACTTGCTGTATTATGAATTTCACGTCTGGACAGTTAATTTCCTTTCCTTGGCTTTTGACGAATTTATTGCGATTTTAGAGTCGAGATTAATTTGCTTCATCACCATAAGAAATCTGTAAAGGTCTGCACTACAGGAATAGAACTATTGTATTTGCGGCGGAAAGTTTCACAAGCATCGGTGGTTGGCTGTCTATTATAGCGCTAAATAATCACAAAACGTTTGCAGTTTTTTCGATGCAGGCATCGCTGACATAAAATCCTACACAAAAGAGTCACATACCATATCAGGATCCAACGTTGGCAAATCAAATGCGTAAGAAAGAAACCTTTCAATTTCATTTCTTGCGTAAAAGTAATGTGCAGGTCACAATGTTGGTATTTTTCCTCACCAGCTCTGGATTGAGAAATGAAATCACATTCTTGGATTCTTACAGCGGTCCAGATTTCACTTCCAGCTTTCATTATGCTGTCTTCAAGGTCTGAAAACGACGTTGGTTGTGAAAATTTCAGGCTTAGATCATTACAGTTATCGACAATTCTTTGAAAGACATACTGATATGAGTTTTCTTGTCGTTCAATAAAGAGAAAACCATTGGAATGTAATCTCCATTAACTACCTCGAGTATTGTAAACAGCTGACAAAAAACTGTTGTGCAACACTTGAATGTTTAATCAACATATATTGTGTCACACTGAGTAAGTATTCTAAGGCTTTCAGAGTCACAAAATACTACAACTTTTTCTTGGCATTATTTTCTAGAAAGAAATTTTTCTCGTATTTAGTTTCCACATTTCACGTGTTGATATCACACTTGTCTGCAATTTCTGCCTAGCTTTGTAAATATGTTTACGAAAGCTGTCGACATATCTGATTGTTATTTCTTGTGTATCTCCTCCTTTAATCTGAGTGTAGATTAGCTTTGATGGTCTCTCACAAATATCTTCTGAGCCTTTTCTCTTCAGGTTATAAAGTCTGAATTTTGTCGCAATGTATCTCCGCGTAATTGTGGTCTTTTTTTTTTTTTTTTTTTTTTTGTCTCGAATCTCCGCAACATGTAGCTCCTCAACAGGAACAGTGTAATGAAGCTTTTACAACCCCAGCAGACCGCGGTCAGAATAACAGCAGTCCTTTCATATTCCCGCACTGAGGAATACGACAGTATCTTTTACTCCTCCAAAAGTTTTCTAAACCAGGCAGAGAACTCGCAGCTTAAGATTCACACTCTTTTAAGTGCCTGCCTTTGGCGTTCTCGTTGAAATTTTGTCAACACACTGAAGAACACGCACGCAGGAGTTCTCCATCGGCCATTTGCGTGTCCTGAAATGTCTGTCCTATACAATTCGAACCTCATTCACTGGACTATAATTACCAGACACTCAAAACAAAAAAGCCCTCACTTGTCCATTATGTAATCTTTTAAAATTCCAAATACGCATTTGCCCACTACGAAGTAGAGATGACTTAGTATCAAACTCGCCTCAAACATCATCTCTGCATTCTACTCGGACATATGTATGAACTGAATAAAATTCACTATTAATGAGACACTGCGGAGGTTTTGTCAATCAGCATGCCTCATGTGTGTAACAAAAGCTACACATTCTTGCAGAATTACTATTTTTCCCTTAAAATGCAAAAAATATTATTTCCATCGAGGGTACTATATTAAAATATTTGATTTGTAACAGGTAGCAATCCAAGTAAGCATAAAATTAACCTTAACTCTTGGAGGTGCCTCATTTTGCAATTCTGTGGTGGGTCGCACTTCCGCCCTATCACAGGGACTTTTCGTAGCCGTGAGCTTCCTATTGAGGAATGACAGTGTTCATCATTGTCTATCTGCACCTGAGCGCCAAATCGTCTTAAATTCCCTAAATATTAAATAAAATTTTAGCCCTAGTTTCTACCACAATGAAAAAAAAAAAAAAACGAGCAACGAAAATCTAGATTCTGAGCTTCAGGTAGACCGATCAGGAATTACACTTCACTAAATATTTCGAAGCAATTCCCTCTCCCAAGTTACATGAGACGAGATATCCCATAAGGAGGGAAGACGTCCTAGCATGCACACTGCAGCGAAGTTTAATGAACTAAACAGCTGCATGAAAACCATTTATTCACGAAGATAGAGCGAACTCCTCTCCTGAACTCCATTTAACGTAGAACACACAGAAAAACCTAACACAATGGTTCCTTACAAAATGTACTAAGTTAACGATCATTATTATTCAACGAAGACTGGGTTGACTACGGAATGCAACATGGACGCGCAACTGATCACACAAAATGATTCAAACTCACAGAATATTCGAAAGTAAAGTTCGCCATTTCCCAATAACGATTGAATCGTGAAAGCCGATTTATTACTTGCACGGAAAATAATCATGAAAGTTAACTGGGCATACGATGCATGAAGTGAATCATGACCAAATAAAGAACATCCTCGGCTTCATCTGAATCAAAGAAAAACGGAAGCAGAAATATCACTCGTGAGAACCCCACAGTGCTCTTAATGGTAGAGATTAATCGTTATAGAGAATCCTAACTAAAAACTGAATTAACTCCCACTCAAAACCGCCTTTCAGGTACACACAGAAGCAACACATCATATTTACGGAACAGCGACACTCTGCTGCAACTCGTCTCGACTGCGCCCTGGTAACTTTTGTCCAAAATCCAAACTGCCTCACCTCTATGTATAGAGAGCGAACAGACTTGGTGGGCGTGCACTGACTGAGCTTACCAAACGTCCGGGATTAGCCCGGACAGTCCTGGTTCTTTCGTGCTGTTCAGGATAATGTCTTAGGTTGCAAAAATGTCCAGGATTTGAGAATTTTACGACTGGTGGGGATTTATTTTAACTTTAGACCTATATGTTCGAGATCGCCTTTTTAAACATTACCTTACAGCCGCGCATCTCCCAGCCGACCTCAAAGCAAGAGGTGATGTCGATTAGGTGGTGGTGGGGTGGGGGGGGGTTGTAGATAGCAGTGGAATGAAGACGATTCTAGCATAATTTTGGAATAAAAGTAATATCAAATTAATTAAGTTGATCAATTAATAATCCGTCCTCCTCGGGCATTCCACAGCCCATGGGGAGGAGGGGGGGGGGGAGATCACTCAATCACCCATTTCCGAAATCCCCAGCATCCCCCCCCCCCACCTAAATCATCCTTTTCCCTCCCTTCCTGCCCCCCCACCAGACCTCTTGGAAAAAATTGGCGGGAAAAACAGTTTGGTCTATGCTGACCTGTTGGACTCAAAGGGTTTGAATATTGGTGGTAAATTCTAAATTTTGGTGGGAAACAGAACTGATAATTACCCTGCACACTTGGTATGTGATCTAGTTCACAAAACCACTAGAAACTCAAATTTTTGGCGGGAAGCACTCGCCTGTGCCCTAATTACAGATCATCAGTGACATGATACAATACTGTAATTTGTATTGCAGAAGATATATTGTTTCTCTATAAAATTCGAACTGCGTTTTCTTTATTTAATCAGTTTGTGGAAGACAGGCTCCTCCCCTCCCCTCCCATACTTGTAAATTGACAGGAAAAATCGCTTTTTCTGCTGAGCTGTTTATATGTTATCTTGTTCGAAAATGCTTCCTAAATTTTTTTCTTGTGCATGTGCTCACCTTGACGTATTGACCTAGTTCATATTACTGCTACCAGAAGGCACTCGAAATTGTGACATTATTGGTGAAAAAATTTACAGGAACCAATAGGAATGCTTATACAGCGGGAAAACCCGGGCCTGAAGGTTGAGTCATGTCGGGTATTGTTCACATCCCTCACGACCACCCACATACAAAACGCAGGTGGGAAGACAGGGAATCCTTTTGTCGGCATTCACCAGTCCTCCCGGAAAAAACCTGTTGTCACCTATTTCAAAGCTGGTGTGAAATCCTCTAGCGATGGGTATAGCTCACCAAGTCCACGTTCCAGTAATGTCTCTGCCGATGAGTAACGTCCAGTCTAGTCCAGCGCCATGTAGTAGCTGAAGAGCAGAAGCCTTTCTTTCTACCTTCTGGTCTCATATGGCAGGCTAAGCCGCGGCTTCCAGTTGGCCGAGCCCTCATGACCACCCCTACGCTGGCCACGGCCGGGGTCCCTAAGTCCTAGAATACTGCGGTGACAAGCAGGTGTGGCTTTGTCATAGAGTTTTAACTGCAATTCCACTCGAGACATAGACTCTACAGTTTTAAAGACCGGGGTCCCTAAGTCCTAGAATACTGCGTGACAAGCAGGTGTGGCTTGGTCATAGAGTTTGAACTGCAATTCCACCCGAGACATAGACTCTACAGTTTTAAAGACCCGCTTTATCCAATCCGAGACGGTGATGTTGTTGTCCATACACCTCGAATATATATCGTGAAACGTAGATTCCTCCCTTTTATGTGCCTTATTTTCGAAGACAGAAGAAATAGGACCATACATTCGTTTTCACTCCGCTAAAATCTCGTTACTTGTTGATTCCTAGTGTGAAAATCCTGTACAACAGTATGGCATAGGATATATTTTCTCTAAGTATTCTTCATCCGATAAAAATACCTGTCCTTATCAGCTTAATATCTGTTACGTCCAGCATTACTGGACTGGAATATGAAACTCATTTTTGGCTCATGACGGAGTGCTAAGAACATACTCATCCTCTGACAGGGATACCTTTTCACTTTGGAACTCCCTTAAGGTAGTCAAATGCAACGCACGTACGAAATCTCTTAAGGCAGCCAAATGGTTCAAATGGCTCGGAGCACTATGGGACTTAACTTCTGAGGTCATCAGTCCCCTAGAACTTAGAACTACTTAAACCTAATTAACCTAAGGACATCACACACATCCATACCTGAGGCAGGATTCGAACCTGCGACCGCAGCGGTCGCGCAGCGGCTCCAGACTGTAGCGCCTAGAACCGCTCGGCCACTCTGGCCGTCGGCAGCCAAATACCAGCACAGAGGAGTTGTAAGTATCAGGTTACTACTACGTATCACTTTATAAATTTATTAATATTACAATAGCCATCTCTCCCTAAGTAAACATGAGACTAAAATATCGCTAAAAGATCTCACCGCGGTGAAAAAACGCCTGATTAGTGCTCCAACCCGCGAATAATAACTGTGGCACTCACGCCCTTGCTCCCACTCGACTGGTGGCACGTCATTGATTGACTAATTAATTAAATTGATCTTGATGATTCCTTCACACGGTGAGTAATGTTTTTCTTGCAGTCAGATTACACTCGGCAAGTAACTCAAATGGGAATCCCAGGAGAGAAGGCGGTACTCTTCTTGAGGAAGGCCGTTGAGAAAATTTAGAGAACCGACCGTTGAAGCTGACTGAAGAAGGATTCTGCTGCAGCCAAAAACATTTTACGAAGGGCCACGAGGATATGATCCGAAAAATTATTGCTTATGCGGGGGCATATAGACAGTCTTTTTCTCTCGCTCTTTTTGTGAGTGGAATAGGAAAGAAAATGATTAGTAGTAGTACAGGGTAACCTCCACTGCGCACCATACGATAGCTTTCGAAGTATGCATATAGATGTAGATGCAAATGTAGTTTACCTATCAAGTTGTCAATCCAACCATTTATAGGCAGCCAAAACTCATGGATGAATGTTGTCTCCTATTTATCGAGAACTTCAACAGAACTTCTGTTGCTGATTGTCTCTCAGTAAAAAACCTTCGTATTAGCCTCTAATTTTCTCATCGCAGTCACTTCGCGGGACATATGTGGAAGCCGTAATATGTTTGCCCACAACACTTAGAAGAAGCGGTATGGAGCTCACCTTTCAACTCCCCTTTCGTCAGAGTATCGCTTACCCGCTATATTCTTACGAATCTCCCTGTCTTTGATGTATAGCATTTGAATCCATCTGATTTTGACGAGTTAGAGATGTCTCCCGCCAAGTCACAGACTCCTGCTAATTCTCTATAAATCCCAACACGTTCCGACAGCACTGTTCCATTAGTTAGAAGGCTGTCTAGCCCTCTGTCATTGGTTATGTAGAAAGCTATCACAACGAGACGACGAGAGTAACGTTCAGGGAGACTTTCACCACCATGCGGATGCTTGCGTTCAGATATTTTGTTTACGCCTGTTACTGCTGCTAGTGATTTGTATTCAGTGACGTAACAGAACAGTAGCAGACCTCTTCGGCTACTTTAGATTCAATAGTTATATTTATTTACATTCAGCACCGACTGTGACCAGTCCTCAATCCTCTGAAAATCGCTATAGCTTACCAGTGCCTTAACCCTGCTATAGACAGAAGCCTACATCTAAATGTGTATTCTGCAATCCACTGCACGATGGGGCCTATGTCGTAGCAATATCATCGATTTCTTCGTTCCTTTTCCAGTCACAGGCGTAGTGATCGAGCAAAATTGAATGTCTCTATACATGTGTAGATATCCCGATTTCCTCTATGATCACTTCGACAGATGCAGTTTTTTAATGACCAAGGAAGCCATACTGCTGCACCTTGGCTGTACGAGAATAGCACAAAGAAAATCTGATACATCTGCAGTTCATCCCGATATCGAATTACTGTCTATAAATATGTCACTGTACGTGTCCGAATCCTCTTTATCGTATTCCCGTGATCACTACGCTAGATATGCAACGGCATATTGGTATTGGAGTCTTCGTTGACAGTATAATGTTTCATGTGAAATACGTCACCAGTTTTTCAATTGGGATATACCTCCGTAACACAATTCAGACATTATCACAGAGCTTCCAACACGCACACTATCCACAAAATCATTTACGTTGGTGCAACAGTTTCTCACCTTCTCTCACCATTCAGAGCTACTGCAAGAGTAAGAAAGGATCATTGTTCATTTTCCCCTCACGCGATCATCGGGGATGAACCGATCATGACACCGTATTCAGTCTAGAATAGGGAATATCCACATAGTAGTAGCCGTATGCCGGCGGGAGTTGCCGAGCGGTTCTAGGCATTTCAGTCTGGAACCGCGCGACCGCTACGATCGCAGGTTCGAATCCTGCCTCGGGCATGGATGTGTGTGATTTCCTTAGGTTAGTTAGGTTTAAGTAGTTCAAAGTTCTAGGGGACTGATGACCTCAGATGTTAAGTCCCATAGTGCTCAGAGCCATTTGAACAATTTTTGAGTAGCCATATGCATAGCGCAGCTGTTTATTTAGAAGCAAACCCGGCACCTATACACTTAACCGACTATTGCATATCGAGAGCCGGCCGCGGTGGTCTCGCGGTTCTAGGCGCGCAGTCCGGAACCGCGCGACTGCTACGGTCACAGGTTCGAATCCTGCCTCGTGTATGGATGTGTGTGATGTCCTTAGGTTAGTTAGGTTTAAGTAGTTCTAAGTTCTAGGGGACTGATGACCACAGCTGTTAAGTCCCATAGTGCTCAGAGCCATTTTTTTTGTTGTATATCGAGAGTCAATTAACCAACAAGCACAAGAGAGACCAAATCAATGTGGTTGTTTCCTCCAGCAACAGCAGCCATCTTAGTGTCTCATCCGGCACCTCATAATCACCCTATCACGATTGGGCAAAGCGTCACACTGTTCCGTCCAGCTATTCCGTTGTTCCACCTCACCCGAAAGCGTTTCCGGGTACATTGCTATATTCCACTGTGTGAATACTGTGCTGTGTTACTCTGTCTGGCTACAGCCCTGTATTCTTCGGTGCGGAAATTGCTCTGTACTATCCCGTCCAAAAACGCGTCCAAATGCAGCGTTGTACTACACATCCCAGCTAATGTGCTGCGTGTTAATGTTAGGATAGCAGCGGACAATGACCTGTGAGTTAGAGTGGAATTTGAGAATGTATGGTGAGGTACGAAGGTGAGGCTCGTTCAGATAGAGTGGGAGAAGCTGTGTGACAGACTGACATAAATATGTCCAGGGGCAGTTGACGGCTAAGTATGACCCATTCTATCTCGGCATTCCCGTTCCCGACAGAGGCAATGCTACTGCGTCATTTCTCTAGAGTCATCGCAGAGCATATACCAAAAGCATCAAAGTGTCATCCACATATATAGTCTGTAGGAAGCGGTATGTTCCGTAGTGGAGCGAGAGTATATCGGTGATATTGTCTTGCTTAAGACAGCGGGAACATTGAGGTGGAGCTGTGCTGTTTATGATTTCGGTCACTCAACCATTCTAAGATCAACGAAAGTTTAGTGCAAGAAGGTATGCTTACTCCAAAACGTTTTGGATGCAAAATCAATCACACAAAAACAATTATTTACGAAATACTGCAGCGTAGTCTCGAAACGTAAATCAGTGCTATTTAAGTGCAGCGATGCACTGTGTGGGACTTCCTCCCACCATTAACAGATGTTCCATTAACACTATAGCCCTTCACGCCATATACACCCCACACAGATTTTTGAAATATACTTCCGTATCACTAGCGTTTAGACAGAATCAAACTGGAACAGTTCACAACCATGTTCCTTTTAGAGTGGGAAGATGTAAACGTTTCTCCCAAACGTTATATACTCGCACATATCAATTCTGATTTACAAAATCTAGCGTTTTATCCGAATCCATAATCTAGTAGTCACTATTCAGGGCCACCGCTATAGCACAGGCTAATGGTCCATTTCAGCGTCAAACAGTTCTGCTTTGGATAGAGTTTTTATATTCCCCTGCTCCTGACTATGGGAAATGGTACAATGTCCCTAGAGTGCATAGACTTCCCCCTATTAAAGTATTGACATGTGATAGCACCCTTCCATCCAATATATACTGCATACATTAACAGACCAAGCATCTTCAACTGCCAAAGCATGGCTGTAAGCAGCACTCTGATGTTCTTTATCTCTTTGTAGTACACCCCAATGCAGACTCTAGTTTCTACTAGGTTAGATCTTAACAATAGTACTCTACTGGAGGACAAAATGATGTTTTTTAGCCCCATGGAAGACCACATATGTTGACAAAACGGTGGAATCGCAAGTTAGTTCCATGCTTTGACACTAAAAAAATCACGATTGCTCAACGCAGGTCAGGAGGAGTTAAGATCACAGTGTAGTCAAGCCTACCATATTAAGAGCAGACATAAGTGCGATTGATGTAGGAAAGAACAAGAAAAAGAATACATTTAGCGATTATGCTTTATTGTTCATATACATAAGAAAATGGTGCCGCTACGCTTTCACCTACCTATCTTCGGCTACTTTTCAAGGTCATCCAAGTACACACTTCCCCCATCCAAAATACATACATGTAAGTCATTATAAATAGGAAAGGTCTTAGGATTTTTAGCAATTTAGCAAATAAGACAAGCAAATATTCTCGTAGAAAATCTTTACTAATTTCTGCGTATACATTTAAGCACAGAAAATAGCTATTTCTTCATGTTTTTTGGGTGTACTTGAAATAACATCTAGCTTAATTTTTCACTTATAACTTAAATCCACACCCGAATCTGACATTTCTTTCTACAGCCAGTAATCTGACAGGTACGAAGAAAGTGTGTTCTCGAATTCCAATGAATATCTATTTTCACTCCTGTAAAGTATCTTCTTTATGGCTTTAACAGCTAGCTCTCTTCCTTCTTTCAGTTCTTCTGGACAAGAGCATTCAGGGATTTTAATTTTACCTCTTATTTCCTTCGTGACACTATTGTTAGGGCACTTCAAATCTCTCTGTGTGTATGGCAACAGTCCTTCTCCTACACATTCTTTCGGAACAGAACTTAAATTTTACAACTTTTGCAAACCAGTGTCCATTAAATGTAGATATTCATCGCCTATTCTATATTTTAAGCCTGGTCAAATGGGAATGGAGGTTTATAAGAAAATTTCCGTTTATCCTTTAACACGGTAAACATTCTCGATTCCACTGATTTCTGCCAGCACTCCAGCACGTGACCATCTTCCAGTGCTGTTTAGTGTAAATGTACATATTTTACATTCTCCGCCCTCCGGGGTGGCCGAGGGTTCTAGGCGCTACAGTCTGGAACCGGGCGACCGCTACGGTCGCAGATTCGAATCCTGCCTCGGGCATGGATGTGTGTGATGTCCTTAGGTTTAAGTAGTTCTAAGTTCTAGGGGACTGATGACCTTAGAAGTTAAGTCCCATAGTGCTCAGAGCCATTTGAACCATTTACGTTATCCAGTCGCAGCCAGATTTCTCCGCACACAATGTTTAAAGCCTTAAATTTTGTTGCAATAACAATCAGTTTGTAAACTCTTGTCACAAACTGCGCTATTTTGTGTACAAGGTGTTAGTGGCAGGGAGAAAGACTGCCCGTCGCGAGGATCACCCTATCCGACGCCGCATAATCCCGCTATCACGCTTGGGTAAAGTGCTACACTATTCTACGATTGCACTGTACCACGTCGCCTGAAATCGTGACTGGGCACAGTGCTATACTTACTGCATGAATATTGTGCTGTATCACTCTGTTTGGCTAGAGCCTATACTCTCGGTACTCTCCCTTCCTCCCACGGACACCTTGAGCACAAAATAGCGCAATTGGGCTACGAGTTTACAGTTGGTTGCAAGTAAGACCACATTTAGAATGTATGACCTGAAGATCATATGAGAAGAAGTGTGCCATCTTGCATCGGTAGAGTATGAAAGGAAGGCCTGGGAGCCGCAACTGATCAGCCTTCTGTAGTAGCTGGAAGTGTCGAAATGGATTCATCCAAAGTGCTAACGTCGCTCAGCTATTAGGGAGAAAGACAAGACCAACCGACGAACCCTTTGGTTTGTGGTTATTACTGGAGAAACTGGACAATCTTGTTACTGATATTGGTAGTGTAAATTACATCAGAAATGGCGAACTCCTTAGCAAGAAGAATTTAAATGTGCTTACACCCATTAAAGAACCGTTTTGCGATAGTATTGTAGCTATTCATCGATATGATGGTCAACTGTGGTCCTGAAAAGGACCAAGATGATGTTTCTGGTGTGAAAGGATCAGCCGCCAGAGAAACCTGACGCCCAGGGTACGCCCGATAGCAATTCGTATCTTGGTCGGAAATCATTGCAATCTTCGTGGAGGCTCCTTTCATGTACAGTGGGGATCACATCCACAAACTATTCGCTGTTCTGCAATGGCACTGTGCTTTTCTACTTCTGAATATGCTTCTCCAGTCTGGTACAGGTCATCTCATGCCAGACAAGTAGACATTGCTTTCAACGAAACCTGAAGGTTGATCACCGGATGCTTAAGACCTACCCCAACCGTTAAGCTCTACTGCCTGGCTGGAATAGCGCCA
Source organism: Schistocerca serialis cubense (assembly GCF_023864345.2). Lineage (NCBI taxonomy): Eukaryota > Metazoa > Arthropoda > Insecta > Orthoptera > Acrididae > Schistocerca > Schistocerca serialis. The sequence continues at coordinate 621,752,853 of NC_064640.1, forward strand.
CCATGGGTACCTAGAACAGTGGCTGCCAACAAGGAGTGACTGACAGTGGAACAGGACAGTTCCCATCCACTGCACGGGCATAATCCACTACAGCACCGGCTGAGATCGCGAAAGAGCTTCCTGAGAACATCCGAGAAGCTCACCATTTCACCAGGGAAGGCAAGGCTGGAGTTATGGAAGAAGTCGACGCGTCACCTTCAGACGCCAGAAGCTGAAGAACTACAACTTGGACACAACGAGAGCTGGCTGGTGTGGAAATCTTTAAACAGATTACGATCAGGAGTTGGATGATCCAGAGACAACCTGAAGAGATGGGACTTCATAACAGAAGATACGTCTCGTGATTGTGGACAAGAACAAACCACAAGCCACATGCACCAGTGTCTTTTGTGCCCTACATCCTGCACGAAGATTGATCTCCTGCAAGCCACTCCAAGCGCCTTGGAGGTTGCAAAGTACTGGGCACATGTAATATATATATATATATATATATCAGACTGTCAGGAGCAGTTAGAGAAGCGATGGTAGTAGTGAGGCAAACTTTGTATCACCCCACTCTGCACTGTTGACAAATTTGTTCAATATGGATTGGTGGTATCACCCCACTCTGCAAGGCTGCCAAGTTTATAACTTTTCAACCTATTGCTCTCTTTTGATTGAAAGATTCTTAACCTATTATTATACGCCACTTCATATCAAATTGATTGTGCAAATTAATAATTGATCAGTTAATTATCCCAGCCCCTGATGGCGTCATGGGTTTTCCCCAGCACGGAGGTCACAGTCAGGGAACTCCCAGCCCCCTACCCTCCTGTGACATAATCCAAGATAGCGGCCTGGGAAGTAAATGGTAGGATATTCACTCAGTCTGTGTCGAGCTGCTGGACAGGGAGGACCATATATTCCCTTCCCAACACCCTCCTCTCGGCTTGACATGATCGGAAACTGAAATTTTTGGTGGGAAATTTACAATGGTGGGAAATTCAAATTTATTGCGAGAATACCAAATTTTGTGTGTTCACACTGAAGTTCCGAGACCAACTGACCGCCGCCGCCGCCGCCGCCACCGCCGCCGGGCGCTGTTGGCACTCCCCCTCCTCCGCTACCCAATCCACATACATTTGTAAGGGAGCAACTGTCTGAACTGAGCCATCAGACAGGAGTTATGATGTAAGTCTACATTTTGTATGCAGGGCAGTATATTGTTTATTTAAACAATTTGAGCTGCCATTTATCGAGCACTATACAGTAGCTCCATCCAGTTTCGTCAATAACTGCTAGATGTGGAGTTGATATTTCCACTATTAGTCTAGCACTGGAGAGTTGCTCTAGTCAATCTAGCGATAAACCCTATAGGGAAACAATAACAGGACATCAAATTGTCACTGAAGTGCAAGGGCCGATCAACAAGTGAATATCTGCTGACAGCGAAGAAGATATTTTCGCTATTTGTCTACCCAATAGCCCTATATGGGAACTATGGGTAATAACGATAAGACAGCAACCTATCAATCAATTACATGGAAGTAGAGTCCTGCCGATCTACAAGTGAATAGCTGCTGCTGGGAGAAACATGAGGATAGGTAATAATAATATTAGAACAGAGACCCACTGTCCCACCATGCCTGTTTTTTTTTCTTTATTGTTGTTTCGTACCCTTACCCCATGTGGGCAGGGTTGGGCTGGCAGTGGCGCAGTTCGCAGCTCTTCAGCCAAGAGACTGTATAAAATATCACAGGAGAAACAAGTACATAAAATATGGGGAAAACAGAAGAAACTGACACAAGAGAAGGGCAAACAGTGGGCGTTAAAAAGATACAAAGGTGGAGTAGTTTGATGAGGCACAGTTACATAAAATCCACATATGGATAAAATTACACTCGATGAGGACATAGCACATAAACACTGGTGACACAGAGAGGCCGATTAAAACGGTGTTCACAGTATGAAAGCCACACAGAACGACGACACTTAAAATACACTGCACTAATGTAACACATACAGTGAGCACCAAAACACGACAGAGAATAGCCAGGTTAAAAGTGGAAGGACATGTCAAGGGAAGGATGGCCAGAGAGGTGGGAAAGAGGAGGGACAGGATGGGGTCGGTGGAGGAGGGGGAGCTGGAAGAGTCAGAAGGAGGGGAAGGGAGCAATCGAGGAAGGAGTGGAAGGATTGTGAAAGGAGAAATGAGAAGGACAGGAGGGGCAGCAGGAAGAAAACAGCAGAGGGGGAGGGAAAGAAGGGGGAGGGAGCCATAGGGAGGAGGGGAGAGGAAGAGAAGGGTCAGAGTTTAAAGGAAGGATAAATATCAGGGTGAAGCACATAATACAGGATGGGGAGACAATGGAAGTTTCTTTGACAGAGGAGGTGGGTGGTGTGGAAATAGAGAGAGGGTGGGACCCATTGGGAGAGGCGCAGCAGCAGGCAGGGAGTGGACAGGAAAGGAGACGTAAGGGGGTGAGAGGGATCCAGGCGGCTGTTAGTGTAGGGAGGGGATACGGATGTGTCAACGAAAAGGAAGAGGTGTGGGAAAGGTCATGAGGTCATAGAGGATCCTCATGCAAGATGGGACATGGATACAGAAAGTGAGGTGGAGCGCATGGTGTTCAATGATTTGGGGGGGGGGGGTTATAGAATTTAGGATGGGTAGAGATCCAGGTGACACCGGTATAACCAAGTATGGGATGGATCAAGGATTTCTAGGTATGAGGGATGGTGGGAGGATGCAATCCCCACATCCAGCTAGATAGGAGTTTAAGGAGGCAGAGTCTATTGTGGGCTTTGCATTGGATGGTAAGGAGATGGGGACTCCAGGTGAGGTGATGGTGAAGGGTGAGGCCAAGGTATTTCAAGGTTGGAGTGAGTTGGATAAGATGGTCACAGATGGTGAGGTAGTAATCATGGATCGAGAAGGACAGCGTGGTACATCCCATTATGATTGCCTGGGTTTTGTAAGGAGTGATCTGAATGAGCCATTGGTTGCACCAAGTGATAAACTGGTCTAGGTGGGCTTGGTGGGAGCACTGGGACCCTTGAAGGGTAGGAAACAGGGCAAGGAAGGCGGTATCATCAGCTTAAAGTAGGAGATAGACAGGTAACAGTTGTTTGGGCATATCAGCGGTGTACAGGAGATAAAGGAGAGGAGAAAGGATGGAGCCCTGGGGTACACCTATGGTAGTGTAGAAGGTACAGGGAATTGGCATTTTGGATGGTGACATAGGGAAGACAGTATGAGAGGAAGTAGGCAATGAGATGGATAAAGTTGATAGGGAGGACGTAGATCTAGAGACTGAAAAGGAGGCCGAAATGCCATACACGGTCATAGGTGTTCTGGAGGTAGAGGGATACAAAACTAGCAGCGCGATGGGAGTTAAGTTGGAGGGAGAGGAAATAGGTAAGGTTGATGAAATAGTCGTCAGCGGAGAACGGAAGCTGGAAACCACTCTGGGAAAAGGGAAAAAGGGGTGTTTAGTTAGGTGGTGATGGATACGGCAGGAAAGAATGCACTCAAAAGCCTTACTGAAAATGGAGGTGAGGCGCATAGAGCGATAGAAGGAGGTGTCAGAAGGAGGTTTGTTGGGTTTAAGCACTGCGCTTGTTTTTTTCCCTTTATTGTTATTTCATTACCCTGCCCAGTATGAGATGTCAGCGGCACAATCCGCCGCTCTTCAGTCAAGAGACATTACAGTTATTGAAAGGATGACACAAAACAGATAATAAGGCGATAAAAAGGGCAATATAAGAACATAAATAAATGGGGAAACAATGGGAGTTAAAAATGTACCGATATGGAGATATTCATTGTGTGACACAGTTAAAATAGCCCCACATGAAGATAAAAACACATTTGAAGATGTAAATGGCATGTAAAAGACAGTGGAGCACAAGCACAAGATAAAAGTAGGTCACAGTATTAAAATTCCACACCAGAAGGACAGCACTTCAAATGCACTGTACGATGGTTATCACACACAACAAAGATTAAAACAGCACGGAGGGGGGGGGGATTAATGAGAGGAGGGAAGAGAAGGGAGAGGAGGGGGAAGTGGAGGACAGGGGCTGGAGCGTGTGGTATGGCAACCAAGGGGCAGGAGATAGTCAGGGTGGGAGAGAGAAAGCAAGCCAGGATGGAGAGCAGAGACTCGAAAGGGGTTCGTTGGAAAGATATGGGGCATAGAAGGGAGGAAAAACAGCTCAGTTGAAGGAAGAGGAGGGGAGAGGGGGCCATGGAAAGGTGGGGAGGAAGGTGGGGTTAGGGTTGGTAGGAAGGTTAGATATCAGGGCTAAGCTCATTATCTGGAAGGGGTAGGCACTGGAAGTTGCATTAGTAAAGGAGGTGAAGGGTCTGGAGATGGAGAGAGGGTGGGACATAACGGTAAAGGCGCAGCAACAGGCGGGGGATAGAAAAGATAGGAGATACAACAGGATGAGGGGGAGCAAGTCTGCAGATGATGTACAGGACCGATGTGTTCGAGGAAAAGGACAAGATGTGGCAAGGGGAGGTGGTCATATAGCGTCCATGTGGGGGACAGAAGGTGGATACAGAAAGTGAGGCAGAGGATTTGGAGGGCTTTATGGAATCAGGACGGGGCGGAAATCCAGGTGATGCTGGCATAGTAAAGGATGGGACAGATGAAGGATTTGTAGGTGTGAAGGATGGTGGAAGGCTGCAGTCACCATGTCCTGCCAGACAGGAGTTTCAGGAGGTGGAGTTTATTGTGGGCTTTGTGTTGGATGATGAGCAGATGGGGAGTCCAAGTAAGGTGACGCTCGAGGGTGAGGCCAAGGTATTTCAGGGTAGGAGTGAGTTGGATAGGATGACCATAAATGGTAAGGTAAAAATCGTGGAGCTGAAAGGAGGGGGTGGTCTGTCCTATGATGATTACCTGGGTCTTGGAAGGGTTGAGGCAAATGAGCCACTGGTTGCACAAAGCAGTGAACTCATTGAGGTGGGCTTGAAGGCTACATTATGACCATTGAAGGGTAGGATAGAGGGTCAGGAAAGCGGTGTCATCAGCAAATTGTAGGAGGTGAACATGAGGGGGAGGTTTGACCATACCTGCAGTATACAGAAGACAGAGGAGGAGGGGAACACTGAGCCTGTTTTTTATTTCTCTACTGTGATTTCATTCTCCTGTCCCATATGGGCAGGGGAGGGCTGGCAGCAGTGCAATCCACCACTCTTCAGCCGAGTGACTTTACAGTTAAAAAAGAGGCAACTATACACATAAAAGTGTTAAAAATGGGGATATAAGAACTTAATAGGTGGAGAAAATGGAGTTAAAACATACACCAATAAAGACATTTATTGTGGGACAGCTAAAAAGTCGACATAGAGTTAAAAAAACACAGTTGGAGATTCGTGGATCGCATAAAATACACTGAAGTCACATGCACAAAGTAAATGTTAGCCACTCCAAAACACTCCAGAATGAAGACACTGTAAAACCACTGTAAAAGACAGAGCACACACAATGAAGAATAAAAGTTGCCAGGAGGGATCTACTGAGAGGGAGGAGGCCTGAGAGGAGGGGTAAAGAGGGGTGAGGAAGGTGCATTGGGGAAAGGGGGCTGGAAGGAGTGGGATGAAAGGGAAAGAGGGGTCAGGGGCGCAGCAAGGGGTAGGAGACAGGCGGGGTGGGAGACAGAGAGAAGTCAAGTCAGGAGGGAGTGCAGAGACACAGAACAGGTACACTGGAAAGGGAGGGGGTGGACGAGGCAGGACAACCACTCAGGGGAAGGGGAGAGGAGGGGAGAGGGATCCCTGATGAGTGGGAAGAGGAAGGTAGGGTTAGAGCTGGTAGGAGGAGTAGATATCATGGTGAAGCTCATCATCTGGGAGGGGTAGGTGCTAGAAGTTGCATTGGGAAAGGAGATGGAGGGTGTGGAGATGGAGAGATGGTAGGCACAGCAGTGAAGGTGGGGCAATGGGCTGTGGGTAGAGAGGGTAGAAGACACCAGGGGATGTGGGGGGTTGAGTCTGTGAACAATGTACAGGGTGCAGATGTGTTCGAGGAAAAGAAGATGTAGGAAGGGGATGAAGTTGTAGAGGATCTGTGTGGGGGTGGGAGGTCGATACAGAAGGTGAGATAGAGTGTATGACGTTCAAGGATTTAGAGGGCTTTATGGAATCTGGGAAGGTCTGAAATCCAGGCCACACTGGCATAACAAAGAATGGGGCGGAAGAAGGATTTGTAGGTGTGAAGGATGGTGGAAGGATGCAGGCCCCATGTTCGGTGAGACAGGAGATTCAGGAGGCTGAGTCTATTGTTGGCTTTGTTTTGGATCACAGGGAGATGGGGAGTCCTGGTGAGGTGACAGTCGAGGGTGAGGCCAAGGTATTTCAGGGTAGGAGTGAGGTGGATAGGACAACTATAAATGGTGAGGTAAAAACGGTGGAGCCGGAAGGAGTGGGTGGTACAACCTCTGATGATTGCCTGGGTATTGGAAGGGTTGATGTGAAAGAGCCACTGGTTGCACCAGGTGGTGAACTGGTGAAGGTGGGTTTGAAGAGTACATGCTCTTATTGCTCACCAGAAGTGCTTTGTTATTTCTGTTTATACCTTCCTACTCTGACATGTACCAACAACCCTGTCAGGCCATCTACAAACTATGGCTTTCGGGTATTTGTTTTTATTAGCCTAGTAATAAGTTATTCGTTAGTTGTCAGTGTGTTGGCTGCAGGTAACATCTTGGCCATAAGAGTTTCCCTTCTCTACATACAGGGGTAGCCGCGCGGTCTGGGGCATCTGGTCACGGTTTGCATGGCTCCCCCCATTGGCGGTTAGAGTCCTCCCTCGAGCATTGGTGTGTGTGTTGTCCTTAGTGTAAGTTAGGTTAACTTAGATTAATTAGTGCATAAGCCTACGGACCGATGACATCAGCAGTTTGGTGATATAGCCTTTACCACAAATTTCCAATTTCCAAAGCGTCCCGTTGTGCCTATCACACCTCCTTTTTATACACTAAAGATCCAGAATGATGGCATATGATCACCCCAATCACGCTGTTTTGTGTGCAAAATGTCTATTGGATGGGGGAAACAGTCCTTCGTGAGTATCATTCTTATGAGCAAGATAGAACAGCACATTGGTTGGATGGCGCAATATAGCACTCTGGCAGTGGCATCAGTTTACTGAATGCCTCCAAGGTAACACTGTATGTATCCCTTCACACACCCATCCTCAAAGCAATACAATCTCCAATGTTGTAGCATCTCCCAACCTCCATGGATGACGTGATCCAACTGGAACTGACCACCCACCTGTCCTCTGCACCATATCTTACACACTACCCCATCCACAAGCACCGCATCAAGATCTCCATCCAAAAGTTGCCCACAACTACTCCCATGTCAACTCGAATGCCTACTGGGAATTAATAGATACCCAGATTGGAAGCCACCCCGTAACTTTCCATCAACCTGATGATATCCCTGATACTACAGCTCACCTGAAAGAGACTTCGTCAGATGCTATCTCTGCTCATATCCCTACTAAAGCCATATATCCTCATCGCCCCACTCTCCCACCATCGAGCCACAGTCCTTATCCATGAATCCCATCACTTGTGTTGCCCCTTCCTCCGGACTCATCACCAGGATACACTCACACACCACTGGCAAACACTGCGACACATTAGAAATTTACTCAATACCGAAAAACGCCGGGACTGGCGCCAGACAGGCACCAGACTCAATGTTATACTCCCAGTTAACTCTTCCAAATACTGGAAAGCGTTCCATCATCTTATAGACACCCATCCCATTACTCAGTACACGATCCTTAACAACAGATTTTTTTTTTTTTTTTTTTTTGCCTGACGACCTGAGCAAAATCAGTCTCTTTGAATCCGAACTCTCTGACATCTTCTCCATTCCTGATGACCCTCACTTTCACTACTCCCATTTCGCTACTGTCCATTAATGTACAGATACCACAGTCCCACTCCTGGCTCCAAGCTTCTGGTACTTGAATCACATACCAGAAACAGAATTAAACACCCCAGTCACTTACTAGGAGCCGGCCTTGACCTAGAGAAAACGTATGACTGCATATGGCATTCCAGTCTACTTTTCAAACTCCGGACTTAGGCACTTCAAATCAACTATGTCCGCTTTATTGCATCCTTCCTCTCCAAGCGCCCAGCCTAGGTCATTGTTAATAACACCAATTACCAAGTGGGATAGCGCAGTGGTTAGGACTCGCATTAAGGAGGACAATGGATCAAACCCGTGTCTGGCCATCCTGATTTAGGTTTTCTGTGATTTACCTAAATCACTTAAGGCAACTGCTGGCATGATTCCTTCGAAAGGACACGGCCGCATCCGAGCTTCTGCTGTGTCTCTAATGACCTCATTGTTGGTGGGACATTAAACACTAATCTCCTCCTTCAACAACACCAGTTCCCATCAGTTCCACTCCACTACAGCGATTCCCCCAAGGTTTCGTTCTCTCCCCCTCTCCTGTGTCTCTTATACACTGATGATGTGCCCAAACCACCTCCTCCCATCCACCTCCTTCAGTATGCTGATGACACTGCCTTCCTCACCCTGTTTTGAAAGCTACTGTCCGTTTAGTAAGCCAGTCAGTCAGCCTCCAGCTCTAGGTTGATATACAAGTACTACAATAGAGTAGCAAGTTAGATGTTCATCTTTTTCCGTGTTTTCCTGTAGTATATTTATTAAATTCCATGCACGTTTTTTTCTGTTTAAGATATGTAATATCGCATTTTTGTGAGTTTAAATTCATTCAGTCTGTAGCGCTGTAGTTGCTCACTGAACAGCCAGCTAAATACCTCATCAACGCATCAGCATCCATTGGTGATATATCAGGAGGGTAGCAAGTTGTATCTGTAGAATTGTCTGCTTTTATAGTTCGCTTCTTCAGTTAGTCTTGCTAGGACGGCTAGGATGGATGTGTACATGCTGTGTGCGGACGCAGGAGGAGCTGGCCAAGCTCTGCTTTCGACGCACCTTCTAGTGCACCCAACGCAGTGGATCCGCCCGCACAGCAGGGTAAGTGACGGGTTGTAACGCATTCGCGTCGCTCGAGGCGGAGGACCAATGTGGAGACTGGGCACCTGGCGTCACCCATTCACCCTCTGAGAGGACGTGTGACCGCTCCTTCAGCAGGTTCAAAATGGTTCAAATGGCTCTGAGCACTATGAGACTTAACTTCTGAGGTCATCAGTCAGCTAGAACTTAGAACTAATTAAACCTAACTAACCTAGGGACATCACACACATGGAGCCCCTTAGGCAGATAGCATTCAGGTCTGGTAAGAAAGCCAATGTGCAGGCGGTATGTCTGCTGGGGGAGGGGGGAGGAGTGGGGGTGCTCATCTGAGATGTGGAGGCGGCCTTACCTGTGGCTATCGAGCGTGTAGGGTACAGTCGTCTGTATGTTATGGTTATGGCTCATGTCGCCATCAATGATGCCTGTCGCATGAGCTCTGCGGTGGTCCTCAGTTGGTGCACGTAGCTGGCGGAAGTGGTGAATACGCTGGCCTCATGTGCGGGTTGCAAGCAGAGATCGCAATTTTCGGCATTGTTCCCAGAGTTGATCGGGTTCTTTGGTTTGGAACCGAGTGCAATGTCTCAAGCAAAGGATTCGTCGACTCTGTGACGGTCTTGGCTGCAGATTTCTAGACCTGCGTTATCATGTGGGGATGTGTAGGACTCACATTGATAGGTCAGGGGTGAACTACACAAAGGAAGCAGCTACTCGGGAAACAGATTACTTGTGGAGTGCACATGAGGGTTTTTAGGCTAGCCCTGATGAACACTCGCAAGTCGATGTGCAGCAAGGGAAGTCAAACGGCGTACAGAATAAAGACACTTCGAATGTCACAAGTTCCCGAATTTACTGCCCTCCAGGAAAGTTCTAGCACTTCTTTGGACCGAGAGTTGGCTGAAACCCGAAGTGGAAAGCTCTGAGATATTTAGCAAGTAGTGGAACATATAAGGGAAAGACAGATTAGAGCCATAGGAGGGGGCGTGTTCACTGCAGTTGACAAAGCTATTGTCTCTATTGAGGTCGAAGTTGAGTGTGACAGTGAAGACATCTGGTCGTGCATAACAGGTATAGGTGAAACCAAGTTAATTGTTGGATGTTTATACCAGCCACCCGATTCCGCTGTAACAGTTCTAGAATCATTCAAAGAAAATCTACGGTCAACACCGCACAAATACCCAGATCATGCAATACTAGTTGGAGGCGACTTTAACCTGCCGAGTATTGACGGGGATGTCTATGGATTCACTGCGGGGGATACAGACAGTCATGGGAAATACTTTTGAACACGTTTCCTGAAAATTGACGTGACAGCGATCTCGGCAGCCCTCACGCAATGGAAATTCCTTACACCTTGTAGCTACAAATAGGTCGACAATGTCAGTATAGAAACGGGGATTAGCGATCATCATGTCATTATAGCAACTATGATTACGAAAGTTAATAAATCAGTCAAGAAGGCTAGGAGAGTGTTTCTGTAAGACAGAGCAGATAAGCTGTAATTACCATCTCACTTAGACGGTGAACTGCATCACTTAGTTCCAATAATATGTATGTCCAGGAATTACTGGCAAATTTTAAGCAGATTGTAAATCGAGGTCTGTAGAGTTATGTACAGTCGTGCTCAAAAGTATCCGAACGACCTGAATTGCATTTCGCCTGATCCGCATACAACACTCACGACGCAGCTGTCTAGCAGATCATCTAATCGCTCCTCGGTACAGTCGTTTGACTATTGAAAATACATCCAACGAATCACCACTAGAAAACATTGCTCTGTATTGCAATAAATCAAGATGTAAAGTAATACCACGATACTACAAATATCAGGGAACACCTTACAACAGATAAGACTGTCCTTAAGGCTTGTAAACTCACATTTCTTACAATAAATGACATACCTGAAAAGTTATCACTCTCATTATTACGTCAGAAAGATAATGCACGTACTAAGTTCGTTGTATTCATGATTTCCTCTTCAAAGTAACACATTGTACTTATTATTTAACACAAAATGACATTAAAAATTTAACTTTTTCACGAGATGCTAGTTGAGAATATGTATGAACTTCAAATGACACGGCGAACCGTCTCGTTCTGCATACGGATTCAAATCCAGGTCATGCAGACTAAGCAAAGATTTCGTGACTGACGGAAACTAACAGTCATTCCTGACTAGGCATACAGAGAGTGATATACCTCGATTTTAGGCAGTATCAGTTAGGAAATATCAACTTTAAATTACATAACGTAAACATTTTTAACGGACGCGAATTCCAACCCAGCATCTATTGTCCGTGTTAACGAACTACGGGACATGTTAAATATTACTTCTTCACAAGTAACTTACTTGAAATGCCGTGACGTAAAGCTTTGTGTTGGACAGGGATTCGAACCATGAACCTAATCGGATTGTTATCGAAGCACAATCAACTGTGACATATCGGATTTTCTCAGCAGTAGCAAGATGTTTTAACTGAAATGACGAGGCGAAATATTAATTTTTTCCTTCTCAGGACTCCAACCCGGCACCTATCGCTGTTGCATTCTAGAGAAAACGAACGTTAAATATGGCTTGAAGAGAACAGAATCTGTCTCTTGCTACCAAAATTCATCGGCAGAAGTTGGAATCGAACCCAGACCATGAGTATATAAATCTATCATCAATCCAAAAGACCACCAAACTCTCTTCCATGTGGCTCATTTTTCTATTGTAACGCCGTTGCGCCACACTGCCAACAGTGTAGGATGCAGAAATTTAAGCAGGAAGTGTTCCTTTCCACTTGAGCTACTCTATTGCGCTATCTGTTTGTTGAAAACGTCATGCAGTGCAAAAGAAAAGCTGTAACTGTCTGTCTCTCAGAGGTCTACATCCAGCCATATGCATTATCTCACAACACTGTGGAATGCGGAAGTTCTGAGGAATTGTTCTTGACTCATGGAGCTGCTGTCGCTATGGTTCAGCTAGTAGTGTAACGGTAAGTTTAGTGCACCGTAGAATAAATGTCCCGAGTTCAAATGCATTCCGTGCTACATTTTTTAAAACGCAATTCTGCTGTCTGCTGAAGTTATCAATCTAATGGAACTTTGAACATAATTCCCTTCACTTCTCAACCCAAAATAGTCGCATGTGGAAAAAGTGCGCACTACTGCGACGTTTTGTTCTTTTCAGGTTTAATAGACGGCCAGGCAGCAGATGCATCTCGAAACTTTTGCATTACGTGTGGGGATAGCGCATCGTGCCAAAATAGGTCAGAAAGTATTTTCTGCCTTAGCTGTCGCGTGGTAGTGGCATTTAATTCTTCTTCCAAACTTGTTTGACAGCTTTAACTCAGAACAAGTTTCTACATTTAATCAATAAACTGCATGTTCATTGTCAGACTGTTATAGATAACATCAGAGAATTCGCATATATCGTTGATGATTAATTTCTCTCTCATGTCTACTATTGTTTAAACAACACTAAAAGAAACCCTACGAAAATATGCACTGCATTATAAGAAATGAAATAAAACTACCCATGATAACCTTACGACGAAAGTCTGTTTTAATAAACCTGAGTATCTGTACACAAGTATGCCTCTACCGGACCAAATTAATAAAATACTACTCACTTAGATCTCGATTGGGTCTGTGTTTAATTGGTATACTATGTCATACTCAAGAGGTATGCAAATGTAGCCTTTCATTAATAAAGTTATGTATTCCTAGAAACCAAAAATTTGCTTGTCAGCAACGGAAAGAGGTACTACTTGTTGTGCAGCATTGTAAGTTTTCACAATTGCACTATGAGCCGAAAGTATTTTCTTGCGTTTTCCTTATCGATGTTTGATCTGACTGCTTGTAGCTCTTTCACAGAAGGAATAAAAACGTCGCAGTTAGCGAGATTGGAACCGTGAACCCAAACAGACGCTTATTTACAGATCAGCATGTTACCACAGAGCTAGAGAAGTGGTACGTGTCTAGGACTCCAGTTACGAGGTCAATAGTGACTAGAACTCGTAAATCGCTATTTACAGAACAAGATTAGTTGGAATTTCCACGTGCAACGACTTTCCTGGGCCGAAAATCGTAAATTTACGAACTTTTGTTACACCTCAAGCGATAATAACTCACATTATTGAATGGAAATGACAGGAAAAATGAAGTGAACTTTGAGGCCTAATTCCGTACACACCAGGAAGTAAATCGTCGATGACAGAGTTGCCAAACATACCTTGCCTTGAAGCCAAATATCAGTTACAGTACCAGCAGGAAGAAGACGAACCGATGTGTTCCTACAGAGGGCTGGGAAGTGACCATAGCTGGTGTCTCAAAGACGCGGCTGGCACGGCCTGGAATACCTAATGCGTCTGATTCGCACTTCTGTAACTAGGTTTACGGACTGGAGCGTAGTTACTAATAATACTCAGAACTGACTGTAAACTAAGCATCATAGATCAGTAACTGTCATAGTTGTTTTTATATTTCTTTCGTACGTGTACTCAAAACTAAGAAACTCATTCACAGGCGTTTTCGTGCCTGGCCAATAGTCGATCACAACAACAAATAAAAATAAAAATCAATGTTTGCGTGTGAGTGTGCGCGCGCGCGCGCGCGTGCGTGTGTGTGTGTGTGTGTGTGTGTGTGTGTGTGTGTGTGTGTGTGTGTGTGTGTGTGTGTGTGTGTGTGTGTGTGTGTGGAGAGAGAGAGATAGAGAGAGAGACAAATACAAAAAAGAATGAGAGAGAGGGAGTAAATGGTATGTAAAGAAATCTTTCATTAAAATGTAAAATGACGCGTTCCACATCATTACGAAATGTCGTATTCGTGATGTATGGAACATATATTAATTGAATCAAATCCAATCTATTGATATCGCTGACTAGCCATGAAGAGTCATGAATTACCGAAATTTTCGCCAATATCAGCAACCAAATCTAAACTTGAAAATAAAAGACCCCAATTTTGTAATAAACCGGGACACCTATCAAGACTCTTTCGCCTCTGTTAACTAACCACGAAAGGTGTCTGATATACCTCCATTCAGAAGTTACGAAGTGTGCATGCATTTAAAAAGTGGTTCAAATGGCTCTGAGCACTACGGGACTTAACATCTACGGTCATCCGTCCCCTAGAACTTAGAACTACTTAAACCTAACTATCCGAATGACATCACACGACACCCACTCATCGCGAGGCAGAGAAAATCCCTGACCCCACCGGGAATCGAACTCGGGAACCCGGGCGTGGGAAGCAAGCACACTACCGCACGGCCACGAGCTCCGGACCAGACATTTAAAGATGAAGCGGATGATGTGAAGTTCTGTGATGGAGATCCGAACCCAACACGTAATCGGATTGTTAACTAAATAAATTAAAATCTTATGTATCGGTTTTTCTTACCAGCTGCTAGGTGTTTGAATCCAAAATAAGGATACAAGATTTTGTGCATGAGCTACAATCGAACCACACACGTACCGTCCTTCTGTATCTTCCACGAATATAGCTTAAGTATCAAATGGTTACTCACCAACAGCAAGATGTGCGCGTGTGTGACCAGAAATAACGACACCTATTGCGAATGTAGGCAACACATGAACAGCCATTTAAAATGCAAGTTAATTTTCACTAGCAGGCCGGTGTGCATAGGGCTTGAAATGAAATTATGAATATTTTTGTACTGGATCAGTATTCGGACCCACATACTTACCTTTGGAGGAGACCTAGAAAAGTTTGCGGTCTTGGGAAAAGGAACGAAATGATTGAACTATACTGTTCCGAGAGATTCAGATCCTCGAGAGAGGAGATACGAATTCAAATCACAGTCTACCACCAAATTTTTCAACGTCTGTAGATCAATCAAGTATAAGTCAAATAATTGTCCTCTTCCTTTAAGTGGCTATCGGTTCATCAAATAAAATAAAACTTTTTAATGTAAGTAAATTTACGCTGGCGACTGTATTTCTGTTTACCATGACTTTCGCCTGTGTCATTTCCCAACGTAAACCGGCTGTGCCCAATTGGTTATGAAGGAACGCGATGTTTAATGCGGATTCTGAATTATTACGATTTTCTCTTGAGGTGAGCAGAGGTAAAGTATATCTGTTTTTGCCTCTTAAAAATAGATCCCTGAACCCACGCATTACACCTGTGATAGTACGTTCCACCAGACCATTGTGGCCACATTCCCAGCCCCAGGAGTGTGTTGTAACGGATCATATGTTTAGCTTACAAAATTAGTCACGGTGGAAAAATTGCGAGTCCATTAAATGGTTAAGTAGAAGCAAGATTCTGACGTGGATACTATACTATTCTCATGTCAGCAGGATGTAAAGACTCCTCTGGGCATCACAGCCTCGATGTGAAGCCATTTGAAATTTTCACTAATATAGCAAATTTCTTAGTTCGACAAAATCCACTGTGAAGTGTGAAGTTACCGGATAATACGCCTATTTACTTATTACTCGCGCTTCTTGATGCTTTCCTCAAAAAAATAAAAAGAAAAATGAAAAGAGAGGAGGAGAGACAGAGAGAGAAAACAGAAATGTATTTCAAATATCAGCTCGGTGACGCCATGTTCGTCTCGTGAGGTAAGGCAAGGATAGTTGATAGGTAATATCTTGTTGTACTAGCGATATGTATGGCTACAGGGTTCTCTCTTTTCCCTCTGCAAACAACCAGAACAGAATTCAGGAACAAAGTGGTAAGAACACCTATGCACTGCGCCAATTAAACACTCAGCCTTTCTTGGTTATTTTGTTAATCGTTAACAATTGTCTGTAATGCAGTAAACATCCTTGTTTACTGATTTGTTACTACTACCTTTGTTATTGTTATTCGTCACGTCACAACAACTTTACTATCACTCATATTGCTGATGCACGTAACGAATGGATCAGGATGAATTGAATATGGGATGTTTAATCCCAGAGAATATACACATTTATCTCGACGTCTTGTGTTCAGGGTAATATGAAAATCTCTTTATCCAGGTCCGAAGGTTGTAAAACGAACTTCGCACAATTTGTGTCAGTTTGATCTTTTCTTCTGATAGCACTGCATAAGTATTTTGTCTAAGAGGCATCACAAGTAGTGTTCCTGTAGCTGTGGGAATCTTTGGCTGAAAACGAGTTCAACACCAATGGGTACAGTACTGCAAATATTCAAAATGATTACAATCAAGACTTAGTTCTTTCAGAAACTGAGGCGTATTAATAATATTGAAGCTAGACTGTGTATCCTTGTCTTGCTTGAGTGGGCATTGGAAGGCGTTTACAATACAATGCAGTGAATACTTCGAACACTATTGTTAACGTAGCTCTCAAAAACTAATTTTGTTTTTTTAATTCTTCTGGGTCTTCAGCGTGCAATATGTGTTGTAGATACAGTCTTAGACAAAAACATTGACCGCCGAGTCGTTCACGTAAGGTGGACAATACAGTCGTGGTCCCCTCAGAATTCTATGTACAGCAATATGCTCGATCTGGCAACATTGTAGACTATGGCACTTCCCAGAGGAAGTCGTGACTGCAGTCTGAGTACACCAGTCTTGACTACGACTGTAGTCTTGAGGTAAAACACGAGACTAGCTAATACGACATCTGGCAACAGAAATCACATGTCGACAAATCCTTTATCGCCACTTTCTTCTCGATGCTGAAGCTATGAGTGTAATTGAAGCTAATCTACAATATATTTCGATTTGTGTCACATTGGTAATAACAGTTTTGTTCAACACTATTTTAGCGTGAGATTTCTTGGCCAGCCATCTGCCTCTGAACGCCGCATGCGTCTGAGTTCTCTGGGACCAGTTTGCTGCCTACCGGCGGGGGCTGAGGCACTGCACTGCCTCACCTTCTGCCGACAACGTCTGCTCCACTCCTCACTCTCGACCGTGCAACATGCTTTAATGTTGAGTGGTGACCCATAAAATCTGTCTATGATTTGTGTTTCACACTCTATGGCAACGGAGGCACAAAACCGTTTTTATTTGATGAGTATTTTATTACACTAATATGCAATACATCAAAGTGGCACAGAATTAGTTTCATTGTTCCTGATCCAGTTTGCTATAATTAAAGTGTCACATCCTGTTCTTTTCCCTTTGACAGGAGATTCTTCAAATAATTTATTTTTGTCATGGATTCATATGTGTTAGTCAAGGCACAGAGAGTAAATGCAATGTAATGGGTTTGGTTTCTTTCTTTGATTCCCTATGGTAAACGGATGCGAAACATTGTGTCAATACCTTTCAGAACCTGCTCTATAGCTACTCAGGCAAATTGCTTGTTTTGAAGTCCATACATTAATTAATGGAGAAATGACCGCTGTCCAAAAGTGATATTTAAAATATTCAATTTGATTTAAGGTGACAAAATTGCCCATATTTGAAGCTACCCAGAGAAAAAGTAAGTTGCTAGAGCCGCTGTTACCAAATGCCTGCAGAGATTTCCTAATTACTACTGTGGAAATTTAGCATAGAGGCCCTATAGTAATCAAGAGGTTCATTTCCTTCATACTTATCACCCTGGCATGTGAGTCTTCAGTGAAGAACAATATTGAAATTCGTATCGTTGATGGTCAATTCGAATTTCTTCAGAGACGCTTGTATTGTGAAGCAACTTGGCAGTCAGAAAGCCGAGATCTATGACGATTAACACAACTTGCTGTATCGAGCTACCAAGAGGACTTGATGTGTAAAGGTTTTCTTCCGATTTCGTTACCGAATTTTTTTGTGGAAATTCGCAGCTCCATAAAATAAATCAGAAAAAAAGCTCACACACGCTGATCCCCGCCACGGTTAGATCTGACGACCTACTGAGCCTTTGCGACATGAGATATGGGTGGTGGCACGGCATACGGACACACTGCTGCCAGCATGCCACTCTCATCATGATATCGGTCGTTCAGCCTCATAACGCATCGTGAACGATAATAGAAGTTGTCACTTACGCGAGGAATGGCATTTCTTTAGCAAAAAATTTGAATTTTCTATCTCAGTGTCTAGGGGTTATATAGCACGAGTCATTCAAATGGAAAGGGAATATCAACTGAATTTAGAAAGTCAATTCAGTACCATACGTGGAAGTGATTGCATTGTCAGAGTGTTGCCAAGTCCGCAGCTCGTGGTCGTGCGGTAGCGTTCTCGCTTCCCACGCCCGGGTTCCCGAGTTCGATTCCCGGCGGGGTCAGGGATTTTCTCTGCCTCGTGATGACTGGGTGTTGTGTGATGTCCTTAGGTTAGTTAGGTTTAAGTAGTTCTAAGTTCTAGGGGACTGATGACCATAGATGTTAAGTCCCATAGTGCTCAGAGCCATTTGAACCATTTTGAAGTGTTGCCAAATTTTTGTGACAATGTTGCCAATTCTCATTTGTGATAGGAACAGCTCTGTAGCGGTATGTGAGGAGAATCCCGTGCTCATATCATAGGAGGATACAAAGAGGAGGCGCGGAGTTTGGTTAATATGCAGCACTTTCTCCTACCAGTTGTGTCAAACACTCAAGTGTATAAACTTCCATCACGATTACAGTTTCCCACAAAATATATACGAATAAAACATTTACCCTGTTACTTTGTGACAAAAGATTATTTCAGTACAACAAAAAGTCTTTGGAAATCAGCTTTGCCCACCTGTCACGAAAAGTAAGATAACAAACACTTTGCACCTCGAAATCGATTGCACCTATCATAAAAGTAGAATTTCATGAATTGAGAGAGAATGTAGAAAAATGTTGGTGGGAATGGAAGCTATGAGAAGCACAATTAACTAATTATTCTGTGCCACATAATAAATAATATATCTGAAAATTCAGAGGAGAATAAACTAAAAATTATGGCCATTAAGACAGAAACTAAAGTGCAGATGCGGGCACTGTGCAGGTCTGCGCTTTTTCATCTTCAGATCTATACAAATAGTGTATACTAATCAGCGTAGTCATTGCTTGCGTAATGTTTCCCTCTTGTTTCGTTTTCTAATGATGAACTGGATGCACACCCGTGAGTTTGATTGATTCTTTGTATCCTTCGATCTACTATATTTGTGTGTTATTACTCGGTGTTCATAAAGCAAAATGTTATACCTGCTCCCCCATGGTATTATAACGAGGTCGCAGGAAGGCTAACGAAGTATAATCAAAATACATTGAGACGCCAATTTGTCTGTCGTCATGGTGTTAAGTCGACAGAAATAGTTGGGTATTATTGCATGCATCACCGGCATCCCAATGTTGTCTTCTCGTACTGAGATTTTCATATTACCCTGAACACAAGACGTCGAGATAAATGTGTATATTCTCTGGGACTAAACATCCCATATTCAATTCATCCTGATCCATTCGTTACGTGCATCAGCAATATGAGTGATAGGAAAGTTGTTGTGACGTGACGAATAACAATAACAAAGGTAGTAGTAACAAATCAGTAAACAAGGATGTTTACTGCATTACAGACAATTGTTAACGATTAACAAAATAACCAAGAAAGGCTGAGTGTTTAATTGGCGCAGTGCATAGGTGTTCTTACCACTTTGTTCCTGAATTCTGTTCTGGTTGTTTGCAGAGGGAAAAGAGAGAACCCTGTAGCCATACATATCGCTAGTACAACAAGATATTACCTATCAACTATCCTTGCCTTACCTCACGAGACGAACATGGCGTCACCGAGCTGATATTTGAAATACATTTCTGTTTTCTCTCTCTGTCTCTCCTCCTCTATTTTCATTTTTCTTTTTATTTTTTTGAGGAAAGCATCAAGAAGCGCGAGTAATAAGTAAATAGGCATATAATCTATTTATAGTTATTTTCATCGGGTTATATAATGCAAAAATACACTTTTAAGTGTATTATTGCGTAATTCCAATTACTGATAGTTTATTCGTGAGCTTGCGAGCATTCAGTGGGATGAAACCTATCACAGAAGCACTCAAAACACAAATATTCTTGCAGCATGCGCAACACACAAACGAAATCTCGCTGCACTGACGTATTGTCTGATATATTGCTCGGAAAACATATCTGATTCATGTAGCTAAATACAGCTCTATCAGATATCAATGTGGTTGCGTACCAAGTGTATAAAAGTATGGTCCACAGCTCGTGGTCGTGCGGTAGGGTTCTCGCTTCCCACGCCCGGGTTCCGAGGTTCGATTCCCGGCGGGGTCAGGGATTTTCTCTGCCTCGTGATGACTGAGTGTTGTGTGACGTCCTTAGGTTAGTTAGGTTTAAGTACTTGTAAGTTCTAGAGGACTGATGACCATAGATGTTAAGTCCCATAGTGCTCACAGCCATTTGAACCATTTTTTTTTTGTATAAAAGTATATCTTGAAATACACAGAAAGGCACAAAAGGGTATTCAACTGAAACATAGCCATGAACAAGATTATAACTGGGGTCAACAGAATCGTCGTCTACCACCTTGACAACCCGAACGGTGACAGTGCTCGGCCGGTTACTTACGTTTACTGGTATCAAAGCTGCAGCATGAAAACACAAAAATGTTAATAACCTGAAGAACATTAACTTTCGAACTCATAGTAAAGTAAAGCAGTCATGAGTTATAAGACTGGTTTGAACACCACAGGGCTTTAATAGGCACGGTCCTGTTGGAGGTGGTATGCCGTTGCTTTCCTCCGACCTTTAGGTTGACTTGCCTAGACAGTTAATAGGAGAACCTACAGTTTAATGTGGCTTTCGGACCACAGTGCAACTCAGCACTTCTCAGATCAACAAACACTGCCCGAGGGGAAATGAGTGTAAAATGGGAGATATAATTTGTGGGACTGACCAGGAATCGAAGCCGAGACCTTCGTACTCGTAGTCTTGCTATTTATCACTTTGCCGCCATGTAGCCACCACTGTAGCTTCTGCTTGGCATTAAATGTGTAAATTGTTTGTGTGCTTTGGCACTTGCGCGTCCCTGCACGAAAATAAAGAGAACTGAATTGAATGTAGTGTCTTCAAGTTGGCATAAGCAGAAAAGGAGATAAATTAAACAACATAAATGGTCTCTCTGTGATGCCACAATCTTCATTGCCATTATGCGTCTTATGAGAAAACACGTACAATGGAAGGTCATATTGTTTTATTTAAATGATTACAAAATCAGGAAAAACGAACAGTGAGGTTGTCAGTAAAAGCACATTACTGTTGTCAGTATGATGTCGCACTGCCCAGGGCCTGTAATGATAAAGGGCCCAGTTAGATGAGGCTTGATTGATCTACAGACGTTGAAAAATTTGGTGGTAGACTGTGATTTGAATTCGTATCTCCTCTCTCGAGGATCTGAATCTCTCGGAACAGTATAGTTCAATCATTTCGTTCCTTTTCCCAAGACCGCAAACTTTTCTAGGTCTCCTCCAAAGGTAAGTATGTGGGTCCGAATACTGATCCAGTACAAAAATATTCATAATTTCATTTCAAGCCCTATGCACACCGGCCTGCTAGTGAAAATTAACTTGCATTTTAAATGGCTGTTCATGTGTTGCCTACATTCGCAATAGGTGTCGTTATTTCTGGTCACACACGCGCACATCTTGCTGTTGGTGAGTAACCATTTGATACTTAAGCTATATTCGTGGAAGATACAGAAGGACGGTACGTGTGTGGTTCGATTGTAGCTCATGCACAAAATCTTGTATCCTTATTTTGGATTCAAACACCTAGCAGCTGGTAAGAAAAACCGATACATAAGATTTTAATTTATTTAGTTAACAATCCGATTACGTGTTGGGTTCGGATCTCCATCACAGAACTTCACATCATCCGCTTCATCTTTAAATGTCTGGTCCGGAGCTCGTGGCCGTGCGGTAGTGTGCTTGCTTCCCACGCCCGGGTTCCCGATTTCGATTCCCGGTGGGGTCAGGGATTTTCTCTGCCTCGCGATGAGTGGGTGTCGTGTGATGTCATTCGGATAGTTAGGTTTAAGTAGTTCTAAGTTCTAGGGGACGGATGACCGTAGATGTTAAGTCCCGTAGTGCTCAGAGCCATTTGAACCACTTTTTAAATGCATGCACACTTCGTAACTTCTGAATGGAGGTATATCAGACACCTTTCGTGGTTAGTTAACTGAGGCGAAAGAGTCTTGATAGGTGTCCCGGTTTATTACAAAATTGTGGTCTTTTATTTTCAAGTTTAGATTTGGTTACTGATATTGGCGAAAATTTCGGTAATTCATGACTCTTCATGGCTAATCAGCAATATCAATAGATTGGATTTGATTCAATTAATATATGTTCCATACATCACGAATACGACATTTCGTAATAATGTGGAACGCGTCATTTTACATTTTAATGAAAGATTTCTTTACACACCATTTACTCCCTCTCTCTCATTCTTTTTTGTATTTGTCTCTCTCTATCTCTCTCTCTCTCTCCACACACACACACACAAACGCGCGCGCGCGCACGCACACTCACATACAAACATTGATTTTTATTTTTATTTGTTGTTGTGATCGACTATTGGCCAGGCACGAAAACGCCTGTGAATGAGTTTCTTAGTTTTGAGTACACGTACGAAAGAAATATAAAAACAACTATGACAGTTACTGATTTATGATGCTTAGTTTACAGTCAGTTCTGAGTATTATTAGTAACTACGCTCCAGTCCGTAAACCTAGTTACAGAAGTGCGAATCAGACGCATTAGGTATTCCAGGCCGTGCCAGCCGCGTCTTTGAGACACCAGCTATGGTCACTTCCCAGCCCTCTGTAGGAACACATCGGTTCGTCTTCTTCCTGCTGGTACTGTAACTGATATTTGGCTTCAAGGCAAGGTATGTTTGGCAACTCTGTCATCGACGATTTACTTCCTGGTGTGTACGGAATTAGGCCTCAAAGTTCACTTCATTTTTCCTGTCATTTCCATTCAATAATGTGAGTTATTATCGCTTGAGGTGTAACAAAAGTTCGTAAATTTACGATTTTCGGCCCAGGAAAGTCGTTGCACGTGGAAATTCCAACTAATCTTGTTCTGTAAATAGCGATTTACGAGTTCTAGTCACTATTGACCTCGTAACTGGAGTCCTAGACACGTACCACTTCTCTAGCTCTGTGGTAACATGCTGATCTGTAAATAAGCGTCTGTTTGGGTTCGCGGTTCCAATCTCGCTGACTGCGACGTTTTTATTCCTTCTGCGAAAGAGCTGCAAGCAGTCAGATCAAGCATCGATAAGGAAAACGCAAGAAAATACTTTCGGCTCATAGTGCAATTGTGAAAACTTATAATGCTGCACAACAAGTAGTACCTCTTTCCGTTGCTGACAAGCAAATTTTTGGTTTCTAGGAATACATAACTTTATTTATGAAAGGCTACATTTGCATACCTCTTGAGTATGACATAGTATCCCAATTAAACACAGACCCAATCGAGATCTAAGTGAGTAGTATTTTATTAATTTGGTCCGGTAGAGGCATACTTGTGTACAGATACTCAGGTTTATTAAAACAGACTTTCGTCGTAAGGTTAACATGGGTAGTTTTATTTCATTTCTTATAATGCAGTGCATATTTTCGTAGGGTTTCTTTTAGTGTTGTTTAAACAATAGTAGACATGAGAGAGAAATTAATCATCAACGATATATGCGAATTCTCTGATGTTATCTATAACCACGCGACAGCTAACGCAGAAAATACTTTCTGACCTATTTTGGCACGATGCGCTATCCCCACACGTAATACAAAAGTTTCGAGATGCATCTACTGCCTGGCCGTCTATTAAACCTGAAAAGAACAAAACGTCGCAGTAGTGTGCACTTTTTCCACATGCGACTATTTTGGGTTGAGAAGTGAAGGGAATTATGTTGAAAGTTCCATTAGATTGATAACTTCAGCAGACAGCAGAATTGCGTTTTAAAAAATGTAGCACTGAATGTACACTCCTGGAAATGGAAAAAAGAACACATTGACACCGGTGTGTCAGACCCACCATACTTGCTCCGGACACTGCGAGAGGGCTGTACAAGCAATGATCACACGCACGGCACAGCGGACACACCAGGAACCGCGGTGTTGGCCGTCGAATGGCGCTAGCTGCGCAGCATTTGTGCACCGCCGCCGTCAGTGTCAGCCAGTTTGCCGTGGCATACGGAGCTCCATCGCAGTCTTTAACACTGGTAGCATGCCGCGACAGCGTGGACGTGAACCGTATGTGCAGTTGACGGACTTTGAGCGAGGGCGTATAGTGGGCATGCGGGAGGCCGGGTGGACGTACCGCCGAATTGCTCAACACGTGGGGCGTGAGGTCTCCACAGTACATCGATGTTGTCGCCAGTGGTCGGCGGAAGGTGCACGTCCCCGTCGACCTGGGACCGGACCGCAGCGACGCACGGATGCACGCCATGATCGTAGGATCCTACGCAGTGCCGTAGGGGACCGCACCGCCACTTCCCAGCAAATTAGGGACACTGTTGCTCCTGGGGTATCGGCGAGGACCATTCGCAACCGTCTCCATGAAGCTGGGCTACGGTCCCGCACACCGTTAGGCCGTCTTCCGCTCACGCCCCAACATCGTGCAGCCCGCCTCCAGTGGTGTCGCGACAGGCGTGAATGGAGGGACGAATGGAGACGTGTCGTCTTCAGCGATGAGAGTCGCTTCTGCCTTGGTGCCAATGATGGTCGTATGCGTGTTTGGCACCGTGCAGGTGAGCGCCACAATCAGGACTGCATACGACCGAGGCACACAGGGCCAACACCCGGCATCATGGTGTGGGGAGCGATCTCCTACACTGGCCGTACACCACTAGTGATCGTCGAGGGGACACTGAATAGTGCACGGTACATCCAAACCGTCATCGAACCCATCGTTCTACCATTCCTAGACCGGCAAGGGAATTTGCTGTTCCAACAGGACAATACACGTCCGCATGTGTCCCGTGCCACCCAACGTGCTCTAGAAGGTGTAAGTCAACTACCCTGGCCAGCAAGATCTCCGGATCTGTCCCCCATTGAGCATGTTTGGGACTGGATGAAGCGTCGTCTCACGCGGTCTGCACGTCCAGCACGAACGCTGGTCCAACTGAGGCGCCAGGTGGAAATGGCATGGCAAGCCGTTCCACAGGACTACATCCAGCATCTCTACGATCGTCTCCATGGGAGAATATCAGCCTGCATTGCTGCGAAAGGTGGATATACACTGTACTAGTGCCGACATTGTGCGTGCTCTGTTGCCTGTGTCTATGTGCCTGTGGTTCTGTCAGTGTGATCATGTGATGTATCTGACCCCAGGAATGTGTCAATAAAGTTTCCCCTTCTTGGGACAATGAATTCACGGTGTTCTTATTTCAATTTCCAGGAGTGTATTTGAACTCGGGACATTTATTCTACGGTGCACTAAACTTACCGTTACACTACTAGCTGAACCATAGCGACAGCAGCGCCATGAGTCAAGAACAATTCCTCAGAACTTCCGCATTCCACAGTGTTGTGAGATAATGCATATGGCCGGATGTAGACTTCTGAGAGACAGACAGTTCCAGCTTTTCTTTTGCACTGCATGACGTTTTCAACAAACAGATAGCGCAATAGAGTAGCTCAAGTGGAAAGGAACGCTTCCAGCTTAAATTTCTGCATCCTACACTGTTGGCAGTGTGACGCAACGGCGTTACAATAGAAAAATGAGCCACATAGAAGAGAGTTTGGTGGTCTTTTGGATTGATGATAGATTTATATACTCATGCTCTGGGCTCGATTCCAACTTCTGCCGACGAATTTTGTTAGCGAGAGACAGATTCTGTTCTCTTCAAGCCATATTTAACGTTCGTTTTCTCTAGAATGTAACAGCGATAGTTGCCGGGTTGGAGTCCTGGGAAGGAAAAAATTAATATTTCGTCTCGTCATTTCAGTTAAAACATCTTGCTACTGCTGAGAAAATTCGATATGTCACAGTTGATTGTGCTTCGATAACAATCCGATTAGGTTCATGGTTCGAATCCCTGTCCAACACAAAGCTTTACGTCACGGCATTTCAAGTAAGTTACTTGTGAAGAAGTAATATTTAACATCTCTCGTAGGTCGTTAACAGGGACAATAGATGCTGGGTTGGAATTCGCGTCCGTTAAAAATATTTACGTTATGTAATTTAAAGTTGATATTTCCTAACTGATACTGCCTAAAATCGAGGTATATCACTCTCTGCATGCCTAGTCAGGAATGACTGTTGGTTTGCGTCAGTCACGAAATCTTTGCTTAGTCTGCATGACCTGGATTTGAATCCGTATGCAGAACGAGACGGTTCGCCGTGTCATTTGAAGTTCATACATATTCTCAACTAGCATCTCGTGAAAAAGTTAAATTTTTAATGTCATTTTGTGTTAAATAATAAGTACGATGTGTTACTTTGAAGAGGAAATCATGAATACGATGAACTTAGTACGTGCATTATCTTTCTGACGTTATAATGAGAGTGGTAACATTTCAGGTATGTCATTTATTGTAAGAAATGTGAGTTTACAAGCCTTAAGGACAGTCTTATCTGTTGTAAGGTGTTCCCTGATATTTGTAGTAGCGTGATATTATTTTACATCTTGATTTATTGCTATACAGAGCAATGTTTTCTAGTGGTGTTTTGTTGGAACCATTTTCAATAATCGAACGACTGTACCGAGGAGCGATTAGATGACCTGCTAGACAGCTGCGTTGTGAGGGTTGTATGCGAATCAGGATAAATGCAATTCAGGTCGTCCGGATACTTTTGCGCATGACTGTACTTAGTAAGTCGATAAAGTATGGAAAAGACCCACCATGGTTTAATAACGAAATAAAGCGGAGGCTGTTGCACTCTCGGTTCTAAAGGGAACGCACAAATGATATCAAGCGATGATTAGTAGAGAATCGTGAGTTCAAAAAATGGCTCTGAGCACTATGCGACTTAACTTCTGAGGTCATCAGTCGCCTAGAACTTAGAACTAATTAAACCTAACTAACCTAAGGACATCACATACATCCATGCCCGAGGCAGGATTCGAAACTGCGACCGTAGCGGTAGCTCGGCTCCAGACTGTAGCGCCTAGAACCGCACGGCCACTCCGGCCGGCTGATTCGTGAGTCTGTGTGCGCGAATCATACAACAGCTACCACCGTCACACCTAAGTAAAAGATCTGACTGAGAACCCGAGAAAATTGTGGTCTTATGTAAAATACCTAAGCGGGTTTATCTCTTCCATTCAGTGCCTTGTTGACCAGTCTGGTGTGGCAGCCGAAGACAGTCAAACCAAAGCCGAAGTTTCAAATTTCACGTTCAAGAAATCATTCATACAGGTGAATCGTACAAACATACCGTCATTTGACCATCGGACAGACTCCCGTATGGATAACGTAGTAATAAGCATACCTGACATAGAGAATCAGCTGAAAGATTTGAAAGCAAATTAATCGCCAGGTCCAAATGGAACCCCAGTTCGATTTTACAAGGAGTACTCTACGGCATTGGACCCTTATCTAGCTTGCGTTTACCGTGGATCTGTCGCCGAGCATAAAGTCCCAAGCGACTGCGAAAAAGCACAGGAGACTCCGGAGGGTAGAAGAACGGACCCGCAAAATTGAAAACCAATATCTCCAACTTCAGTTTCTGCAGAATCCTTGAACATATTCTCAGTTCGAATGTAATAAAATTTCTTGAGACTGAGAAGTTTATATCCACGAATCAGCGAGGTTATAGAGAGCATCGCTCAAGGGAAACTCAGCATGCCCTTTTCTCACATGATATACTGAGAAATGTTGATGAAGGGCGACACAGTGCTGCTTGACAGTGTCAGATCATAAAATATCTGGGCGCAACGTTGCAAAGCGATATGAGGTGGAACGTGCATGTGAGAACTGTGGTAGGGAAGGAGCATGGCAGACTTCGGTTTATTGGGAGAATATTGGCAAATAGTGGTTCGCCTGTAAAAGAGACCGACTATAAGACGCTGGTGCGACCTATTCTTGAATACTGCTGGAGTATTTGGGATCCGTACCACTTCGGATTGAAGGAAGACAGCGATCCAATTCAGAGGTGGGCTGCTAGATTTGTTACTGGTTGGTTTGAACAACATGCAAGTAGTGTTAGGGAGATGCTTCGGGAACGCAGACGTGAATCTCTGGAGGGAAGGCGACGTTCTTTTCGAGGAACATTATTGAGAAAATTTAGAGAATCGGCATTTGATTGGATTGCTTATGGGAGGAGGACAGACAGCGAGGTCATCGGTCTCATCGGATTAGGGAAGGGCGGGGAAGGAAGTCGGCCGTGCCCTTTCAAAGGAACCATCCCGGCATTTGCCTGGAGTGATTTAGGGAAATCACGGAAAACCTAAATGAGGATGGCCGGATGCGGGATTGAACCATCGTCCTCCCGAATGCGAGTCCAGTGTGCTAACCACTGCGCCACCTTGCTCGGTCCCGGGATTTGAAGCGACTGCCGAACGATTCTACTGCCGCCAACATACATTGCGCGTAAGGACATTAAGATAATATACGAGAAATTAGGGCTCATACGGATGCATACAGGCAGTCGTTTTCCCCTCGCTCTATTTGCGAGTGGAACAGGAAAGGAAATGACAACTAGTGGCACAAGGTACACTCCTCCACGTACCGTACGGTGGCTTGCGGAATATCTGTGTAGATGTAGATGTAGATCCTATGCTCCAGAAACCCCAACGATCCCTCCCAATCCACCTCAGTCAATCTAACTCCTGGTGTAACCAATGGCTCCTTGAGATTAACCGCTCCAAAACCCAAGCAATAATTATAGGATGCACAATGCGCACTTCCGTCTCCGTGACTTCTTCCTCACCGTTTACGACCGTCCCATCCAGCAAACTAACACACTAAAATACAGGGTGACAGTTAATGAACTATATGAAAAAAACATAAATTAGCTACAAACTGCGATGTGCACACACTTTAATTAATATGCAGATGTCACTACTGATATTCGAATTTAGGTTATGACATCTTCCATATGGCTGGCAGCCTTGGCGATAATGTGGCGCAGACGAGTAGCGAAATTCAGCATGACAAGCTGAAGTGTCGAAACATCGATGCTGTCGATAACTTCCTCAGTGGCTGTTTTCAGCTCAGTAATCGTCTTGGGGTTATTGCTGTACACCTTGTCTTTAATTTAGCCCCACAGAAAGGAGTCGCATGTGTTCGGATGCGGAGAATATGACGGCCAGCCGGAGCCCATGCCAGCGGCATCTGGGTACCCCAGAGTCAGAATGCAGTCCCCAGCCTGCTCCTCCAGGACATCCCTTACTGACAACAACATCCTGTTGCCTGAACAGTTTGGATTCCACGCTGAGCACTCCACAGTCAAACAATGCCTGCGCTTGGTAGAGCACGCTTGTCTGGCCTGGACAAAGAGAGAATCCACAGGAGCAGTATTCCTGGACATAGAGAAAGCATTCGACCACGTTTGGCACGATGGCCTAATATTCAGACTAGATCACATAGGGTGCCCAGAACATATCATAAAGATCATTGACTCGTTTCTTGCGGAGCGTCACTTCTTGGTAAGAAATGGGACAGGATCGAGCCAGATGCGACCGATTGCGGCCGGAGTTCCTCAAGGTTCGGTTTTAGGTCCCGTCCTCTACTCCATTTACACGAACGACATACCGAAGCAGGTCGGTGGAGAGATCACTCTCTACGCCGATGACACTGCCATCTACAGGAGTAGCCGCAACCTTGACTTCATACGACGAAAGCTGCAAGCCCACCTCGACTCCATAACGCAGTGGTGCAATTTATGGAAAATTAAAATCAATCCGAGTAAAACCCAGGCCATATACTTCACAACCAGGCTAAAACTCCCAGACCAACAACTAACAATTGGTGGTCGGGACCTAGCCTGGCGAAATTGTATTACCTACCTCGGGATGGAGATCGACAACCGCCTCACATGGAGACAACACATAAAGAAAGCGGCAAACAAGGGGTGCGCGCTCCTGTCCCAACTATACCCTCCTCTGAAGGGTGAAGGACTCACCTTGAAATGCAAAATGCTTCTCTGGTGCCAACTCATGCTTCCGGTCATCTTGTATGGTTCGGAAGTGTGGTCAATGGCGTCAGACACCTCACTTTCAAGACTACAACGGCTACAAAATAAAACCTTCCGGGTAATCACAGGTGCTGACAGATACGTCCGCAACACACAAATCACAGATTTCTTAGAACACCCCACCATCTATTCCCTCATAAAGGAAAAATCTGCCAAACTTTATGAGAGGACACAAACATCGCCCCATCACCTCATTCGAAATTTAGGCTGCGAACATCCAGACCTTCAAGATAAGAGACCTAAACTAACCCTTACACGCCACTTTGGGGACATTTAAAACACACAAACATACACACAAAACAAACATTTACTCGAAAACACGCACACAAACCAAACCACCATCTTCATGAACCCCCTAGCGCATTCCTAGAAGTCAGACGGGCACAGCCCAGTGGTACTTCATTACAAGAGTGCAAACAGAAGGCCTGTCCAGGACATCAAACACTCTCCTGCTTCGATGGTGTCGAGCTCCGTCTTGCATGAACCACATCTTGTAGAAATCAGGGTCACTTTGGATAATGGGGATGAAATCATCTTCAAAAACCTTCATGTACCGTTCGATAGTCATAGTTCCATCAAGGAATATCGCACTGATTACTTGATGATTGGATATTGTACACCACACAGCCACCCGTTGAGGTTGAAGAGACATCTCTATCGCAAGAAGCGGATTCTTAGTCACCCAAATACGCCAATTTTGCTTAGTGACGAACCCATCCAAATTAAAGGGTGCTTCATCGCTAAAACAAACCATATTCACATCAAATTCCTGTTCGTCGATACAGTGGACAAAAATGTTGGTGAAAAACAACCACTGTTCCATGGACCTGGGGCTTAATGCCTAATGGATTTGAATTTTGTGTGGGAAGAGATGCAGGTCTTCAACAACAATTCGTCGCAGTGTCTCCCAGTTGATCCCTACCAGTTGTGCAGCTCGTCTGGTCGATTTCGTTCGGATGGTTTGAAACACAGCGCGTGTCCTCTCGATGTTTTCAGGCGTTTTCAGGCTTTTCGGACGATCGACATTGCCAGCACTGTCATCATGAACACTATCTGGCCTCTCAAACTTGCAAATCAACTTTTTGATTGTTATCACGCTTGCACCGGTTGTTTTCAGCTTTAACTCGGTCGCAAACTTCCTTCGAGCCGCAGTTGAGCTGTTATTGATGACACAGTAGACCTTCACAAGCGCTACATGCTCAGGCACATTGTACCGTGACATTTTCATTTGTAAATGGCCAACAGCAACAAGCCGCGTGCGAGTGTGCATACTAATTCCCATCATGCCCTGCGGCCAACTGTGCAGGTTGAAAGTCCTAACGCAAATCGTTCAGAAGTTATTTTATTTCATGCAGTTCAATAATTGTCACCCACTACCTTGGACAAACCTTCGACTGGCAACTAATGTGGAAACCTCACCTAATAACAATCCATCAGAAAGCCCACAATAGACTAATACTACTCACTGGCTGAACAAGGAGATTACAATCCTCCACTGTCCTTCACACACACAAATTCCTGATATGGCCAATCCTCTGCTTTGCAATTGTTGCATGCATATCCAGCCCTCCTTAGTTCTAAGAGTCCCTCCAGATCTTTGAGCACCATGCTCGCCACTTCACTTTCCACATCGGCTTATCTTCCCCCACAAGGATCCTTCACCAACTCATTAAGTTCCTAACTTTGCTCACTCACATTGAATACCTCTGAATAACCTACACTGTCCGTAAACTCCATTCCAGCAATCCTATTGTGTCCCCTCTCTTTTAAAATTTTGGTGGGCTGCCACGCCTCTCCTCACACATCCCATCTACCCTTCACCTGCACACCCTTCAAATTACTCACTGTACTTTGAGTGACACGTAGTTGAGAACGCTGTGGTTCATACAAACTCCAGAGAAAAGTCAGCCTAAATTTGGAAACTTCCACACACATCACTTAAGCACTGAAATTGCAAACGTCTACTGAAAGCTAAATCAGGAACAGACTTAAATTTTACCACTGCGCATGTGTCATGGTGTATGAACATAACCATATACTTTCAAGTCTCGAAAAGTCGTTAAATATATAAAATTCAACCCCGTGCTTGTAGTAACCACAGTCCTTGAATGTACTTTGCATATTGGGAACAATTTCATTTTACTAACTATTTAGGAGTTTCTTTGTAATACATTGTATTGTATTGTATTGTATGTTAACCGGGGACCCAGAAACGACGGAGAGGCTCCGTCCCCGCCGCAGCCGCAGTGGTCCACAACCCCACGACGACTATCGCAGTCCACTTCACCCCCCCCCCTGCCACCCCACACCGAACCCAGGGTTATTGTGCGGTTCGGCCCCCTGTGGACCCCCCAGGGAACGTCTCACACCAGACGAGTGTACCCCTATGTTTGCGTGGTAGAGTAATGGTGGTGTACGTGTATGTGGATTGGTTCAAATGGCTCTGAGCACTACGGGACTTAACATCTATGGTCATCAGTCCCCTAGAACTTAGAACTACTTAAACCTAACTAACCTAAGGACATCACACAACACCCAGTCATCACGAGGCAGAGAAAATCCCTGACCCCGCCGGAAATCGAACCCGGGAACCCGGGCGTGGGAAGTGAGAACGCTGCGTACGTGGAGAACTTGTTTGCGCAGCAATCGCTGACATAGTGTAACTGAGGCGGATTAAGGGGAACCAGCCCGCATTCACCGAGGCAGATGGAAAACCGCCTAAAAACCACCCACAGACTGGCCAGTTCACCGGACCTCGACACATGTCCGCCGGGCGGATTCGTGCCGGGGACCAGGCGCTCCTTCCCGCCCCGGAAAGCCGTGAGTTAGACCGCACGGCTAACCGGGTGGGCCTTGTAATACATTACTCGTGCTAGTCACCTCACTCACACACAAAGTATTTATGGAAAATCTACATCCGAAGTTACTCCTACCATAACTTTCTTTATTCAAAATTTCTGAAATTAAAATAGTTAAGTATTGCACATAACGTACATTCAAATACCTCCATTAACAGAGTCTGCCAAGGACACATCTGTTCTTACCAGATCCCTGTGCTGGAGTTCTATACCTTATGAACACTAACCCTTTTCTACTTTCAAGCAGAGTGTGGGTAGGCAGAGATGTCCAGAGTCCCTCTCTACCAACTTAACTGTGTGCCTCTTTAGATATCTGACCAACAGTAACGCTAAACCCCCCTGCCTTTTCACTGAAGCTACCACAAATGGCATAACTGCACTAGTAGACAGCAGATATTGGTTTTCCTTACGGAACTCGTACTCACTCATCTCAGTCACTCTTATGC